>NC_072736.1:55439881-56039881 GCF_026930045.1 Uloborus diversus
AAATTATTTTCAAAGACTCTCGAACAGTTGAAATTATTTGAAGCTCTTTATTTACACTTTTCATAAGTTGATTGCAGTCTTACAAAATGATTATAACTTTGTAAAACACACCCATTTTAAGTTAAAAATAAATGCAACAAAATATTTCTCGAAACAAACTTTTTTTTTTTCAATCACAAGTAGTGCAGAAAATGAAAGAGAGTAGAGTAAGTGTTATTTTTTTTCTCATACTAAAGATATTAACAGTATGCAATAGAAGTAAGAAAAAAAAACAAGCAATAACAAAAGAACTTCCATGATACTGAATTCGGCATTAAATAAATGCAAGACAAGAAACATATCAGTCACAAAAATGATCTTGAAAGTTATGCTACAAAAATGCGAGAATAGTGATTTTTGCATTCTTTACTCAGGATGTATCAAGGAGCCTGTTTTGTCACATCTTGGTAACAAGATACTCGCCTAATCGGAAACTAGGGGCCCAGCCTTTGGGGAGTCCTCGGCTCGAAATCAGTACAGTGTAAGTTTTATAAGAGTTTTAGGGGGAGGAGGGCAGGGTCGTGCACAGAGGGGAGAAGGGACACCTGTTGGCCCGGGCTCGAGCTTAAATGGGGCCCAATATTTTTATAATATGGTAAGCAATATGGAGGGGGCCCAAAAAAAAGCATTTGTGACAGCCCCAAAATTTCTGTGCACACCCCTGGAGGAGGAAGTGCACAGAAGTCAGTTTGGTAGACTTGAAAAATCTACCGAACTGACAAAGGGCTTGCCTTAACCCTGTACTGCCCTGAATTGAATTGGGAAAGAGAGCAGGAAGTCCTAATTAAAGGTCTAAATTTCAAGTGTGCCTTGCAGCTAATGAGAACTAGAACTGCTTTTTCTGTATTTCTTCAAAATATTATAAATTTTGAATAGTAGCAAAATTAAGAATTAAAAAAAAACATAGTTATTTTCCTTTTCTGACGTTAGGAATTAAAAAAAAAAAAAAAAAAAAAAAAAACCTTCTGTTTTACGGTGAAAAACATTTCGGGTTTCGGGGGGAGGGGGGCCGTCAGGCCCCCCCCCCTCTGGATACGGCCCTGGTGGCCACCAATTTTAACAGACAAATTTCTGCGGCACGGATTTTTTAGCCCATAGACTTAACCCCCCCCCCCCCTTTGCAATGGCCACCCAACCCTTCTGAATGGCTGCTGAGTGGATGCACCCATCCCAATTTTTCAGGAAAATTTGTTCAATTTCTGTTTCTAATCTACAGTCATTCAGTTTAAGAAGGCTTACAGCAAATAAAGCCTTCAGTTCAAGATTGGCTCTTAACGAGCTCCGATAGTTTTGGAGTAAAATTGTCCCTTATGCTTATTTTATTAGTTGGTCAGTGTGTATGAGTAACCTGGGTTGCTAACAACCAGGGTTGGTATAAAAAACGTTTTTTTTTTTTCTTGGTTCAAACCAAAGTTTTTTTTTTATTTAAACCGGGTATATTTGGTTTTTATTACTATTTGTAAAAAGAAAAACAATTTTAATTTACCAAAATTATGAAGGTTTTTATATGAATTAATTGTTAAGGAATGTTATTTATATTAGTACCTAATTTCCCTAGTAATTAATTAAACAATTAACAGTAAAATCTTGTAATTTCATTTCCTCATACTTAGAAACTTCTATAGGAGAATATTGTTTGAAAATCTTTTACTATTAAGAAAAATACAATACATAAATGGTTCTTGGTATAAATAATCAAAGAAATAATTTACTGTGATAGTTCAGACATTATTAATTACAAATAACCAAGAAAAAATTCTTGCAAATTAATTTCCTCATAATTATAGCTATTTACTATAAATACAAAAATAAAAGTAAAATTAAACTCATGCATTCTTAAACATGTAAAGTATTTGCAGTATCTACAAATGAATCATAAGGCCAGAGCCGTGTCCAAGGGGAGGGTTTTAGGGGTTAAACCCCTCCCATTGGAGAAAAAATAATAAGCCGAAAGAAGAAAATGTGTAGTTGAATTTAATAACTTCAATGTGAAAGTTTGTGTAAAGCGCTTTGAAAGAAAACCTCGAAGTTTTTCTGCAATTTAAGACTGTTAGAACTTTATCAACTGAAATAACATTTTGTAAACCTGTGGGGGAAGAATCGCTAAATGAAAGATTTGTCAACACAAAGCATCAACAGTGTTAATATTGCTTGAGGACTGAAGAGGTTATGATGAATTCGGTATATGTTGCAGCTGCGAAGATGCATTGATTGTGTTTGGTAATGTAATTTGCATCCACAACAAGCTTTTTCTTGTTTAGTGTACAAAGCATTATTTCAGAATATGAAACCCAATATACATGCTACATTATAAAAGAATCTGTGGGCAGTTTTTAAAATTAATTGCAATCAATAACAGCACAGTAAAAAGACTTGATTAAAAGAGAAACAAACAAGGTTTGATTAAAAAGAGGATGTAAAACGAATGAATACTGCTGTTATTTGCGCAGCTAGAATTATTCTTCTGGGGGGGGGGGGGTATAGCAGTCCTTACAGGTCTATAAATGCCATGCTGGGATTGGCAATTTAACGTAAAACGAAAGTTTGGTGGATAAACTCTCAGCCCCCCCCCTCCTCCGGGGAAAGAATGTAGAAGCTATAAAACCCCTCCCTTCATGAAAACCTGAACACGGGCCTGCATAAGGCTGATGTACATTATACAACTTTAAAAATCAGATCAAGGCGTATTTTGTTTAAAGATTTTACCTAATGTATCAGTGACAATTATAGAAACAGGACAAGTAGGTTTTAAGGAAATCATTATGTTTTCCAATTATTTCTCCTGTTTAATGCATGTGGGAATACAATTTGTTTTACCAAAGAAAAAAAATCATTTTAATTAATATCCTCAGTACCAACTTAAATGAAAACACTCTTCATATTTTAATAATGAAGATTGTCATAAAAAAAAAAAAGAAAAACTATTTAGCAAACTTACATTGCCTTAAAAAATATAACTTTCCAAATTTATTAAATCTGTAATTTATCTATAAAGCTTTGCTGGTTACTTTGCATTAATTAGATTTTACTTTGCAATTTTTTTGTAAAATTTATGAAAACATTTGGGGGGAAACAATAAAATTTTTGAAAAAAAAAAACATTTAAAAAAAAAAAACATTTTTTTTTTACCACTTGGTTTAGACCAGGGCTCTCCAACCTACGGCCTGCGGGCCAGATCCGGCCCACGAACAGATTTTGTCCGGCCCGCGGGAAGCCTACAAACTTTTTTTTTCGGAACAGAGAGTCTTGTTGGAAATATAATTGAGACATTATTTTTAATTTCCAATGATTATTTAAAATCGTTTTACCGTTTTTTAAATCGTTTTTTAATCAGTTTCTACCGTTAACTACGAGTGCAGCACCCATCTCTCATTTTGCTCTTTCCAAGAACAAATCTCTTTTCTCCGCGCCACATTCTCCTGGAAGTTCCCTGGAATTGGGCATTTTTTGGAGAGTAATGTGACCGGGGACAAAATTTTTGGAAAAATACGTGAAACCATTTCTAACCTTAGGCTTGATTTTAAACACCTGAAAGGTGTTACTACAGATGGTAAAAAAATATGTGGGGTCCCAAAATCAGAGTAGTTGGAAACATTTCCAATTTTATAAAAATAGTTGAAGGTGTTCAACCAATGTTTTTTCACTGCATCATCTACCAACAAGCCTTGTGTGGGAAACACTTGAAAGTATCTGAAGTAATGAACGTAGCTGTCAAAACAGTTAACTTCACCAGATCAAGTTCCCTCAAACTCCGTCAATTCAAAAATATTCTTGCTGAAATTGACAGCGTTTACCCAGATGTTCCGTACCATTGTGAAGTTCACTGGTTGAGTAGAGGCAATTATTGTGGCAATTTTTTGAACTTCGAGAAGCGATTGACATTTTTACTCGTATGACTGAACAGCGTCGGCGTTGTCCTGTACCTTAACTTTCTGACAGTGTATTTGTATGAAAACTCTCTAGCGTTGTTGATCTCACGACGCATATTAAATATCTGAATTTGAAATTTCAAAGTGAAAATTCTTCAGTTTGTGACTTGTACTACCATGTCAAAGATTTCAGACTAAAACTCATACTTTTCAAAAAGCAATAATATCTATAAAATTTGACCACTTTGAAACATGTAAGAACTTAAGTGCACTACGCACTGCTACCTTTCCCAAGGATTACGTCTTGGAAGTCATGTCTTAGCTAGGACATGAGTTTGAAACTTGTTTTGAAGACTTTGATCAGGCATCAGACGAAATTCAACTCTTTCAAAACCCTTTTAATTGTGATATTGACAAGGTGCCTTCTGATATGCAATTGGAGATCATCGAGTTAGCAACTAATGACTTAGGAAAGCTTTCCAAGAACGCCACAAGAAAGGTAACCTACTTCCATTCTACAGTTCTCTACCAGAAAAAGACTTTAAGAACTGAAAAAATCATGCTAGAGCTATGTTTTCTCTTTTTGTATCCAATTACAAATGTGAACAGACATTTTCAAAATCGAAGTACACTTAATCTTAAGTATACATCTTCTTTATCAGACAAACATTTAAAATCCCTCTTAATGATCAAAGCTACAAAATTTGTCCCTGAAATAGGCTGAAATTTTAAGTGGCAAACAAATGCAATCTTCTCAATTTTTTTTTAATTTTAAAAATATTTTAAAAGTTTTACACGCGTGTTGAGTTTTCATTTATTTCCAAGTTTTTAATCTTCATTAATTCAACAAAGTAAATTTGTAGTACATTGCAATAACTTTGTCTTGAATCACTCAATCATTAGCCTTTTTTTTAAAAAAAACCTTCACTTTATTTTGTGACAAAGAATAGTTTTTATTTCAGTTTTCTGTACATTTCTAAATTTTATTAGATTCCCTACCATTATATTATTAGAGATTTACGGGCACTTAAAATGTAATTTAATTTAGCAAACAGCAAATATCTATAAGGAAATATAGCAATGTAGAAGCAAGCCCAGAATTTTTCAAAAATCAACACTGAGCGCTTAATTAAAAAAAAAAAACCTTTATGTATTCGCGATGTGTGTGTAGGGGGGGGGTAGCGCTAAATAGACCATCTGAGCAAAAATATTGTTGGACCGGCTCGCCACGTCTCCAAAAATTTATAATGTGGCCCGCGAGTGAAAAAGGTTGGAGACCCCTGGTTTAGACCAACATGGTTTAAACCAAACAGCCCTGCAAACAGCACTGTCCAAAATCATTTTTATGAATCTGGAACAACATATTGAAATTCTGAGAAATATGAGCATGGAAAATCAGCGAGAGAATTAATAAAGTAATATTTTGAATTATTTCCAGCACGGAACAGCAATGGAGTGATTTGATAATTACAGTACTGACTGAGAAAGCAGTCTTCTGGTTAATGAGTCATCCAATCTAATGTTAATTTGGGATTGGTTTAAATTAACTTATCAGTTCGTTTTGTGCATTATTGACATTTATTCAACAAAATTTTTTTATGCCTTTAAGGTGCTGATTTGGCTTTTGACGATCAATTTACTAATACATTTTGCACTAATCAGCAAACTCAACTTTCAACTGAAGTGATATTAAGGACAATAGATAAAGTCATTGAAAATTCAGATGCAATGACAAACAAATTGGTTAGAGATATACATTTTGAATTGAAAAATAACTTTGAAAACAACTGTTGGAGAAGAGTAAAAATTTGAGTCACAAATTGCATCCTTTCTTTGATAAATGCCAACAATAATTAAATATTATACTATTTCCCTTTAGAAAGGTCTCAAACTTCATTTTATGTGTTAGACTTGCTTATATTATGTATTATAGAAATTATATTGCAACTGTAACAAAAACCATTTAAAGCAGCTACCCCCTCTGAACAGCCAAAATTTTGCGGAATGGAGGGGTGGTCACTCAGAGAGGTTCCACTGTGTAGTAATCACTCGTTATATCACACTTGTCACGGGAAAAAAATAACCGCAATATTACGGTCATAGAGATTTTTAAAAAATGATTAATTTAACCTACAGATAAATGATAGGAGCACTGATAAAAATTCAATTCACTATCATATTAGAAAAAATTTCTCAATAACAACAACAAAATAATAAAAATAACATCCTACTAATTGCTTTTTTAAAGTAAAAAACTAACTCAAAGTATTCCGTTCCTTTTTTTTTTTGGTGAAATAAGATTCGTATGTTGCTGTTTAGACTGCAGCGAGGGCATATCCAGCTTAAAATGGTAGGGAGAGTAGGTCCGTCAAATAGTCAATCAGAGTTCCTCACCTCACCCACTCACCCCTAATTTCGGAAATAATATAATTAAACATTTATGCATACATTTTTTGTTTTTCCCTATAAAATGCATTGAGTACATACTCCCCCTCCTCCTTGAAAATTTTGAGCTTGAGCACTTTTCTAAATTAAACGTTTTGACAGACATTGGGAGGGGGTCATTGTACCTATTGACACACTTTTGCAAAAAAAAATTTTTTAGAGGGGGGGGGTAGTGGAAAAGGAAAGTGTTTTAGCTTTTGTATTGCCTTAATTTACCTTCATAGCAGTATTTAGATATTAACTCAACTAAACATTACAAGTACCTCTTTCAATGAGCTCCCAAAAAAGAAATATACATTAAAAATCAGACATGAAGTTACTAGAGCTAACCTCATTGATAAGTTTAGAAATTGAAGCAACCATCATTTAATACTTTTTTCTTGATTTTTTTAAAAATATATTTCTTTTGGAAAGCGGGGAACAGCTCCTCTACGTTATCCTCTTGTGGATAAGCCCATGAACTGCAGTGAAATTAGATGAATGGAAAACATACCGGACTTGTTCTTTGATTAAAATAAGGAAAAAAGACTTTTTACTTTGACCATCTCAAATTAAAAGCAATGTCTTTCTTATTCTTAACTTTTTAGGAAACAAAAGAAAAGGATAATAGATCAGAATGTGTGACATAATGAGGAGTTACTGTAATAACAACTGCTTCATACTCACTTATAAAGCTCAACATTTAAAACAACAGAATACAGCACCACTAGTGCTTCTTTGATCAATATTTCTTGGTTATGTACCAATGACTTTACATTTTGTTCAAGAAGTACATCATATATTTATTACCTGGACAACAATTTATTCCTTAACATACAATTTATTGCTTATGAACACACACAATTTCAGACTAATAAACTAAGAATCCTTTATTAACTATGTACAACATGATTACCAATAACAAAATCATATATTAACGCTTAGGCATAAAAATTAAGCAAAATTTAAATAGATTGTACCTGAATTTTGTTCTAACAATCGGATCAGGATCGCTCAAAAGTTGAATTACACATGCTAGCACATCCTCAGACACCTTATTATGTTTAAAATAAAATGGAATGTTCGTAACTGAATCTAGGAAAAAAGGAAACACTCAATAACTTTCGCATAACTAAGTTACTAGGTAAGAATTAAAACAACTAAACAAATAATTCAATTTACATAATATTTTTTCCTGAGCAAAAGAAATTGGTTGCCCTTAAGTGACAATGCATTTTATTAATATTCCATTTCAAGAGCTGTTGACTGGCAAAGGGATATTACCCTGAAAGGTTCAAAACCAGTAAATACGTACAATGGTTAACTTGGATTCATTTACTAAAGGAACTCCAAAGTAACAATAGCTTTAGTTTCTTTAACTGCATTAAAATTGAGTCAGAAAGTCAGTTAAATTGTCTTAGAGGTCATCCACAAATAATGTCACGTTTTGAAGGAGGAGAGGAGAGTTTATAAAATTGTAAGAGCTTGTGACAGGGGAGAAATGGGCGGGGAAGGGGGGGGGCAACTAGACGGGTAACATCACACACATTTTGGTTGAAATAAAAGCATTTTTTTATAACATGTTTATGTAATACAGCATGACATGTGACAAAGGGACGTGGAGTAAGGTGTAGAGCAACTTTGTTTGAGAGGGGAAAAGGAGGTCAAATGTGTAGGATAAAAATGTATGACATCATCTATGGACATTGGACAGTTAAAATAACACAGCTAAAAGCATCATGCATATACACAAATCACTTGGCTCATGATTAAACATGTAGAAATTTGGAAAATTAAATTTCATACTTTGATTTTAAAAAATGCAGAAAATAATTTTAAGAGCTTCAGTGCATTTTATTTATTTTATTTTTTCCTCATTCTTTTAACTAGACATTTTCTGTCTACACACAATGCTTTGAAATTTATATACTTTTTTCCAATGCTTTAAACCAACTATGAACTTAGCAGCTTTTGCAATCACATAACCTTAGGTACTTTGGGGTAAAAGGTAAAGGTACTTTGATAGAAAAGATAATTTTGTGAATATAAAGAACAGGTCACAGTAAAAATAATATGATTGATAAAATAAAGATAAAAACTCTAACTACAAAGAGAGTACCAGCTGACTCACCTCTCCGGATCAATTCAGAAGGGTGCTGGAGAACATGCATTAACAAACTTTTGAGGCAATCAGCTTGATCTAAACTATCAGTTTCCATTTTATTTGCTTTGGTTTCAACTAAAAGCAGAAAACATAATTGTTTTCAACATGAAGTTCAATATAAAAGTTCATTAAAACTTAAGAAATTTCTATAACTTTACTCAAAAATTGACAAGTGAATGTTTGAACTTACGATTTTCACACTTTAAGCACAGAACTTTGGGGAAAAGTTGCAACACGCCATCAGTTAAGCGACTTCTGTTAAAAAAGAAAAAGCTCAATTCCAGACAAATATACTTCAAGAAAACTAAGACTCGACACAATTTATTCGGGTAAGCTTGAGTCATTCATCAGCACTACTTATAAACGAGTTACAAATTCTAACTTGAAAGACCACTGGCCTTCATTTGATTGCTCTTTAACCCTCTATAGGCAGAACCGCACCCACTAATTGAAAAAATCCACAGACGTGAGCAAGTATACTCGAGCTTGCTGCCAGGAAGGTTAAATATTAGAATAAATACAATTGAATTCTCTTAGTATGATCACCTTTAATATGAAATTGCGGCTAAAATGAACATTTTGTTCATTAAGTTTGGTTTGCTATCTAATTACATTAAAAAGTTCACGTATTATAGGTACACTAAAAAAGGTCTCAGCTAGGAGGAACAAAAATTTACTTAAAATGTTTGTGGTTGAACACTATAATTTTCTTTTTTAGAAATGATTCATCATTTTGTGAGGCAGTTGAAGTCTCATTGGATATCAAGAAGAAAATATTAAATATTTTGCATAGAAAAGAAATTCCCGTTCATTTGTTTACCTGCGGACATTTCAATTTACTCAGAGATAAAGCTGTTCATCTTCCATTGTGGATTACAACCTATTCCTCGATTGTCAATTATCATCTTTCTTTCTGAATATTTTCTAAACACATTCTTTTGCAAGAAATACCGTATTTTTGGGAGTAAGCGCCACATCGAAATATATTCTCAAGGGAAAAAATTTTTAATGTATGCGCCGCACCTGGTATGAGCGCCAAACCCAACATTAAGCGACTTAAAAAAGCACAATTAGCAGAAAAGAAAGATATTTTTAATTTTCAAAACTATATATACTTTACTGTAAATATAATTTTCTTACCTTGGGAGGAGACATTCGTTGGTTGTCCAGAGTGAGAGACGCAGACCCTTCTCCTCAATGCTTCACCAATGTCAAACTCTCTGGCCCAAGTAGCACAAAAATATCGATCGATGTAGAAACGACATAGACCGACATTGGAATATCGAACAATAATGGACAAGGTTTTTGAAACATATAGAACTATGTTGAAGTATATTTTTTCGCCGACTTGATTTAAAAAGTCATTTTAGCTGCTTATTTTGACGTTTATATAGTAACATTGTTATTTATATGAAATCAGAAGCAAAATAGAAAATTGCAAACATTGGAAAACGTTTTTGTTAGAAACAAATATTGAAGCACTGACGTTTTTTGACGTGACTGACATACATTTTTTACGTTAATCGTTATATTATGCAAACTGCCGGCAGCCGGATGATGTGGTGCCATCTATTGAAAGCATTTACAATGTCTTTTAAAAGCTTTTTTTTTACTTGGGAAAAAAAAAAAGACTGGATCCCTCGCACCCGTAACATGTGCCAAAATGGCTTTTTTTTTTTCTTGTATGTTCGCAGCGCTTATTCCCGAAAATACGGAAAGTGATTTTTTCTGAATGTACATACTAATAAATAGATTACAATGTGTGTATTAGTAGTAACGTTTTTATACATAATTAAGCATTTTGTCGTTTTTTCACAGTATCACTCCTTCAAGTTTGTTACAAATAACGGTTCTTACAAACAAATTCGCAGATTTTTCACATTTCGTATTAATCAAGTTCAACTGTATGTAACATCAGAACACTGGAACATATATCATTCATCATATTGGCCTAGGGTTAAGACATCTTGTCTGAGAAAGTGCAACATAATAATAATTAGCACGGTCTATAATCTGGAGTTGAGCAAGGATAAACCCAGTTTTCCAAAAGTTTTCCCTGTCTTTTATTAAGGACCCAAAGAAAAGTTTGCTTTACAAGTAAAAAGACTTTTTATTCTACAAGAACTAGTTTATTCGTCTTTGGCAGTTGAAAAATGTTAAATTCCTCACACAGTAAAGCAAGTAATCTCTATTTCCTGGTACAAAGAAATTCTAACACTGAAGTGACACTTGCAAGTTGCCATTATCAAGGGAACAACAGGAAAGGCTCAAGTCTGTCCCTACAGCTCTTTCTCTCGTGTATTCAATACTAGTTGGTTGAAGTATATATATTTTAGGCTCATTGTAAACTAATCCCCCCCCCCTTCCTTAAAAAAAGGAAGTTTTGAATAAAATATGTGGGGGGGGGGAGAAAAAAGTTTTGAATATGTAAGACTAAAAAACTGTGTAGAAAATAATTAACTGTCAATCATCGTAAATAAATAAGGCTATATCTTTGTCCAAATTAAACTTTTGAATGCATGGTGTAATTTTAGTCAAACTTTACACACATGATTGTATCAGGAAAAATCAGGAAGGAAGGTGGGAATAACACATGCAGCAAGATTTTAACAAAGATAATGAGAAACAAAAAACATACAATGACTAAGCGGATTATGCTGCAACACTGTTTAATTAAGATTTCAGAAAAAATGAAGATAAACAATTCTTTATTGCAAGTATGATTCAAAAGTTAGTATGTATCTTTATTACATTGTTGGAAAAATAATTTTAAGAATCAGGGAGTTGAATATAAAACAACCCTCAAGTCGGTTCGCGACACAAAACAAATTAAGTGACGGATCCCTAAAATATCAGGTTCACTGGTTGATAGGCAAAACGAAGTAGTGTTGAAATGATTTCATTATCTAATAAAGATATTTTCCCTTTTAAACTTTGCTTCAGTGATCTTGCAGATAATTTTTCACACACCGGATACGGATCAACTAACTGATAGACAGATTTGGATCTATACATTCTTATTAAAATTATTCTTCAACAAAAGGTAATAAATAAAATAATTAAAGCAGAATAAAAATAATTTAATAGATACATTAAAAATGTGCAAAAAAAAGTGTCAATACCTAAACAAAGCACAAGAACTTCCAAAAGTGCAAAATAACTTTTCAAGAGTCTTTGACACAGCAATCAAAACTTCTTTGCTTTCGGACTTCAGTAAGCATCTAAAGATTTTTTTTTAAAAAAGAATATAGTAAATATTAAATGAACTCACATTTTTTCAAAAAATAACAAATTTATGAATGACAAACTACTGACCAGTTAGTTTCCTAATTGGTTCCCTATTTTGAGAACATCAATTTTATTAAATTAAAGAAAAAGAAACAACACCTTAATGGTTCATTCTGCTTTCAAAATATATAACTGCCTCGGTTAACAAAGCAAAACTGTGGGATAGCTTTTTCTCGTGCATGATTTTTTTTTTCTTTTTTAATTACAGTTTTAACATTTACTAATATTTTGTGTCTAATTACGGTACCCACATTCTGAAATGTTTTAATAATAAATGATAAATAAGCTCAAAACTATTTTTGCAGGATATAAAAGTCTAAAGAGTATGATACTCAATAGCACAGGACTGCAACCAAAAAAGGGTTTAGAAACCAATAGCAGTTTCTGATTGATTTAGACCTGATTTCAGGGAAAATAGTTGAAAATTTTAATGTCATTGTTTCAAACTTGGAATTTTGAATTTCATTACCACAAATTAATTATGTTACAATTAGGGATGGAAGTCAGCATAAAAGAACATATCTCTTCATTGCTGACAAAAACAGGCAATTTTTCTGTGTCTGATAAACAAAAAAGAAAGCTTTTTTTTAATTTGTTTTTTGACTACTCTTCCAAAAATCTTGAAGCTAGTAAAGAACAGAAAGATATGTTTTATGGAAATATGAAAAGGAGATGGAGCATCAAGGGCGACCATATAGGGGGGGGGGGGCAAGGGGGGCTCAAGCCCTTTCTTTTCCAGCCATTAATAAATACTTTATTGTAAATGTCAAACTTTAATAACTCTAATATGTACTGAAATCGGTGTCTATGGGGAAAATATCCTGCTAAACAATGAAGAAAATATCTGAGTCCCCCCTTAAAATTTTGCATATGGGCGCCCATGTGGAGCATGCATATCTAGGTAGGTGAAATGTCAATTTAATGGCAAACTACTGCTAGGTTTTACATGGAAAAGACCAATGTATTTTCCAAGAAATATTAAATAATGGTAACTGTTCAAATTAATATAATTTTGAATTATCATAAAATTATTGTATATTCAACATATCATTTCCAATTGTTTCTACTTTCTTTTACAAAAAAGGAAGTATTGTATTCGCGAAAAATTTTCACTCAAAAATTAACCTAAATTTCTATTTTACTCACCGCCGAATGAATGTTGAGTTTATTTTTGGACTCAACCACATGTGGATAAGTGCCTAAGAACGTACAGACACACGAGATATCCATTTTGACGATTCTTGAGTTAATTACAACGAGTTTTCTTGTGACGTCTGTATGTACGTATGTATGTCGCATAACTCAAGAACGGTATGTCCTAGAAAGCTGAAATTTGGTGCGTAGACTCCTAGTGGGGTCTATTTGTGCACCTCCCCTTTTGGTTGCATTCGGGTGTTTCCAAAGGGGTCTTTTGCCCCTTTTTGGGGGGAAATTGTTGGGAATTCAATCTGATAGCTCAATCAAAACCCGAAGTTCAAAGAACTAAAAGCAAGTTTTAAGCTAGCATACCCAACTGAAAATTTGTGGAATGATCTGCTTGGGAAGAAAGGACATACAGACACATATTTAACAATTAAATAAACATTTTATTAAACAATAAATATGTCAAAACATGGAAATAATAACAAGTGTAAATAAAATTCACATTCCCCAACAATTGAATAAAAAAATCCCCCCAAAATATCAGTAGGAAACATTTCTTAAAAATAGTATCGTTTAAAGTTTCAGTAAAATTTATATGACTAGATTAATACAAGTACAACCTTGAGTCCAATGCCAAAACAGAATAGTTCATTACGAATGAATAAAAAGTTCATACCAAACAAGCTATTCCTTCCTAAAAAAACTGGCACAACATGTGAGGGCGCTATCCACCAATTTGGATCCCATATCAAAATCGTCCGTGGCCATTCCATGCCACCATGCTGAATTCAGAAAAAGAAACCTGTCCTCCTGGACAACAGGAACCATCCATCCATCTAACGGACTTCCAATCCAGCTCTCAAGCGTGGACCTTCCATGGCCCTGTTTACTAGGCCTTTTCCACAGCAAAAACAACTTGATTTAAACTCTCAATTTTAGAGAGAAAATCCCTCCCTTAAAAGATCATCTCAAGGCAACAACTGGAACATGCCCACATTTCTAGTTGGGCTCAACGAAAAACATCCTACATCTTTCAAAAGAATCCACTCTACAACGTGGAACTCTGGAGCATACAGCTCCCAGGCACAAACTCAGCACCTCAGAAAAACATCGGACTGCAGTCACAACATGGTAAAACAATAAGAGGTAAAACAATAAGAGAATGATTGATTGAGAGTTCACACTTAAGAGCCATTGTCTATAAGAAATCAGGCAGTTTACGGCATTTGTGATTGTTGACATTTTTAATTTTTTTTATTTTCAGATATTTTGTTCCTTATCATGAATGTAATGTTTGTGCAAAATATGAGCTTTGTTTGCCTTACCGTTTTTGGAAAATTAAATTTTTTAATTTAGGGGGCGTGGCACATTTTTGCGTGTTTTTCAAATTTGTAGATTTTAAAGTTCTTGTTGCTTTAAGCGCCCCTATAATGACATGGATTTTTAAATTCTATATTACTATATGATCTTTTTAGATACTATTACAGCTGTCAAAAAGGGTGGAGCTTATTTTTCAACTATGAAAATATTAACCTCTTACCCTCTCATTTTGTTCCTTTGTATGAAAAAAAAATTCAGGCCATATATTAGCACATTTAAAGATTATTTAGAGGTAGCTCAACAACTGTGAAAATTTTAACATTGCGGGATCTTTTTTTTTTCGAAAAGCAAAGATTGCTTACTTTTCCATTATGTGTATTTGTTTTCACTATTTTATTTTTGCTTCAGTTTTGAAAGCAAAATGACTGCAAAAGCCACAAGATCTCAAAATGACTTGTATCTTCTTGGTGGGTCAGTTCCAGAATTAAAAGATGGAAAATTGCCATCCTTGCGTATGGCTCTGGGACATTTTTTGCATCATCATCTTGAATTGAAGAAAACCGTAAGAGAAGCTTCAACTCTGACCATCACAGAAATTGCCAAAAAGCTATAATTCCTATGTGAGACAACCAAAATTGTCAAATGAAGCTTGAAAAGCTGTATAAAGAATGGCAGCTTTTGAGGAAAAATAAAGCTTGATGTTCATCAACATAGCAAGCTAAGGAATCAACTTTTCTCTCTAAACTAGAAGATCTTTTTGATGTTGCTCATGCTGATGTTTTACGGTACAGCAGTCTTACAAGAAGACAAAGACTTTTTAATAGCACAAAGGAAGAAAGGTAGGTGTGGATCAATGTTTGGAGTTGATAAAAAGCTTGATATAAAAGAGAAAAAAGCTCTTGAATGAGAAACAAAAGCAAATGTCCGAATACAGCAACAGAAAATTAAAGAATTAAAAGATTCTATAGTGAAACTTGAATCATCTACTGATACTGAAACTGATAGCAAATTAAGCTCAACGGAAGAAGGTAAGAAAATGGATATCACAGAACAAGAATCAAAAAGACAGAAAAGGAAGCGAGGGAGAAAAACTATAGTTACTCCCCAACTTGCTGCAGCTTTGGACAGAACAAAAGTGTCAGACCGAAAGGCTTTCTATATCATAGCAGAAACTGCAAAAAACTTAGGATTCAATATCAATGAATTTTCTTTAAATAAGGACTCAATTTGCTGTCAAAGAAGGAAGGAAAAAGCTCAGAAATATGCAGACATAAAGGCTAAGTTTCAACCTAACACCCCTCTAGTTATCCATTATTGGGACAGCAAATTAATTCCTGATTCGTTGCAAAAGATAAAGTGGATCGCTTGCCTGTACTAGTAACTGGGAAAAGAATTCACCAGCTACTTGCAGTTCCCAAGCTTCCATCTGGGACAGGTGAGGCAAAGGCTACAGCAGTATTTAAAGCTATTGAAAGCTGGGGAATATCAAACAACATACATGCTATGTGTTTTGACACAACCAGTTCAAACACTGGCAGTAACTCGGGTGCATGTGATCCTTTTGCGTGCAGGCATCATGTGTTGGGACTGATTATAGGTTCAGTGTTTCAAGTGTGCAAGGGAGCCACATCTTCTCCTGAAATTCCATTATTCAAACGTTTCAAAGAATTTTGGAGCTTCATTGACACCGACCAGTACGAAACTGGAATTTCAATTGACGTAGTTGATGAACTGATAAAGGATATAAAAGATACAATTGCTTATGCAAAAAAAATACATGGAAGAGTCTTATAACCAACTAAGAGGTGATTATAAAGAATTAGTTGAACTTGTGCTTATTTTTCTTGGAACTGCCCCTGTTAGAGGTGTTAAATTTATGTCGCCTGGAACCATGCATCACGACCGTTGGATGTCGAAATGTATTTATAAAGTCTCAAAATCTGGATGTTTAGATCACAATTCAAGCTTACATCTAAAGAAGAGAAGGGATTAACAGCTGTATGCATTTTCATTGCACGTGTATACATGAAAGCATGGATATCAGCACCAGAAGCTGCAAGTGCTCCATATAATGACCTGTTACTAATGAAGTCTTTGATTGAATATTCGGCTATTCATACAAATATCTCGAAAGCAGCTGCAAATAAGTTTTCCAACCATTTATGGTATTTAACAGAGGAACTAGTTTCGTTTGCTTTTCTTGATAGTCATGTCAGTGCATCTACTAAGATAAAAATGGTCAGTGCTATGATAAAACCAGCTAAAGAAAATTCTAAACAGAGGAAGATTGATCTTCAAACATTTGAGAACAAAAATTTGGATGATTTTGTAACAGCAAAGTCTATGTCACTGTTCCAGGCATTAAACCTGCTCGTAGATTATTTTTCTGTTGATCCAGCATCGTGGGAAACAAGAGATGACTACAAAGAAGCCAAAAAAATTATTCAAGCTTTAAATGTAGTGAATGATCATGCTGAACGTGGAGTGGCACTCATTCAGGAGTTCAGTGGACTGATAACATATGATGAAACACAGTTGCTGTTTCTGCTGCAAGTCATGGAGAAACACCGCAGAATATACCCTGACAGCAGGAAAGTGACTTTATCTGGGACTGTTTCAAAACAATAACTTGTTTCCAGAACAATGCCAGGTGCATTTTATAACCCAGAAACCACCTTCTTTCATGTCTCAATTGATTTACAAGTGCTATATAAATAAATGTGTAACTATCACTTTTTGTCGAAATTTTCTCTATGTAACAAACTTCAAGTTCATTGAGCTACCTCTAAATATCAAAATTTTTCATTCAAACTTCATATTTAGTGGTTTTTCATCAAAAGGAACAAATTAAGAGGGTAAGACCTACAAAAATTAAAACTTTATTTTTTCAGTGCAAATAAGCTCCACCCTACTGTCAAATCAGTGTCACTACGAGGGCGACGGCCACAAACTCCGTTTAAAAATGACCGAAAATGAATTTTTTTACTACATTCAATGCCAATTTTCACAAAGCACCTTCATGATGACACCAACGTTTTTACATAAATTCCTAGCTACACTTGTATACATCAAAAATATGTAATAAAATTGGTGTCACTATATGGGCGCCAGAAAATATTGGAACTTTTATGTGATAAATTTCACAAAAATGCAAATGTTTAAAATCTAACTACTACTCTCGCCCTCATAGCAGAGATCTGAAACTAATTAAGTTTGATAACCAACATGTTCGTCTAACATATGAAATAAAAAAATCGGTGACATTTGAACTAATAAAATTAGTGTCACTCCTACTACTTTTGGAAATATAATCATTCGAAGTTAGTACATTGTGGTGCATTTTTTTTTCATTTATTATTATTATTTTTAATTTATTTTATTTGTTTATTTATGTATTTTTTAAATTTAATCTTATCACAACCAGATAGTGTTTTGACCATATTTATTTTTAATTTATTACAAAGAATCAATGTTTAACATAAACAGCTTTGGTAAGTAAGAGCGTCTTTATCTTGAATAGAAAATGCTCGTTTTAATTAGGTACAGGTGGATCTATTGTGCATAATATGTTTAGATTATCATACCAATACTCGCCTTTTTTCCGGTCAAATAAATTTATTTATTTATTCCAATCCTTCTTGCCGTGCATTTGACCTTTACTTGCAAATGGTCAACTTCTACTATTTCTCCGGGATACCATGTTTTCCCAAGCTTTAGTGCTACAAAATTACCAGATATCAATAAGAGATGACCGTCTTTCTGAAACTGGGTGATTTGATTTTTTATGTTTTCTTTGTTTTAGTCTACGTCATCCTCAAATTATGTTTCAGATTCTGAATGCTCGCTATATAATACATTATGTTCATCACTATTTACGACATTATGTTATAAATAGTTGCATTTTTAATTTAAATAACAGATAAAAAATTAGTATGGTTGAAAATATATGAATATTAGTACGACTATTTTAGCCATAATGCACATTACACAATACGTCCATCTGTACCTATATCGATTTACTGAGTTTCTAATGCTTTTTATAAAGATTTTTTTTTATAAAAAGCATTAGAAACATATTATTTTAGGTGTCGCTACTGTAATTTTATATTAAAGTTTAAAACAAACCGTGCAAAAAGCCATTCGAATTAGAAAAGTCTTTTTTTAAATAACCCCATAACATACTATTTCGAATGATTATATTTCCGAAAGTAATAGGAGTGACACCGATTTTTTTATTTCATATGTTAGACGAACATGTTGGTTATCAAACTTAATTAGTTTCAGATCTCTGCTATGAGGGCGAGAGTAGTAGTTAGATTTTAAACATTTGCATTTTTGTGAAATTTATCACATAAAAGTTCCAATATCTTCTGGCTATAGTGACACCAATTTTATTACATAGTTTTGATGCATGCAAGTGTAGCTAGGAATTTATGTAAAAACGTTGGTGCCATCATGAAGGCGCTTTGAGAAAATTGGCATTGAATGTAGTAAAAAAATTCATTTTCAGTCATTTTTAAACGGAGTTTGTGGCCGTCGCCCTCGTAGTGACACCGATTTGACAGCTGTAATAGTATCTAACCAGGAAACATCACGAGTTCAGTAATCATGAAAAAAGTTAAAAATGGTCGCATTCGAGAGTATCTTTAGAAAAAAATTTGACCCAAATATTGTGTGCCCTCGTCCTTTTGTTTTTGAGATATGAGGGGTCAAAGTCTGTCGAAATCTTACGAAAATTCGCCAAATTTAAAGACTTGGCAAGAAATGGAAAATACCACGTGATCTCATCGCCTGCGTCTAGCAAGACTCTCATTCCCATTTCTGGTCATCTGCAAAGCGCGTAAACGATGTTCCGAATTAACCCTTTACTTGTGTGTGTAAAATTAAAAAGTAACTATGAAGCCTGTGAAATGGAAACTAGAGAGCTTTATCCAGAAGAGCTACAACTTTATAACGAAATTGAACGTAGGATTTAACTTTGTAATCGCAATAATAATGCATTTCAGAATTTAAGTGCATTTCAAGTGTGTTTTACTTAACTAATTTAAGTTTGTACTCTTGTTATGAAATGTGTTGTAAGTAATTAATAATTATGTACGAGAATTAATATGAATAAGTAAAAAAAAACATGCTTATTAAAGCTTATATATTGAAAATAAAATGGATAGTTTTTGATGTTGAAAGAAAATGATCATGGATTGTCCCAGCTCTTATTTATTTTTTCAAAAGTTATTATTGTTCATGAAGTTTTATTGTCTGACCACTGCTAGCGAAAATGTTTAATTTTTAATTTAAAATCGAAAAAAATAATAATTAAAAAAAAAAAGAAAACAACGGATAGTAAATGTCAAAAATTTGCTCAGCAAAACTAACGATGTCGGAAATTACTTCATAACAGATTCTTATCAAAAATTTTATAGTCGACGTTCATTACAACAACCCCTGTAGTTCGAAAAAGTCAGTTACTGCAACTGAAAGTCGCTATAACGTAAATGCACATCATATTGCATGTTATTTAATCGTTTTTAAAAATACCTAAGTCACTTTTACCAATTATGTTTCAAGTTAAAAGGGAATTCAAATACGATCAAAATAAAAATTAATAGTTTTTTTTTTTTTATTTGACTTGTTAGAGGGCTTACACATAACTTGAAAACGATACACATAACGAAAAACACACTGGAAATAACTGACAGAAATCGTTTTTTTTTAATTTGAGAACATGGTTTGAAATCTTTAAAAATGTCGTTTTCTTCGTATTTAGATAATGTTGAAGACTTCAGACTTACGACTTTTCAAAAAAAAAAAAGACTTTAAAGTGTGTTTACCGTTTCTCTACGGTTATCATATTGTTTTCAAAACAGTTTCATCATCGAATAAACTCTTTCAGTGGAAATATTTCACCCGCAGAAGCATAAAAGTTTTAAACATCAGTTTTTTAACAGACAGTTTTAAGAATAACAAAAAAGTTTGAACTTTGAACGGTATATTCAAATGTATTCAGTTAATACGTTCTATTGGATGCTAAAATATTATTACATCTTCGGAATTTTAAACGAGATTTTGTACTCGAACCCTATGACAGATCGGTCGCAGTAATAGGAGGTCGTTCTTGTTGACTGCAGTTAGGAGCGCACTGATGGGAGGTCACTGTGACCTCCCAAAAATTTTCCTTATTCGACAAAGTTCGTCTGACAGTTCGGCAAATTAGAGGACATAATTACAATTTTTTAACTCCCGAAAGTCACTTTTCATACATTATTATTTGCGCATACTCGTATTTTATCGCTCGGCAAAATTTGAATTTTCTTTCGGTAAATTGAGAATTTTTGCTTTCCCAAAAGTTTAAGCTCTGGGAACCTCTCTCTGCAGTATATTTTAATTTGCCCCGCGCCATGGTAGTCACCCCGAGTAAAGAATTAATGCGATATTTCTCACGCGCTTTGGTGGTGACCAAATATGGAAGTGAAATGTCTTGTCAGATGCAGATGTTGAATTCGCGCCGTACCTTCCATTTCTGAACAAAACTTGCTAAACTTGGTGAATTTACTAACAATTTCGGCAATTTTTAAGACCTCATATTTCGATAACGTGGTCACGAGGGCACGTAGTTTCAGTGCCATAAACATGTTTTCCAATGCTCTTTCGAATGCCACCAATTTGGAATTTTTTTGAATTTCCTTGATCGTGATGTTTCCTGGTAAGAAGATCATATAGTAATATAGAATTTAAAAATCCATGTCATTATAGGGGCGCTTAAAGCAACAGGAACTTTAAAATCTGCAAATTTGAAAAACACGCAAAAATGTACCACGCCCCCTAAATTAAAAAATTTAATTTCCCAAAAACGGTAAGGCAGACAAAGCTCATATTTTGCACAAACATTACAATCATGATAAGGAACAACATTTGCAAAAATAAAGAAAATTAAAAATGTCAACAATCACAACCTGCCTGATCCTTACAGACAATGGCTCTTAAATAGCATTCCCTATCTCCCTACGCGATAGTCTGACGCATATCAAAAAGCATGCATAAATTATATTGATGAAACAACTCAACACCCCCCCCCCCAGTTTACAATTTAAAACTAAAATCTTTAAAATTAGTTCCCACATGCATACAGCAAGAATCTACTCAACATCTTTCCTATGACGTCACATCATCGTGGCGAATCAACAAATGCATGCTACGCATGCAGGGAATATTGGCTCTGGGGAACGATTCATGCGCCGGTAAAATAACGGGATGACATTCTAAGTTCGAAAAAAGAAGGAAGGAAGTTTTGGAAACTTTTATAATCCTTCTAAAACTTGAGGAATTTTCCAAGAACAAAAAAATAATGGCTCTAGGCCAACAGAAATCATTGTTAATTTCGATTTAAACTCAAGTGGTGTTATAGTTTGGAGGACACTTGGCGATATATCGCCAGTCTTTTTTTTGGTCGCCAAGTTTGTCGCCAACTTGGGCAATTTTTTTAATTTTTTACATTTGATTTCAATTTGGCCACTGTTGGTGAAATTTATAGAGTAAACTATTGAATTACATTAAAATTGCCAGTAATGGGGAAATGACATTAAATTGGAGTAAGAGAGGGTATGTAATATGAGGGGAGGATAATTGGAGTACGAGCACACATCAGCTCGTTTATTATAATTTCTTTTAAATAAAATGCTTTCAAGCATTTGATAAGACATTCTTTAACTCAGAATATGCATGGGTGCCCATATGCAAAATTTTAATGGGGGATTTCAGATAGTTTCCCCATGGTTTAGTAGGATATTTACCCTATGGAAAATGATTTAAGTACAGATTAGAGTGATTAAAATTTGACATTTTTAATAACTTATTCATTAATGGCTGGAAAAGAAATATTTTTACATTCTTGCAAAGAAATAATAGGCCAGTGGAAAGGGAGTGCAAAAAGGTTGAATACAGAAGTAATTGGTGGAAAGCTAGAAATTGTTTTAATATATGCCGTATGGGTCTGGAATGACCATACTAAGTTTTCCCCCATCTACTAAATAAGCTTTAGTCATTACGGCCAAATTAGTGACAAAAAACACCTGTTTTTTCTTTAATATAGGGCAGTTCTCAAAAGGTGGGAGCAAACACAGACCTCAACTTTGAAGCTTCAACACCAAATAACTTTCATTTTAATTAACTCAAAAATTTTTGAGTTAAATTATAATACTGTATAGAGACAAGAATTGACATAAATTATGGAAAAAATGCTCTTTAAATGCCCTTAAAAAAATATTTTCTTTGCTAAAAGGCGCAATTTTGGACATACCAAAACGTTAACTGAGCAAATGTACCATGAAAGAAAAATTTTTTTAAATTATTTCCATACGTTTCAAAAAAAAATTTAAAGGTATTAATCTTACACTGAATAATTTTTTGTTAATATTTTACACAAATAACAAAAGTAAAGACAGAATATTCACTTTGTAAACGATTTTAGAAAATAGTAAGTTTGAAATTTGATGCATGTCCAAAATTTACGATCTTTAAAATGCTATTTTTTGAGAACTAAGTATATGATGTTTTCATTTTAAAGGTGTTTATCGAGCCTCGGAATCAATTTTTAATTGTTTAAAAGTGTTTTCATAAGCTTTTATGCAGTATCTTAGAAGAAAAATAATTTTTTTAAAACGTACATGTGAGATGTCCAAATGGCGTTACGATCTTGACGCCGATAATTTTGTCCATTTATTCATAATTTTTGATGATCTACTGTCTTCTAACCTCAATAAAAAACGTTATTATAATGTTATCTTCTTTAATCCATTGGTATTCTGCATAATTAATATGTTACACATTGAACAATACATAAATTACAGTAGAAACATGGCTGCTTATGATCGAACCGAAAGCCATTTTGCGCTAAAATCGCCAAGCAAACCTCCGTTGGCGACAACACAGTATACGATAAGCTAAAGGTTACCAGAGGGGAATTCCACTTTGACAAATGTAGTTTATCGTCAGCTGTACCAGTTTTGGCGACTTTATCACCTGCGCTAGCAATTTTTTTTTTTCCCGCTTTTATTATTTTAGAATTCTTTTTCTCTTCTTTCTTTTGGTAACATAATTTAACGATCTCCAAATAGAAATACGAATTTCTTTCTTCAATAATTTTTTTTAGACATCATTTTAATTCTTATGACATTAGAAAAAATATTCATTATTAAAACTGATGTCACTTTTTACAATTGTATTATTTTTAATTTGAAGCTTTTTTTTAACTTTGCATCAATTTCTTCAAAATCATTCCAAAACTTTATTAAATGTAAAAAGCAGCATGTATAGCCATTCAAGTATTTCATTAATATCCTCTTTGTTATTAAATTGCAAAATTTAAAAAGTAGTAAATAAAATTTTCATTGGAAAAGTTAAAAATCAGATTAACAATTGTCAAAAATGGTGAAACTTACATTATGATGATGTCCAAAATCCGTTACCTACATTAAAACAATGTCCAAAATCTGTTACCTACAGATTGCTGATTTAATTTGCTAATTAACAATTTTTACAAATACCTGCTGTCTTTTCATGTTCATATATTGTGTTCTAGGTATGCATACTATAGAATAAAATCAAAATTGATGTCAAATTCGAAAATTTTTGAAATTGCTCAAAGTTAACTTTTTTGTTCCCACCTTTTGAGAACTGCCCTATAACAGTATCTCAAAACCAACTCTTCCAATGGCCATACATATGGACAAATTACTTGCAGAGATTAAAATTCTGAACAAAATGAATACCAACAATATGTATCTTTGTTAGATACTAAGCGCATAACTTAATTTCAAAATTAGGTTCAAATCTCTAATCAAGTGCTTCAAGCCAGAACGTACCTCCATCACAAACAAGTCAATCATGTTTTTCCCAAATAGTTCCTTCACGTAATCACAGATTGAGCTACATAGTACAATTTCTCACAGCAAAACCAATAATATTATTAAGTTTTCTTCAAATTGTATAAATTAAAAAATTGAATTACTTCAAGAAAAGTGACCTGGAAATTTTCTTTTACCTTGAACATAATGATTTTCTAATTCATTATGTCACTCAAAATCAGTCGTTTTCTCTGGATAGTTCTACTTGAAATTAGTCTATCAGTATTTTTGCACTTCCTTTTGAGAACTAAAATGAGTTCTGTATGAAGATAGGATTCTTTTTCATTTCTTTGTTACATTGTAATGAAATAAATTGTTTTCAACAACATCAGTAGGTCAACTTGATGAATATGTACCTGTGTAGCTGATTCTGTAGGTAGGAAAGCACTGACATGTGCTATAGTGTTATGGCGTTCTATTCTAGGGGGTCTCGGGGAGAACTGGTGGTAGTGGGAAAAGTATTTTCTGGCTTGAAGCCCTTGATTAGTGATTTGAGAATAACTTTGAAATTAAGTTCTGCGCTTAGTATTTAACAAAGATATATATTGTAGATAGTCATTTTGTTCAGAATTTTAATCACTACAAGTAATTTGCTGACATGTATGGGCTTTGGAAGAGGGTTTTTTTTTTTGAGATATTGTTATATTAATGAAAAAACAGGTGTTTTTTGTCATTAATTTGGCCGTAATGGCTAAAGTTTACTTAGTAGAAGGGAGAAAACTTAGTTTGGTCATTCCAGACCCAAACGGCATATATTAAAACAATTTCCAGCTTTCCACCAATTTCTTCCGTATTCAACTCCCCAACCACTGGGCTATAAGTACTAAAAGCAAGGAAGTTTACATTTCTAGGTGGGGGGGGGGGCTTGAGTCCCCCCTTCCCCCCTTATATGGGCACCCGTGAGAACATGTAAAAACAAGCGTTCTTGCTCGCATCAAGGTCATTCTTTGAAAAATCCTAACACTTTTAAATTAACTTTTAAAAAATACAAACACTTTTGAATGACTAAATTTTGCAGACTTGTGTAATAGTAGAGAACTTTCTCAACCGCATTATTATATTTGTACAGTATATTACGCACTGTTTGGACTTGTTATTTCAGACATTATGGTACCGTATATACTCGCGTATAGGTCGATCTCGCGTATAAGTCGACCCCCCCCTTTTTCAGAGAAAAAATCCAGAAAAATCTAAAACCCGCGTATAAGTCGACCCCCATACTTTCCAAAAACATCGCGAATTATTTTCAAAGAAATTTCAAAATAATGAACACATTTATTTACAAATAAAATAGGAATTAAATAGGAAAACATTTCTAAAAGCCTTCAAACTCGGATTCCGAGTCGGACGCAAAAAAAAGTTCATTAAAGTCCGCTTCCGTCATCACCGCGTCATTCATATACATCGGCGGCTGCAGAATCGTCAATGATATCAAAGGATTGCGTTCGACGAACCTCACCGGTCACCGGTAAGTAACCAGTTACTAACCGCGGCGTTCTAACCGGTCGCTCCCGGTCGTGCTCGTCGAACGCACTCTCAGTCTGAATGGCGTGACTGTTGACGATAAATATTTTAATACGTTTCACGATATTTGTTAATTGCTGATTTGATCCTTAATAAAGAGGAATAAAATTATCTTTACTTATGTGTATTATTTAGGTTTTTTTAGTTATTAATTTTGAATAAGTTTACTTTTTCACACTAGCAACTTATCAGCGACTACCTGTAACCGCACATCGGCATTTCTCGTAGCTTCCCAGCTCTCGTTGATCGGAAAAATTTTTTCGGAAAATTTGACCCGCGTATAAGTCGACCCCCCTTCCTTTGATCTCATTTTTTGGACAAAATTTCTCGACTTATACGCGAGTATATACGGTAATTCATACTTTTGGAGGTTTTTACTATAAAAATATCCTTTACCAAAGTTTTATATTTTACCATGAAGCAAAATGGGCAAATCATTGCAATTCAAATTTCTGCTTGCTAATTTTTTTACCTAATTCAACACATAGAAATTAATTCCTTTTCAAAATTCTAACTCAATAAATTTCCGAGAAAAATTTGAATTTAAAAAAAAAGGCAACATTAAACTCTTTAAAATAATTTTGTGCATAAAAGAATCAAGAATAATAACACTTACTCCACAACATTTAATGCATTACTTTCTTCAAGTACAGAAGAATAAGAAAAAAGTGGTAACATTTCAACAGCAGCTACTTTGATTTTATCATCTATATTTTGCTACAAACAAAAAGAAGTTTTTCTTTTAATTACAAAGCTTATCACAAAATAACAAAGGTTTTCCGATAAATTGAACATACTTTTTAAACAAAAACTATAAGTCAAACTGTAGGCTTTCTATTTTTTTAAGCAAATCAAATTGTTTTAAGGTTCAAAATTTCAATACCTATTAATACAACAGCTTGAGCCCCCCCCCCCCTCCCCCCCCACACACACAAGTTCAATGTAAACTGCCTAACAGAATTGGAGATTTCATGGGGTATAAACTTTTCATTCATTTATATTTAAATACAGTAAAATCCCATTGCAACGAACTCCAATGCAACAAAATGAACTTTTAGACCGAATGTAACTGCTGTTACATTGCTTGAATACTATTGAAATAAAAAAACAAACATTGTGATCCCTTGAAGTTTGTTGTAACAGGATTTCACTGTAGTTCATTGACAGCAAAACTCATCAGTAGAGTTGTACTATTTTGAGTGAAACAAAAAACTTTGGTGGCAAAATAGTAATAAATGACAAGAAGTTCTGTCTAGAACTAGACGAGCCTACTTTCCCGTATACCCATAGGAATAAAATATTCCTCACTCATCTAAAAAAAGTAGATATGTAAAACAAAACAAAAAAAAACGAACAAATAAAATAGCAGCAACTTTTACACAAAGCAGCTAATACACATTTTTCCATTAAAAAAATCTTCAACAGCTTTCAAATAGAAAAAATAATAGTTAAAATTAATAAGCTCATTAAAATAAATACATCATATCAAAAAAAAAAATTGTTTCTTTTTCCCCTGTTGCCAAAAACATTTTTTTAAATGAATTAATGCACTTATCCAAACCAAAAAAAAAAAAACAATAAAATGTCAACTTAAAGAAATAATTTTCATTGTCAAAAAAAAATCGTCTGCGCATATCTTTATGTAGAAACATAAATGACTTCGAGTTTATTCCCCGAAAACTAAATACCTAAATTAAAACTTTAGCGTGAAAATATAAAGAAGTCATATCAACAATAATTATTTCGCAGTTAAAATCATAGCTGTGGAGTCGGAGTCAATCTCATTTTGAGATAAAGGAGTCGGAGTCAAATATCCGGGAATTGGACTCAGTCATTTGTCCTCCGTGTATAAATTTTTGCCAAAGCTACGAAGTCAGAGTCAAAGTCGGGGAGTCGGAGTCCGATTAACTGTCGGGCACAGGAGTCGGAGTCAGGTGCCCCTAAATTCTCAGAGTTGGAGTCTGGAGTTTGGCATCAAGAGGTATTTCCAACAAAATTTGTTTGAAGTAAATTCGCCTTCAAGTACGGAATCTACATTGACTTTCAGTTTCCCCGTAGGCGCTAATGTTAAGGGATTTGAACTGTTCAAAATTGAACGGAAAATTGTTCAAATCAAAAAGATATTTTATATACAAGTTTTTTATCAAAAGCTTTTTTATACAAAGTTTGTTTGAAGCAAATTCGCCTCACAGTTCGGAATTGTCTTCAATTTCCCCGTAGGCGCTAATGTTAAGTTTTTTTGAACAGTTCAAAATTGAACAAAAAATAGTTCAAATCAAAAAGTGATATATGGGAATGAGGTGGGTGTCCTTGCCGAGATCTTTCGAACAAAAAAAAGTTTGTTCGAATCAGACTATTCATTCAAAAGTTATTGGGGGGGGGGGGGGGGGGGGACAGACAGATCGACGGACCGACAAACATTTTTCCCCATCTCAATACCCTACTTTCCAATTTTTAATTTTTCGTAATTTATTTAATTATTTTATTTATTTTTGACTTTTTTTTGTTTTTCGCGATATTTTTAAGATGCATTAAGCCTTCTTTCATGCTTTTTTCTTCATTTCCTGACTTTTACTGGGAAAGTAGGCTAAAAAAGGAAGGAATTTTAAAATCTTTAATTTAAAACAAAAATCAATTAAAACTATTACATTGATTCTTGATTTTTATCTAAAAAATATGTTTCTTAATAAAATCTTTAATAATATAAACATGGCAAGAGTAAAAATCATTAATACAAAAAATTGGTCTGAAGGTATCAAGTCCACTTTAACACTCAGAAAATCTGAAACTATTTAAATAATTTTATTTGAAAAACAAACGTTTAAAAAGTACAAAATTTATTGGATACATTTATTGCAACAAATCTTTAATAAAATTGCATTAATTTTAAAACTAACTCCCAATTTTTTGCTAGTGCTATGCAAATTTAATTTGCATACTTGAATCTCAAAATACATAGCTTTGCAAAATCTATATAATGCTGATTTTTTTTTCTCTAAGTTTAAGCCATTAAATTTTAATTATGAAACATTCCGTAAATTTCAGGTTTCACCCTTAAATTATTAATAACTATATGAATTAACAATAATATGAACTTCTATAAGAAAACAGTTTTAATAAAGGAAGAAATAACGTAGCTTACCAAAGATATAAGTAATATTTGATACCTCCATTTGGGAGAGATATTTGGTGGTAAGAGTGCTAAAACTTTTAAAGAATTGGTAAAGTTTGATGAAGAAATCAAACCCTCACAATTTTTTGACAACCTGGGTGAGATAAATTCACACCAGAAATCAAATCCATCAGTGGTCTACAAAAAGAAAATCATATTAGTAATACCTTTCAACCTATTATAAATTACGAAAATATCTCGCTATATATAAAATATCAGTTACGAGGGCAAATCAAAAAGTCTTTGCACCTATTTTTTATTTACCAAAAAAAAGATACCTATTCGCAACTCCAGAGCTCGAATACGCTACCTTGCGAAAATTTACAAAACTGCTGGAAAAACTAAAAAATTGCGTTCCACATGTTCATTTTGAGCAAAACAAACTGTTTGTTATGTGTATTTTTTATTTGCGTAATTTATCATTTGGAATCGTCATCAGCAACAGCGTAATATCAAAAATATCTGATATAAACTGTGAGTACATATTTTATTTATCTTGTTCTATGTGAATTTGAATAAGTATCAGTTTTTCAATTTGATGAAAAAGAGCGGACTTAACAAAATTGACTGGACACTAGGGCCATGCTGAAAAATTACTCATTTCCTTAACCTAATTCCACATTAATAACCTTTAATCCCATTTAAATAACCTTTGTCATTACAGCATCCAACTGAAATGGACAGTATGCAAATAAATTTTCTTGAAAATATTTATCGCTGAATTGAAAAATCCAGAAAGAACGTTAAGAATTTGAACAATAAAAAATAAAAGTTTGGAATTTTTATCGCTAAAATATCACGCCAACTTGACTTTATTGCTCTGCAAAAGCTGTCATTATCGGTGTAAGAGTTTCGTCAAAAATCTGTTTATAGGGTTATGGTTTTAGTATTGTGTGAAAGAATAATGTATCTTGACAAGATTTCGCATATCAGTTAAATCATTTCCATGACGAATGAATTAAATGTATGATAATTTCTTTTGATATCCAATCATGTAGTCATAGAAATAAATTATCTAGTTTTAAATGTTACTCTTGACAGTCTGTCACGTATGTGCACTATGACAAAAATGTCAACAAATGCCGGAAATGTCACAAAAATGTCAACAAATGCCGGAAATGTCACGAAATCGGACATAATATGTACTAGTGTATAGAAAAAACGGTACAAAATGAAAATGCTGTTCGAAGCGAACCAAAAATTTATGAATACCGAATTCAACATCGTGAAAATGGCTGCTTTAGAACAAGTTACTGTGTGTTCTGCATCAATTTTTTACTTTCGTAATACTTTTTGATTTCTAATCTCTTTCTACATGGGTCAGAATAACCAAGAGACTTTGAAAAAAATTTTCAAATGAATAAAGAACAAAAAATCATACATGCGAACAAAACTTTCTGACATTTCCTAAGTTTAGAAGCAATTTATACGTTACAGTGTGCGTTTGTTTTAGTTTTTTCATCCGCCATAAGCCGGTGACTGCAGCTCCCCTATAGTTTGTTGGAGTTGCGAATAGGTATTTACAAATATACGCAGTAAACTATGCCACTTACACTATTTCTCCACATAGTCACCACACCGGTTCAGACATTTGTCCCATCACAGCACAAAATTAGAGATCCCCCTGTCGTAGAATTTTTCTGGCTGCCTGTGGAATCAACGTCGAACCGCGTTCTTGGTCTCTGTCCTGCCAGAAACTTCTTCAGTGGACGAATATCGTAAAAATCACTAAGGAGAAGGTCTGGACTGCAGGTGCATTTTCCTGTGAATTGCTATGGGCTTTTGTCCCCTGCTCCGTACAAAACAAATAACACTTTGCTGCTTATAAGCTGTGGACATCTGAAGAACAACTGTTATCTTAAATGACTGATAGCAGCTCCGCTCTTCCTAGCAAAAAGCAAATATGGCTGGTACGGTTCAAGGAACTGTCACTGTTGGGAATGTATATGTTTGCTTTTTATTCACAGCCATATTTTGGCTTAAAAAAAATAAGTGCAAAGATTTTTTGATTTGCCCTTGTATGATATCAATGCTACATGTATAAAAAACTGAAATATTCATAAGATGCACGTAAATGAATAATAGAATAAATACTGCAAAACAGCTTTAACTTATTCAAATGCAAAGTCTACATCGTAGAAGTAAATGTCCTAAGGTAGGTGTGTAACCTACCATCAACAGTTTTTTTGTCTAACTGTTATAAGACATATTTTTGAGACCAGCTTGTATGTTCAACCCAAACTGAACTCTTGTATGTTGCCATACAAGAGTTCAGCCCTAAAAGTGGAAGCTCTACAGAATGTATTAGTTCTAGAATTGTTAGTTATTCAAATAGTAAGGTATGATCAAAGGAACCATAACTGGTTTAAAGAGCCACTCCCCGTTCTGCCTCAACACTGCATGTACTTAAACACACACGGAATATCTTAGAGACACATTTATCTTAGAGACAATCATATGACTAACTGCCAGGATTAAACAAGATGTGTTGCATGTGGCAGGACTACGAGATCCTACTCAGCAGAAGAGTGGGATTCACTTTTGAAGGCAAGCTTTTTGTAACTTGGTACGGTCAAGGAATCAAGCGCTTAAGTAGTGGTTCTATGCTGACAATGTCATCAATAGCAAATGGCAAGTGTGCAGTCATCAAGATATCTCTTTTTGGCTGAATGGGCAGAAATACCCGTTTACACAATGATTTTACCTATGCATCCAAGGGCACATTGCTCCAAGCAATAAAGCAGCACTACATGTGGGGGTGGAAAAGTTAAATTTTTGGACTGTAGAGGGGGGTGGCGGGATGGGGCTCGAGCGCCAAGAGCTGTAGCAAGCTGGAACCACCAAGGTTGACTGCATAAATAATCTTTAACTCAACATTAATTTTTAAATCTCAATTAAAAAAATTAAAATACATGTTAAACATTGCAAGGTAAAATACATACCAAAAACTGAAACCAAGGAATGGAGGCCACATTACAAATTATTGATAACTGCTTTGACACCAAAGGGCAAAGATCTAGATACAAATACAATCAAATTTTTGAGATATAGAAAATGATAATTTTTTTCAAACTTCAAAAATAATAATCATAATGATAAGACAAATGTTTCATACCTGGGACAGATAAAAGAAGCTCAAAGATGTTTAGCATATTATCAAAATGCATTGGTGAAAACTGAACTTCAAATAAATACTTTGAGTAATAATTTATTGATTCGGTTATTTGAGATGGAAACAATCTTTCACTTTCACACCATGATATATTGCTTGAATGCACACGTAACAAAGGCCTACAAAGTATGAGAATATAAATACTGATCATATTGTTTTAATTTGAAGAAGCAAATTGTATGATTTAAAATAAACATAAAACTTACTCAATTTTATTTTTGTTTAATGTTTCACAGTGTGTTTGCAATAAGATTTCCAAACAAGCATGTACAGCACTCATATTTATATCCTAAAAATAGAAATATAAATACACTCATTTACTTCAATGCTATTTTTAACTATAGCAGAATCTTGTCGTGTTACATGTCATTCAGTTTTGAAAAAAAATAAGCCAAAAACAGCCATTAGATTTTTCTTTTTCTTTTAATTAGATTAATTAGATTTTACTATTTGTAATAATATATAAAATTAATGAAAACATTTGGGGGAAAAACAAAATTTTTCAAAAAACTATTTTTGAAAAAAACCATAATTTCTTTTTAAAAAAACCACTTGGTTTAAACCAACATGTTTTAAATCAAACAACCCTGGTTAACACAAAATGACACCAGGGTCTAGACAGTATACTATGCAATTTAATACGAATCTTTTAACACAAAAAAATACCTTGGGTCCCTCAGTTTTGTTTTAAACGTTTTGCAATGTATACTTTACTCTAAAGTTCAACCAATTTAACAAAGCTAACAATACTTCTTGATAATGAAACATTAGAAAAAGTGTAATACATTAATGATGAGCAAGTGCTACAATAAATTGACTTTTTAAGATAGAAAGTTATTACTTTCTGATAGAATAACAAGTAGATGAGTGGGAATCAAAGACAGTGAAGAAAAAACAAATAGTGCTTTTAAAATAGATGCATTTATTATTGCTTTAGTTCAAAAAAAAAAGCAAAAAATCTAAAACATCGCACTGAGATTTAGCAATTTATAATATACAACAAAAATAAGGTAGCAGACAGGACGATCAGGAATGAAAGTGGAGAAGTGGTAATGTGAATAAAAATACAAGGAGTAAAAAAAAAACGAAAAACAAATAGAAACATGAAACACATATTCATTCTAACTACATTACTGAATGTGCTTTTGCTAAGAACAATTCTCTATCATTAGTATAGAAATGATATCAAATTAAGTTCATTTTTCACATGAATTAAAATTAAATTTCGAAAGAAGTTCGCATGAATTTCCTACTCCAAGCAATAATATGATGTTTTGCATTATTTTATTTTACTTTTATTCATTTATTTATGTCGTTATTTATAAAACTGAGTCCTCCCCCAAAATATTTTCCATATAATAAAAAGGAAGGCGACCTGGTTGATTTTCATTTTATATTTCTTCTGAAAGTAATATTGTTATTTTTGATTTCTTAACTTGGCAATATAAATAAAGAACTCTATATTTCATTGTATGTTGTTTGGGAGGCTTTAAAAAACTGAAAATAATTTTCCGTCCTAGTATATAGTCCTCCTCTAATTATATAGATAAATTATTAGCAACTAAATCAACAAAGTTAACTAAACATTTTTTGTAATTTTTCTGCCTGATGGTTATTTCCATATCTCCATTAGGATTGTTTCCTATGTTGCTTTTTAGGAACAAAATAAGAGGTTCTTTTCTTACAGCTTTCAGTTCTTTCCATAGTTAACTTAATGAACTCAATTATCAACATTATAATTAAAACAGAAAACACTATAAAATCATTTTAGAACAGTTTTAAAAAAAAAAAAACTTACTTTTACTAAGCTCTTATCCACACACAGTATTTTCAGAAGATAGTCATAAAGTTGGCACCATATTACTGAAACATTTTTCATATTCACAAAAGGAATGAAACTACAGAAAAGAAATGAAATATTTTAAATTATTGAAGCCTGCAATTTCCATTGCTATATGAGAATTAAAAGGTTAGAATTAAGTTTAAACATCTCATCAAGTGGAGTTTGATGTTATTGCAATCCAAATAACCAAAGCCAAAATATATTTTAAGTAGCTATTGCAATCAGACCACTAGTATATCAAGAGTATTTTTACTCCCAATAATAAAATAATAATCAAAAGGAAGTTCACTTAACAGTAAGTTATATTAACGTCAACTTTATTATTCCTCGTTACAGCATTTTAAAAGTTTGTATCTAAATCTCTTGTAAAGAAATTCTTCAATTAATTTTTGTTTGCTCTCCACCTTTAGAACCCAATATGGCCATGGGAAGGTAAATGGCAGTATATGCAGAAATGTGTTTTTGATATATTTGAAGAAACATTTAGAACTTCATACTAAAAACAGGGAAATGTTAGAATTTGCCTTTTTTTTTCGTATTTAACTTTCAGCGGAAACCAAATTTGCAAATTTATACAATAAAGCTAAAGTACAACAGATGATAAAAATGCAAAAAAAAAAAAAAAAATACAGGTGCTGTCCTTTACCTTCTTAGTACAGGATAATCTAATAGTGTAATTATCTCCCTAGTTCAGTCACCCATTATAACCGTTAATTAATTCATATATCGAATTTCAAAAAAAAAAAAGGATGGATCAAATAATACCGTAGAAGTGTATGACTATGGTACAATTTTAGTACATTTCTGACTGTAATTACTAAACATTCATTCGAAAAAAAAATGAAGTTGCATTATTATTCTAGTTTAAGACCTTGACTTTCGATTCCAACCCTGAAATAATTTGAAACTTTACCCACACCCCCTCCAGAGCAGTTTTTTTTTTTTTTTTTTTTGCACTATTCTCACCCTCTCATTGCGGGTGAGAATGGTACAGCAAATGTTTCAATGCTTTTACATAGATTTTGGTGGTTTGTACTCTACCTCTCTTGTATTTTAGCGGGAGAGTTGCTGATGCTGAAAAATTAAACTTAGGAGAATCAAGTCATCATAAAATTGAGATAAAACAAAGGCTTTATTTTCTTCATAATGTTTGAAGATGGATACCAAATCTTATCTTTTTCAGGCCACTGCCAAAACTTACCTCGCTTCAACATTGTTGAAATTTCAAACTCACTTTCATCTACACCCGTGATTTTTCCCGGGTACTTTTTCCTCTGATAACCCACCACACCCTCCAAAATTTCGACTAATTACTGTACCACACCCACCCTCTAAATTGTAAACTTTACACATTTGTAACTGTAGCAAATCAAAATATTTTATTTTTGAATGAAAATTGAAAGTAACTTTTTTTATGTAATATGAAAGCGAAAGGTACTTACGAAATTGTGATTTCTTCTGCACGATAAGTCCACCAACATAAATTTCCGAGCTATCTACAAACACGTAGCACCAGTTGCTTACAACAAATAAATTCACAATCATCAGATTTTTCATCTGGTGGGCCATTTTGAATAATAACAACTCTCTCATTACCAGAGAAGGTTGCACAATAGTTCCTATTGAAACTAGGATATCCCAGAGTTCACATAGAAAACTTATTACATTAAAACTGCGGTTTGTATCATTCTCACCCTCCAAACCATTCTCACCCGCTTTTACGGAACTGCATAAATGGTACTTTTCATATGAAGAAACATCTCAAAACATGAGGTGGGGATCAATTCATTATCACATTAATTGTTTAAATAAAAAACAGTAGACTCCCGATTAACTGCCTCATTTTTGAAAATTGCATTAAACAATTACAAAATAAGCACTCAATCAGTGTGAGAATTCGTTTAACCCGTGTTATGCAAAAATTCCTTTCTCAACAGCCCAGCAGCTCTTCCATGCGACGTCTCTGATCAACACTGACTTCCCAGCATCACATGTTGGCTAATTCAAGATGGAACGATTGCATCAAATTCCTCAATGCTACTAGATGACGTTAAATTGGTATAATTTACACAGCATTCCAGTCACATGGTATTTCATTTTCATGTACAGGAATCAGTTTCTGTTTCGAAGGGAGGAGGGTTGTAAATTATGGCAACTCAGTATTATGTTGTACAAAAATAAATAAATAAATAATTATTATTACTATAATAATACATAAAAAATATAATTAAAAAATAAACCTTGTTCGAGATAATTTTATTCATAAAAATCAAAGAACAGTTTACTTACCCTTCTGGTTGTCTACCAACAGGTTCTGTAGCAGTTACACTGTTTGGCAAAGGCTTCTTTATTTCAGAATTCAAAATAAAATCAAGGAGTGGTACAAAAATCTAAAAATGAAAATACCCATTAAGTATTAGTTTAAGCTAATGATAGTGTATCATGTATAAGCAGAGCTGCCAACTTTTGAAAATGTAAATTCCTAGCAGAGTTTTGAGCGAGGGGGGGGGGGGACGTGTCTCATAACAAATGTAACAGACGTAATGAATAAGTTACGTTAGTAAAATCTAGAAAGTACCACCCCCCCCCCCCCCATTTTCAAAACTAAAACTGATAAAATTAAGGTGGCGGGGGAGAATTATTAAGATTTTTTGAAAGGTGTTTTTAGTATTAGGTTATTTATAAGTTTTGCAACTATTTTTAAACAAAGTATTTTCCACATGGTATCAATGTTCATTTTTAGTGTATGTTCTGAATTTGTTCATTCCAAATAAGTTCCGTTTGTAGCCCATATGAACAAAAAGAAAAGGGGCCCAGCATCAAAATGGGCCAAGACAAAATGGAAGGAAAACCTGTAAAAATACTCCTTTAGAAGGTTTCTTCATATTGGTCAGAAGTTCTAAGTTCCTAAAATAATCAGGAAAGGAGTTACAAGCATTTTAAAGCAAATTAAATTAAAATTGAATTTGACATTTAAAATTGTCTACATGAGAAATAGCGTGTAGAAAAACTTGATTAAATTAAATCTGTTGCCGTTTTCCATCGAGCGTGAACAAATGAAATTCTTACAATTGCATTTAGGCTTCTGCAGTGAAGGGAAGACAGACATAAAATTTGCCCTTTTTTCTTCTTTTTTCAGGATTTAATTTTAATTTTTTGTGAAGCCATCAGATGATAAAGATTTTATTTTCAATTTGAAAAGAAACTACTGTTTTTAAACAATTGTGACTTATAACTTTATTTACAAAAATATTGATGCTGATGTGGACTTTAAAGGAGTGATATTCTTATTCTAACGGGAGTTGAGGATTTTTGGTTAGTGTTATCCTTATTCAAAATCAATTTTTTGGGGTCTGTTGTTTCAGTTTTGATGGGGATTTCAAAGAGAATGTTCATGTTATTTTGAAAGTTTTCCTCATTCTGACAAGGATGTTTTAGAACTATTTTGCTTAACCAGCTTTATATTTTAGTGCGATGGTTGAGATTAGTTGAAAACTGATACGACTTTTTTTGTCTTTGATTTTTAGAGAATGATATCCTTATTCAAATAGGGATTTTTAAAGAATATTTTTTTCTTTTACAGTTGAGGCTTGGAAGCTATTGTCCTAACTCTAATGGGGAGTTTTAACAGGATCGTCAACATTGTTTAGGAACTGTTGTCTAACTTCTGATGGGGGTTTTTAGGTACTGTTGTCTTTACTCTAATGGGAAGTGTAGGGCAGTGCTTCTCAACCTTTTTGACTTTGCGGCACACTTGAGAATTGACTCAATCCTTGCGGCACACTTGAGAATTGACTCAATCCTTGCGGCACACTGAACTAAATTTTATACGTCAATATAGACCAGGGGTTCTCAAACTTTCAGACATTGCGACCCTCTTTTTAGACTACGTATTTTGGCGACCCCTTAAAGTTTTAACTCTATCTAAACCATGAAACAATACCTAAAAACTGCCCAAATGGTTAAGTTTTATCTGCAGAAACACAACTAGTAAAATAAACAGGAATTTTTGTCTCCTTAATTATTTTATAATAAGAGACAGTAGTAGACCTTACTGATTTTATAATCTTACAGTAGTTTTATGTCAGTTATTGACCTTGCGCTCCTTTAAGTTCTATCGTAGCACGTAGTACGAAAAACACAGCAATAAATTAATTTTCTTAAAACTTTTCTTCCACATCTTGCGATCCTTGTGAGGGTCACAACCCACCGTTTGAGAATAGACAATAGGGTGCGTCTTATTTTTAAAGGTGTTATTTTTTCATGAGGCACCCTCTCATTTTGCTTCTTTCGATGAAAAAAAAATTCTCATACATGAAAAATAAAAATTGAACAATATTTAAAGGGTGCTACCACTGCTGCAAAATTTGTCAACTCTCTCTCTTTCTATTTTTTTTAAATTTATTTATTTAGTCTGGATAATAAGTAGCAATCAGTGAAAAGTTTGTATTGTCACATGGAAGTAACAAAGGGAAAAATTATAATATTGCTGAATATAAAAGACCGAAAGTGTAAACCTGCGATATGAATGTCATTACCAAACTTTCAAATTCATTTTTGACATTATTGCATAAAATGACAACCATGTAATGCTTATTATTTTCTTGTATATATAAGAAATAAGTATTTGTGTTATGTTAAACCCTACCAACCTAGTTTCATGTTAATTAAAAATATGACAAGATATATTGGGGAGTTGATTTTTTGCACAATGAATGTAATTTTAATCACTGGTAGCACCCCCTAAATTATGTTTAAATTCTATGAAACTTTTATGTGGGTATTTTTTCATCAAAAGGAAGCAATTAAAGGGGTGCCCCATAAGAAATTCAAAATTTTTTTTAAAAGTGCATTATAAGACTCACCCTAATAGACAAGGCTTTTATTATTCACAAGTCAAGGAAAGAAAGAGAGGAAAACAGCTGTTCCATATGGATAAAATAATTAATCTTTTAATTACTTCAATTTCTTTAGTTCATCATGAATTTTAAAGCTAATTACAGCCAGCAAGTCCCAAATTTTCTCTTAACACGACTGAGACACTTGTGCCTGCCTTGAGGGACAGTGGCGCTTTTTAATCAGTTCTATGTTAGTAAGAGCTACACAAAGTTTTTAAATTGAAGATCTAGACATGATATTTTGGTTTTCTTGAAAAATGTCAGTGCTAAGGTTCCCACATCACAAAATATATGTTTTTTTAAATGGTTGCAGTTACAGCTCATGAATAACGTGATCAGAGGTTTTTATTTACTCTTTTTACTCACAGCCAATATGCGTTCAAATTGCACTTTGCTGAAGTGGTCGTTCCTGAGGTTTATGAATTTTTCTCATGTCTTCAAAGAAAGTTCCTTGCTGAGGCATCAACTGAGTCTATTGTTTTATGCCAGTCAAAAGTAGTGCTTAAACTTTGTTCTGAATCATGGCCAAATCAATATTCTGCCACTACATTCAATAGTTTTTCTTTCAGAAATGTGTGTAGCTGATCTGTTTGAACATGAACAGTGAGTCAAGATCTCCTTCCTTTCTCCACAGCTGAAATTTCAATTTATCAGGAACCCGTTTAGCTTGTCCAGCACAATCTCCCCTCGTCCTTGTATTCTTCGTTTCAATTTGCCAAGATCCTCAAAAATATCAGGTACGAGTGCTTGTTTATATATGTCTTTTAACAAACTGATTTTTTTTTTCTTGTGAAGCATCAGAAATTTGTACTTTGTCCCCCAACTCATACATCCTTGGCTGGACCTTACTTCTTAAAAGCCAGCGAACTTCCGGGTGAAAAAACAAGGAGGGGTGATGTGCCTCCATCTCTTCAGAAAGAACAATGAAATTATGAGCATTAAGTTGTCTTAATTGTATGAAGTTGACAATTTTTACGGTTCAACCATTACTGACATCAGATTATCTGGCATATTTTTTCCAGATGACTTTCATGATAGAGGAAGTTTATTTCAACATTTGGATTTTGATTTTTCACTTTCAACATGAACCCTCTGACTTTTCCTATCATTGCAACTGCTCCATCACTGCAAACGCTTGTGCAGTTGTAACATTGGATCCTATTGCTTTTTATGTGTTATGTCACTCAAAATATTTCATCATCAGTTGCAAACTGAGAAAATTCTTTGCAGAAAATATAATGATCTTGAATTCCTTCTTCATAGCAAGAGCAGTTCACCTTTTATGTCTGTTGAACTTGAAATAAAAATATTCCAGCTAGCTGTAGCTCATCAACCAATGTTTTTCGAATGTCACTCACCATGTGATTAATTTTTCACCTGGTAACATTGTCTGGCATTGGCACACTGATCACCTCATATATTGTATTGAAACCTATCGTTCCCCACATGATTTCTTTACACCATGGAAAAATTAATGTTTCATCATTGGTATGCAGTTTTCAATGCAATTTAGCAATTAACTAAACTAGCAACATTATATCTTATCTCTTGCACAGGTAAAATATATCTCTGTTCCTTGTTTTTCTACAACTCCGAAAATACCGTGGCACACCAAGGACCTTGCTGTGGCACACCAGTGTGCCGAGGCACACCGGTTGCGAAGCACTGGTACAGGGTATTGTTCCAATGAAGATTCTGAGACTAATATCCTGGTAATGCTGATTTTTGAGTATTGCTGTCTTTATTCTAATGAGGATTTATTGGGCATCTTTACATTATTTCAGGATTGATGTCTTTATTCTAATGACAATTTTAATAATATTTCTCCATATTTAATCAGAGGAGAATATTGGACATGTCTCACGAGACCTTAAATTCTTTCTCAGCCAGGGAGTGATGCAAATAGGGGTGATAGACGATAGAAACTTGGATTTTTAACAGGAGTGTTGCCTTAACACAGAAACTACCATCCTGACTTAAATGGGAATTCGCAGGGAGAAATGTCTACATTCTAATGGGGACTTTCTTCTGGGGCCTGTTGTCATTCGAATAGGAAGTTTTAAACTGACTTTCTCCTCCTTTATTTGGAACAGAGAACTGAACATGTGTCATTTGACATTACTTTTATTTTGACATAGACTATGAAACGCTCGGTGATAAAGCTAATTTATAATATTTTTACAATCAAAATAAGTCATAAGTGCAATAAAAAATACATGAATTACAAATGCAAATTTCTGCACCTCAGAGCCAGGAGAAGGTCTTATTATGGTGATTTTTCAAGAGAGGGGGGAAAACTTTTTTTGACCCGTGCAAAGGATTTGATGTGCACTCTTTTAACCCTGCTAAAATACTGAAAAGGATTTTTTTTTTAAGAATTATGTTCACATGGCTCGTTGCGGAATAGGCTTCTACATACAAAGCACTAATAAACGGAAAATCGTAATTTTTGGACTTAGGTCTTCTGGCTCTGAGGTAGATTTTTCTTCTAGATAAAATCTGTACCTCAGAGCCAAAGTGACGTAAGTCCAAAAATTGCGATTTTCTTTTTATTAGTGCATTGAATGTGAATTGTATCGAGCCATGTGAACGTAATTCTTAAAAAAAAGTTCTTTTCAATATTTTAGCAGTGTTAAAAGAGCGCTAGTCTCATCCTTTCCATGAGCCAGAAAAAAAGGTTTTCCTCTCCCCTGTAAAATTACCATAATGTGGCTTACGTCCTTCTGGCCCTGAGGTACAGAAATATCAAAGTATTACAATTGATGCAAAACAAAAAAAGACAATTTTGTCTTTTAAAACACAAAATACATGAATAACACAAAAAATAGCTGAAACAAACTTTTGGGTGAGTTGCTTTGATAAAAACTTGAAACGCAGTTTGAGTGAAGGTTTTCAAAGAAGTGTCAGGAAAAGGATATTCATTCTTAAGTCCATGCTTTAGCAGAGAAATTATACTTCGAATGATTGAGGTTTGAAAGTCCTGACAAGTGCATAAAAAATAAGGCATATCTAAAACCTAGAAAAAGAAGTATTTAAGCAAAAGGTCTAATTGCATGTAAGAATCAAAAAACAGAATATAATCTTACAATATTTATGTCTACAATATCAATCCTGTTGACAAAATATCTTAATTATGATTTATTTAAAGTTATACTTTAAAGAATGCAAATAATTTGTGGTAGCTCAATATATTCAAGAAACAATCAGGAGCTCCTACTCAATATTACAAAAACACATTTGGGTCATTCTTCAAAAGGGTATTTTTTCTGTCACACGCCTTTTACAGTAAAAACTTTAAGGAACAATTCATTTAACAATGCTTTTTAATTTCATCAAAAATATATCTATTTAAACCTGCCAACAACTTTTTAATAATAATTTTTATTTTAGTATATTTTTGGTTCACAACATGTGAATTCTCACCTCTGTGGCATGTCACACACATTGTGTGACTGTTTATCTTGTTTAACAGCTTGCTTAATTAAAAGTATATACTAATTTATTTATTATTCCTTTCACAAGTGTCTCAAATACTAATTGTTTAAGCGTATTTAATTTTTTAATACTGTGTTTTAGTATGTTTTAGAAGGATAAGGAATCATGTCACACAATAAATTCTCACCTCCGTTGCTCAAACATAAAATACCATTCCTCATTAACACATGGCAGTAATGACATCAAATTTTATTTTCCATGATACAAGGGTTTTTTTCAAGTTTATTTTCAGCCATAAAGAAGTTGTGAGGTTTTTGTCGAAAAACAAGAAGATAGATTTTGCTTTAAAAACTAAGTGTGGTTATTGTGACTTCTCACCTCTGTGAACTTGAATTTCAGGGATATAAATTAATGTAAAAAAAGAAGTGAACATGTTTTCATATGCTTGCCATCTGCAGATTGTATTAAAGACAAAAAAAAAATATTTCCCTGAAAAATGTATCCATTAGGCCTATATTAATGGAAAATTCCTCACCTCCGTGACAAACCTTATAAATGGCATTATTTCTAAGGTGAAAATAAATGATGAAGGGGGAATACATCAATCTTAGGCACTCTACCGAAATTATAAATTGCCAGTATATTCTCAAATTTACTAAATACTATTTTTTAAACAAACACACATTTGAACTAAAAAGATAATTACTAACTAAGCCACACTTTAATTAAGACAGCTTAATATTAGATTCCCACTCATCATTAAAGTGGCTCATTGTTTGCACTATTAACAAAATTATTTATGGTTGCTTCTAGTAGGTAACTTTCATGAAAGAATGAAGAAAAAGGAAACCAAAAAGTTTTGAAATTGAAAAATATTTGCGTTCAAAAGTTATTTTCTAGAGAATGACCCATTTAGGACTTTTATAGAAGTTATTATGGGGGGGGGGGATGGAAAGTTTCAATAGTTTTATAAAATGAGAAATGAGTTTCTTAATAAGCTACTTTGCTGATTATATCTAGTGTGCAATAAATTTTAACAATTTAAGTAGTCTCAAAGCAGTAGATGAATGAATACATTGTTAATAAATAAATACTAAATCATAACTTTAAAAAATATATACAAAATTAAACCATAAACAATGTTTTCGATCAATGACAGCAAATGATTTTCTGATCCTTTGGCATAAAATTTGCACACAACTTTGATGAATGCGACGCTATATTTTTAAAATTTCTTCCCCCCAAGTGGAGTTTTGTTTATGTATCAAAATTAAGTGCATCTATATAAATTCAATAAAAGTCAATTTGAAATCAGTACAAGGTATGTCTCAATTCTTTCCGGGGTTAGGAAAGCTTATTAAAACAAGCACATTAAAAACAGAAACAACCTTGGTTTTACTGGAAAAAGAAACTGTACACATTTTGTTTCATAAAGAATTGATATGTCAAAATTTTGTAATGAGGCAGATATCAAATATTCTTGGTTCACTAGCTGTAACATGTCACGATCAATGACAGCAAATGATTTTGTAATCCTTTGGCATAAATCTACAGTTAGGGCAAAACTAACCTGGCACCATTGTAAAAGCTATGCAGATCCTAATCACAGCATTTCGATGCTGCTAGTTTAGGTTTGTCCCAACTATAGTGAATACTGTGGCACATGGAGTACAAACACACGATCTTTAATATAACACCAGAAAAAACTCGCATGGAGTAAGGTCTAGAGAGCACGGGGGCCAAGGAAGAGAGCAATTGCCATCATCAGAACCTCATCCAACCCAAAGAGACAGAAGCTCATTATTGAGGAAATGGTATCTCTCAGATAATGGATGGGGGGGGGGGGCATCCTGTTAGGAAATGACTGATCATTGATCATGACATGTTATTACAGCAAGTGGAACAATAATTGGACTTCAGACATGATGAGTTTCTTCCTCCAGTAAATTCAACATTGTTGCTGTATTGGTAATATGTTTATTCCAATAAGTCCTCCAAGCCCAAGAGGGAACTGTGGCACACCCTGTATGACTATTTTTAAATACATTCTAATAACTAGCATTTTATGTGCTCAATTTGTCACACCGACTTGTATAACATGTAAAAATCTGGATTATTGCGTCTAACAGTAAATTCTAAATTTATTTCTTCTACTGTAATTATAACAATGTTAATGTACAGGGTTTATAAACAGGGTTGGCAAAAACCCGGGTTTTTTTTTTTAAAGCCCATGGATCCAGGGTTTTTTGGGTTTTTTTAAATAAAACCCAAAAAAAACCAACTGAAGCTGGGTTTTTTAAAAGAAATGTGGGGGGGGGTTGTCTTTTTTTGGGGGGGAAATGTGTGGTACTTTTAGCATATGGTAGCAAAAGTATATGGACAAAGCACAAAAATTGTCTTGGGGTAAAAAAAGCTGGAAAACTAGTTAAAATTCAGTGTTTTCTGAAGAAAAGTATAAAAGACGACGAAACCCAAGAATGGTGAAGTTTTAGATTTTTTAGTTTCCATGATTACCAAGTTAAGGCATTAAGGCAAAGTTACCTTCTTGAGTGATAAAATCTATTGTTCGTTTTTGATTACTACTTTTTTTTTTTTTTTTTTTTTTTTTGCATTTTACTTTATTGTATTTCATTTTATTATGCAAAACTACTGTAGAACCTTAAGTAGTTTAAATCCCTATTTACTGAATTCCAGCTTAATCAAGACATTTCTGTGTATTTTATGTTGCCTGTTTTTCTATTTTTGTGTACAGAGTAAGAAATATTAAACTTTTTCGTAAGATAATGAAAATACTGGACATCCTATTCTGTTTTCTGTCCAACCATTTGTAAAAACCTGTTAATTTCTAAAAAATATACCTTGTTTATTCAAGATTTGTGACGTGTTAGGTTGCAGAAGATAATTCACATGAAAGCCTTTTAGCTAGAGTAGTTTTCTCTGTACAATCTACAAATATTGAGAAAATCAGACGTGACAGGACTTAGTCAAGATAATTTGAGTTATTTATTGACCAGTTAAAGAAAAATGTTAAATATATATTTTTAAAATCTTTGAAGTATTTTTTTAATACCGTTAAGAGTTAAGAAATACTATTAAAGTTCAAAATTCATTTTTTATGTCCATTGTCTGTGGTAAAGAACAAATAAAACAGTTTAAATTGTAAAAGTATTTAAATTAATTATTTTTTAAAAAAACTTCTCAGAAAATTTTAAAAAACCCAAAAGTGGGCTAAATAATGAATGGGGTTTTTTAAATGGGTTTTTCAAAAAAAAACCAATTGGGTTCAATCCGGCCAACCCTGTTTATAAAACATCTTTTATTTGAGGTTTGAATTTCAAATAGACTATTACAAATTGAAAGTTATCAATCCTTGAATATATGTAGCACTTGAGTACTAGTATTATGCTTATAATTATCACTTGAATATTAGAATATTTTGAACAAACTAAATTGCTACATCTGAAATCGATACAAAACCAGACTTTCACAGAGTTGGAAAGGAAAACTAATTTTATACCACACTTCTCTACAATATTCAACAAATCACACGAAATCATATCATGGGAAGTTATTGAGCACTTGGATCATACTTAAGAGGGCACTTGAGTTAAAATATCAATGAAATTCATTTGAACAAATGATGTGCTATATAGCATATTTCTTTTATTTAATTTTTCATAACTTTAAAACCAAGAAATATACTCACATCTGTTAGCTTTTGCAACAGCTTTCCTAAAGCCAGTGGATTCAGCATTAGTTTATTCTCAGAAGCATTAATATTTGCAATTAATACATCTAAGTAAGAAGCAACAGCCTGCTGTAACTCTTCGAGGCACCTAAATACACATGGAGAATTTGCAATACATTTAAGTATATATAGGAAACAAATGCCTTATAATATAAATAAATATAAATTGATTTTAATAAAATTAATTTAACAACATTAATAGTTCCTGCAGATTGTTCAAGTTTCATATTGAAATATTAGTTATTGAAAGTAAATATTTTTGTTTGAATACATTCATTAATTTTTGAGACATAGCATTCATGCCTAATGAAGAAGGCAGTTGATTGCTCCCTCCCCCCTCCCAAAGAGGAATTGGTATCAAAAACAAATCAGGCACAATTAACATGGGGAAAGTAAGTGGACCAAATTTCATTTGATTTTGCTCAGTAATTTTTGAGCAAGAGAAGCCACAAATAGGCTCCTATACTCAACTCATACACACAGGCATAGTCCAAAAATGGTCAAAATGGCCTTCACTTATCTCAAAAGGTATAATTCACTAACATTTGAATTTAAAAATTTTCCAGGAATATAATACTTTCTTCAAAATATAAGCTGTAGAAGAAAGTAAAAATGATTGATTACTCAAAAAAATAATTTTCCAAGCTCCAGAATAATTTTTCATCAATCAAATAGAAGGTTTCTGAACAACCTTTTGCCTAATCAGTGTTAGGTTTCTTCAGAGCACAAATGAGACAGTGAGAAGTAAAGGGATCTAAGTGGTCATTTTCCAAGTTTTAGTAAAACGCGTTTAAAGATAAGGTCCTAGGTAGGCTTTCATTTTTTTTTTTTAAATCATGCTGTACAGCAGCACCTACCATGGCTACTAGTGCTACCTCTTGCCCCAAGACAGAAGACAGGTTCCCCTACTATTTTTACTGGTTATCTCCAATTTTTTAATTTTGCCACTTACATCCCTTTACTTCTCACTGCCTCAAATGAGTTTAAATCTCCTTTGAATTTACTTGTGCTCAGAAGTTTGTACATACCAAACAAAACATCATCCTGAATTTCCTAAATTAAACACAGCCTATAAGCTAAGTCAAATACTGTGGACACTTTAATTCTCTAAATTACTTACTCGGGTAAAGGCTCTGAGACATCACAGCAGAAAATTATCATGGCTTGAAGACAGCTGAACATGTACTGGATTAAAGGTGAAGGGAACATAAGATAATGTACATTAACCAGGGATGCCAGAGCCACTAAAGAAACCTTCCAACAAAATGTAATGTAGTATTATTGTACAATTTAGAAAAAATAATCAAATTGAAAAAAAAATTTGAAAAACATTTTCAGTTATGTTAAGAAGTTCTTTGAATCACCAAGAAAATAAACATCAAACTTAAACAGATAAGAAAAAAAAAAAGCTGCTGAGAACCAACAATTGAAAACTGCAGAACTTTGTACCGCAGAACTTTGTTACACAATGTCTTGGTCATATAATATTATATACATTTTTTGCATCTTTTAATTTGATAAATTTATGACTGTTTTAGTTTAATAGTCTAGCTTGACGTTCCAGCACTTTATGTTTTTATTCTGTTATAATGTGTATTGATGTGATTCCAATGAAACAAAATAGAGAATGAATGCTTCACTTGAAAAGTACAGGAACAGGAGATAAGGTGTATTCAAGATAAGGCTAGGAATTGTTGTTGTCACACCTCCCCCCTCCCTCCTTCCCAAATAATAATATCCCCAAAAGCACCTATTTTAGAAATTTCTCATCTTATTTCAAAATCATATGCATTGTTTAGCTGAGCATTTTTGATTTGAGATAGTAAATAATGATTTTACTTCTTTTGTTTCTCAGCAATCTCATGCTCGAAAGCATTCTTTCTTCCTAAATTTGAAGCTACTAGTTTCTGTTGATTTGGGCAACAACTTGGTTGTTGCCCAACTTCCAAGAAAACTATGTTATTGTGTTAAGTGAGATCTTTATTTATTTTAAAAAGTATTGCACACTACAGAGAAAATCCAATTACAGTGACAAATAACTTAAAATTAGCAATTAAAACAAATTATACACTTAAAACATTAAAACATCTAGACTTAAAATTATAAAATGACGTGTTGAAAATATCCAAACCACGACAATAAATGTTAAAAAGTTTGTAACATTTAAAAAGGCAAAAATTATCAACATAGTTAAATTTAGTAAAAATATTTTTAAAACATGAATTTACATACATGTCTCAACATGCAGATTTCTAATCATTTAAAAACATTTAACTTTTTTAAACCCTGAAATTCCAGGATTCATTCATTTAAAAATCCAGAATTTTAGAGATGCTCTGGAAAAGCTACTTGTTTTTAATTCATAAACAAACAATAAATATATTTTTGAAAAACATGATGTGAAAACTACTGAATTCTTACCTGTTTCAATTTTAAATCACCCAGCTCAATCTGCATGCAAAATATTTTACAAAGGCGATCAGTTCCAGAAGGCAAAAACTGTGTAACATCCAATATCATTTCTTTCAAAATAGATCTAAACAAAAATTCAAAAAACTCAGAATAACAAGGAAATGCTTATAGTTACATTCAATAATTATTTATTTTATTAGAACTACTTCACATAAAACACTTTTGTGAAAAAATAATAAATACATATCTGCTTATTTTAAAAATCTTGGAATCAAAGCATGTGATTATAAGAACTTGCAGCTTATTTATATGCCTATCAAGGGTACTAAAAAATTCATGTTTCAAAACAAAAAATAAATAAATAAATTACTAATGAAAAAACTTTACTTAGAAAACAGAAACAGACAGCTATAAAAAAAAAACTAAATAAATAACAATTCAAATACAAATGTGAGGAAGAGCATCAGGCTCTAGGGCGAGCTAGGCTGTTCCTAGTCAGTTTATCTGTCCCCAATGAAGATAAATCTCTTAAAACTATTCACTGCCCTGCTCATTACAGCTTCTTATGGTAAGCTGCTCCAAATGCCCCATACATACTAAACACTTTTCAGGTTTTACAGCTGCTCACAAAACATTGATTGCAGTTATAGTAAACTTGGCTAAACAACTCACAATACATGTTTTCTTTATGTTTGCATTTTTGAAGCACTTAAATGTTCTTCATATTCCTGAGTCCTATGGTAGTTGCCTCGACCCTATCAGATCAAGTCTGGAGAAGACTGGAGGTGTCTGAGGACATGCACACAGTTTTTAATTTATGTAGATGCTTATGAAAACAAAATCAGTATACCTATTTTTAAGTTAAATTTGAGCTTTGCACACAAAAAGTTACAAAATCTCCTACATTTTATGCAGTTTTCAAATCAAACACAATAAAAACTCCCAAATAGAAAAGCTTTTGACACATACGTTACTTTTTCTTGTAATTTTTCACATTCATCTAGACTGGAGAAAGTGACTGGAATATCTATTAAGTTCAACTCTTGGCCTTCCTGTAAAAATTTGGAAAGAGCTTTCAACCCACTTGAATTGAGATATCTTCTTATAACATTTAGATAGCAAATTTGAAACATTTATGCTTTTAGAGAACAAATTGCCTTAAAATTTCACAAAATGACTTTAAAAAAATAATCTATATTTCACTAAAGACAGGTTTTCTTATAGTAAGGTAATTTCTTGAGATTTTAAAACGTCGATATACAGGGTGTTCCGTTTTAACCTGCAAGACCTTTATTTACGCAACTGTTAGTCCTAGATGTATACTTCCAATTGCAAAAACGTTCAAAATCAGATGCAGAGTTAAGATATTGAAGCCGCAATAAATTTGAAAAACTACGCTCTATGCACACATATAATTTTAAACCCTTGTTAATGTCTATATTTTCCCACCAAAAGGTGTTATTGACAGCGAGTGAAAAGTGGTGTAGGTCACAAAACGCTGCATTTCACATCTTGGTGAATATTGATCATTACTGATTTCAAACTTTTTGGTTGGAATTATTTTTCAATGGAGATTATTTCCCTAAATATAAGTTAGGGGATCTAGAGCCAGGATAAAAAGTTAAATTTTGTGTTTTTTGACTAATTTTAATTTTTACTTCAAACTTTCAATATCTTAACTTTGCATTTGTTTTTGAACATTTTTGCAATTGGAAGTAAACATCTAGGACTAACGGTTGCAAAAATAAAGGTCTTGCAGGTTAAAACGGAACACCCTGTATACACATACCAGTGATGAATTGGTGCCAGAATGCACCAGAATTCCATTCCGTTAGTGCTTTGATAATAAATAAAAAATAATTCGCCTTTCTCATCAAATTGATCATGATTCACTCAGGATTCAATTATTTCTTATTGGCATTCTGGTACTGGAAAATTTATGAATTCAACCCTTATAAGTACTGAAGAAAAAATTTTAAACTAGATTAAATTTTTTAATTGAATAATCATTAAATAATTTCTCATAAGTTCTTATGATAAAAACTTTAAAAAATGACAAAGACTGAATACATTTTTTTAGATAGCTATAAACATTGTCATATTTCTTAAAAATTCTGAGATTTTTTTCAATATGGTTGCTAAGAAACAATAACCAAGTTTAAACCACTCTTTTAATGAAACAATTGAATATTTATTTTCTTCTATCTCTAAATTGCTCTTGGTGAAGCAACAAACCTTTTTGGGTTTTAAGCTACCTTATATTTCAAATTTCATTAAATAGAGCAAAACTTCTAACTTAACTTAGGTCTTAAACTTAAACTGGTGGTTCGAATTTGAACTGATAGTTCAACATACATTGCACAATAAAAAACATTTCTCAAAATGCAACTGACACAATTCTTACTGATCCTAACATAAAATGATCTTCTGAACCCAAAAATGATTGCCCCCCCCCCCCCCCCATCATTTACCACCTTTTTGGAGTTAGCGCCTCTCTTTTTTTTTCAAGCTTTCAATAGTTTCATGTCCATTAATTTATTTAGAGTAGAAATTAACATTATAATAACCTTTCTTTTTTTTTGGGGGGGGGGGGGGGGGTTGAGAGCTGCAGTAACTCTGTCCTTAAAATATTTTTTAAACCATCAAATAAATATCATTTTTCCTGAACTCATTTTTTTGGTGTAAAACCAGAGCACTGGCCCTCCATCTATGAGCCCCATTTCCGAACAAATTTTCACATGGTGAAAAAAATGTTTTGAAAATATTGAAAGCAATGCATGTTGCATACAAGTTGCTTCAGAGATCTTCAGTAAAGAACCTTCTTGTATTGCTTATATTTATTCAATTTACATTCACAGAAAAAATAAAGACTAAAAATGAAATTAAATACTCTTCAAATATAGCATTAGTATATATTTATGCTTCTGGGGTTGCACATCCCCCATTGTTTATCACTTCTTGATATAGTAATAAATCATAAGGGCAATAAAAAATGCACAAAAAGTTGACTACAAACCAAACAAAAGAATATCAAACATACCATGGAATTTAACGATTTTTCAGTCTGAAAAAAATTTTTTATTGTTAAAGTTCCATTTCCAACTTCACATAGTCTATCAATAAAGGCACTAAGATCTAATAAGCAAAAAAAGACAATAATATATTGATTAAAATAGAAGTACACATTAAATTGCCATTTTTATTGTACATTTAGAAAAACATCGGACATTCATTTTATATGTGGTAAAAAATTAAAGACATAACAATTTTAAGTATTACGTCTTTTAATTCTTCTTTTCCTTGGTTATTAACAAATTAATTAATTTACTTATTGTAAGATATGTTAGAATCATGTAGACTGAAAATATCTTTCATGTTCTTTAATTTTACAAGACTAAAAGAATAAAAAGGAAGAAAGAACAGCAAACACACTACTAATAGGCAAACATATTGGTCATCAAAAACAGGAATATAGAACTTAAGAAGTTCAATGTTTTTCACAGAGACTGAAATGCAATTCTTTATACATGAAAAGCACATCCTGGTTTACTTATTTTCCAACATAAAATTTAAGACGCTTCAAAATACAGTGGAACTTCAGAAATTCACCCTCCCCCCTAGGGGGATTCCAAATAATCCGAACAGCTTGGGAAGTGAAGGCCTAAAAATAGATTTGAAAAAAGGAAAATAACTAGGATTCTAAAGGTAAGTTAATTTTTTATTGACAGCTAGTTTTAACAAACATTTGAATTCAATGTAAAATATAGTTACATGTACCTTATCATGTAGCACTAAATTCAGTAATAATTCGTTGACATAAAATGAATGTTTGATGACTCTGTGTTGCACCAGCAATATTCCTGCTACTATAACATAGATAACATATTAAGCACTCATGCTTTATCAAGGGTAAAATTGCTTCATCTCTACAAAGTATAAAATGAAGTCCCCAAAAAGCGTCTGTGTGTTTGAACTCGCAAAACTCGAGAACTACCTGGCTGATTGCGCTGAAATTTTCAGTTTGTTCCTATAAGTCCTGAAAAGGTTTGCAGATCAGTTCCAATAAAATTTGATGAATAGTTCTTTTTTTATTCCAATAACATTTCACATAAATTCTCAAATATGGAGGTGAAAAATTACTTGCACATATTAATATTACATATCGTTAGAAAGGGTAGAATTTTCCGCGTTCTACGTAATTTGTTTCAATACTCTAACTGTATTACGGCGGGAGTTACTTGCGTTTTTGGCTCAAATTTTTTTAGGCTTAGCTGAAATTTAGGCACAACTTTCTTCATTAAATAAATCAATAAAAAGCGAAGGAATTGTGCCACAGCTTTCTTTTTGATGCCAGTGGAAAAAGTGACCTTTTTTACTCCAGAACTAACTCGACTTATGGTCCAAAAAATAAGCTTTTACCTTGAAAGGAAAAAAAGTTACAAGCCTTTTTAAATCAAGTTTAAGAAATCTCGATTTCATTCAAACTGCGAACCATTTTCTTTCGCATTTTAATTCCTTAAACTTATTTTATTTTGTGTTTCCATGGTTATGCATTTTAAATCCAGCTTTCTGGATTTAATTTTTTAAAAGTATTTTAATATCTGTCGTCATTGTTTGGAAGAGAAATCATGATGTTTTTTTTTATTTATTTTTTATGCCTGATTGTTGAATATACGTCACTTGACACAATTTTTATTTTCAAGGTGGACCGGCAAAGCCGGGCAACGCAGCTAGTTATTAACATAAAGCAAACATTTCCAGATCACTATTGAGCTAATAACAAGAAATGAAATAGGCCATACGATAAATCCAAACTCTAAGGAATCCAAACAAGAAACAACCCAGGACTATTTCAGATTCCTGAGATTCCACTGTAGTTTTTAAGGCATAAAATAGAAAAATTAAAGAGTTCTTTAAACATTAGCCTTTAATAGATAAGTTGAAAAAACAAATTATTACACCATGTGTATCTTTGAATGCTCTTTATTTCCTTAATTCATTTTTTTAAAACTAATTATTAATCTGTTTTAAAACAGAGAACATTTGAATAACAACATTATTCTAGCATTGAAAATAAGGTTTGAAAAAAAAAAAAAACATACAATATAAAGGCCACTGCAAGAACAATTTAAGAATATAGTTATAAAGTAAAAATAAAAAGTTACAAACCTTCCAATAGAGACATTAGATGTAAAATATACATTTTGAAATTTTGAATCCTGTGCAATTTTATAAACTGCAACAAAGATACAAATAAATTTTTGCACTGGTTATGCACAATAGATGCTCCTTCCTCTTTCATGACCTTTAGCAACCACATCATGGTCCACTCCGTAAAGGCTACAGAAAAGTGTTTTGTGAAATATTACAAAATTAAAACTCTATTAATTAGGATTTCTATACACAAGAACATTTCGTGAAAAATAATAATAGTAATAAAATATAAAATATGTGGCAAAAATTTAAGTAACAGGATGTTTCATGAGAAACTTGATACAGCAAACATGTACCTGAGTTTGGTAACAGTGAATCGTGTTCATAGTGGCAACCCGTTTTCAACGTCAACATCTTCCAGTCCTTTCAGCCATTCCTAGACCTCAATGTTGAAGATCTAGATCAGTACTTCTCAACCTTTTTTCAACTTTCAGATGGGCAGAGCTTTTTAAAAAAAACTTGCCAACCGGTGATGTATTTTTCTTTTTTATGATTTTTTTACGCCCTGGTGAAGTTTCCCCCTCCTCCCCCTATCTTTTGAGGGGGAAAAAACTTTCGTTTAGTAAAAAAATTTTGCAAACGGCTGAGAGGTTTTGTCTTTTTTTACAAAATAAGAAAAACAAAGGGCAAAAAAAAATTCTTTTGAGTGCAGAGTTTAAGAACTGATTGTACTTAGATTTAGAAATGCTGAAATATTTGAAGCGCTATATTCGAGGAGCTGCTTGATTTTGGAACAAGAAAATTGTTTTTCTTTATCAGCTCTATATTTTCAGATCAGCGCTGCTGTAATACCTATAATGGGCAGTTTTATTTCCATTTTGTGCAATTTTAAAGCAAGTATAGGCTTCTGAAACAATTATTGCTTCTGGCATATTTGCTCTATTTTCAATCAATCTACTTAAAGGAAAATTCCCTAGATGGTGCAAGAATGTGGCAAGTTTAGCAACAATGCTTCAACAAGTCAAAGTCAATTTGTGAGTTCTTGCCTTGAATATATTTGCTTCATGCGATGCATGCAGGGTTGGCTTTTTCCCGTCCAAAACTTGTTTTTCCCATCCCGCCGGGAAAAAGTGGTAAATACCGGGATAAAGTGGTAAAAACTTCCTAATAACTACATGTAAGAAATATTTTGGCTTTCTGAATCTGATGTGTAAAATACATGTTAGAAATAAATAATTATTAATTAATCTTGGGTTTTAAATTATTCTGTAGGAAAGGAATATAAATAAATAAGAATTATTGCACAAAACATAATGTTTGCCCACAAAAGTTTTTAACAATAAATAATTTCCTAAATAAATATTTTAGATCACAATAAAATAAAATCATTAAACCTTAAAATACCAGGGTCATCAAGAGAAGCAATAAATAATGCGTTTAAATTCAATAAAATTTTTATTACATTTTTTTAGTAGACCTATTAAACAGAGATTTTGGTTTTGTGTGATATTTACACGAAATGTTCTTTTGCATCATCAGTAACAGTTGTTGCCAGATTCTAGTTCAATCAAATGGAATTTTTGAAAAATCAGTCGAAACATTATTCTCTGAAGGCATTACAAAAGCACTATGGTGGAAGAGTTCAAATAAAATTTCTGCAATTATTGGAACATCTTAAAAGATGTCTGTCCTGCATCATCAGCATCTCCCAAACGTATTTTTTCTAATTTTTCACTCATCCGAAACAATATTAGAAATAGACTGGGTTTGCAAAAAGCCTCTAAATTAGTGTTTTGTTACATGATGCTAAAATTCAATGTGGAAGTAGAAGATGAAGAATATGAATAGGATTATGATTTGTAAACTGTATTGCGCACATATTTATTAATAAATCCACTTCCATTTTTGTGAACTTTCCTCTTTTTTTCAATCTTTTAAACTATTATTTTAGATCTCAATTTTGATATTTTTAAAGACTATTTTGAAGTTATATTTTAAAAATCAGTTTTTCCCATGTGGGAAAAACATAGTATTTCTATCGGGCAAAGGTATCGGGGGACTCTAGATCAAACTTTTTTTTTTTTTTTTTTTTTGAGGCCCTTTGTAGTGAAACCCTATAAACAAACATTTACTAAGAACCAAGAGTGACAATTTCAGGGGTGTTGAGTTGGTCAACCATTCGTCCAAAATATTTGTTCGAGCTCAAGAAATCCCACACCTTAAGTACACATAAGAAAATGTAAATAAATAAAGGATAAAACCTTTTAATTTCCCTTTTTTTTTTTAACTTTAGAATAGAGAAATTTTAGACATTTTGAGGCCATTAAGAATTGGAGGCCCCAAGGCAACAGTCTAGTTAGTCTGTTCGGTAATCAGGCTCCGAATTTTTGTTTATTATAATACTGTTACAAAAATTCGGTGCAAATTCAAACTTTCTTCGAAATGACAATTCCAATCTTGATAAAAACACAATTAATTTATTTACAAATATTAACAATAGAGCAGGTAACAATTGCAAACATCCAGTAATTAATCGAATATCGTTGTTAAACACTGTGCATTATTCATTACACCACGCATTCAAATTCAAAATACGTAAAAAGAACCAAATTTGAAAATCACAGCAAAAGCGCTAATACATTCACACACAGCAGTGAAAAAACGAGAAAACAGTTAGAAAGCAAAACTGATTCTCCACTCATTCACAAGACGCCCGCCAGGCGTTTTATACCTAGTAAAGAAATATCCAGAAAATTCTAAAACGTTCTACCAATTACTCATATTTTCTTTTTATTCCATTCACAAATTTTATCATTCAGAAATGGAGGGACCATATACTTCATTCCAATGTAAGGGGTTGAATCAAGAAACTATTTATAGGTTAAGTTCTTACGATAATTTTAGATGAAAATTAATGAAATAACCGTCAAATTTAGCCAGATTACAATAAATTAATCATAAAAACAATTACTATTTATAAAATGTGTAACAATACTAGTAAAAATTCTATGTTTTGTGCTCTGTTTCATCTATGAACTTAATACTAAGTATTTCACAAAAATTTTATATCTTAGAAATTTGAACTCCTAGGCAAAAACTAATTCATATTTGAGTTCAGGGCACAGAATTCATATGAAAGCAGTTCTCAATAACCTGTCACCAAAATGACTGTTCCCCTGTGTAACAATAAATGAATTAATAAATATATAAACAAAACTTTACTTGTTCTTAAAGAACTGTTACAAAAAGGTTTTTAATTTTTTTCGAATAAGAAAAGTATTTATCTCAATATAATTATACAGAAGTAATAAACATTGTTAAAAAATCATAGAAAACTACTAAAAAGAATCACAAAATTCATGTAAAAGATGTGGTATAGGATTATTATGATCGGGTTTTCTTCTGTTTCATACGTACTTTTTGATTTTCTTATTGCTGAACTAAGTGTTCTTTTTATTAAACATAATGATAATAAGGTAGCTCCAAATTTTAAACTTGAATTCAAATTTCTTGATGGAGATACTGATACTGCTTGAAAATGTGAATGTGACTTACTCTCAAACACTATAGCTTTTTCTGAATAGTTACGTATGTGGAAAGAAGTTACGCAAACCACAAAAAATTGAGAGTTGGATGGAAGCTTTCAAACTTTCCTCAGCACTTCCAAACATTCAGCAAAATTTAAATATTCTTTGTTTTGTACCAGTCTCAACTACCTCCATGGAAAGGTTCCTGCTTTTAAAAAAATAAAGACATTTTTATAACCCATCGTGGGTTAGAAGAGGTGAATTAAATTTCATATGTTTGTACACAAAAATATAGTGCTTACATGTATTTGTAGGAGGTATGTTCAAAACTTTTAATTACAATTTATTCTCGCCCTTTAAATAAAGTTTTTTTCTGGCTTCTATATGCATGTTTTTCTTTTATTTGCATAGTATCATAATGAATTATTTTTATTAGTACTATCACCCTCATATATATAACAGCTAATGATCGAGTAACGCTCCTGATGTCATCAACAATGAAACTCGTGCCACAGCATGATAATTTGATAATATGTTTTGGTTATTTTTAACATGCAGCGAAAGACTTTATTGTAACAAGGCTGAACTGGACTACTTAACTGTTTTACTGGTAAGACTGTGTCCTTTCAGGGGAATAAAGAAACGAAAAAGTGGTTAAGAATGAATGCTATCTACTGGATAGGGTTCATTCACTGGAGTTAGGGTTAACATTTCAACCATCAAAATATCACCAAACAGGCCATTGCTTCGTTCAAATGTAGAAGCAATTTTAACCCATCATATCTTGACTGGCGATTTTCTAGTCACTTTGTGTGTCTAGTCACAAATTTACTTTGTGCCCCCTCCCCCTGTCTTTTTTTTTATCTGCCACTGCCCATGACCAATGTGTTTGCTAGATTTAAAAAATAAAATTAATGCATCATTAAGAATAGAGTAAAATCAAATAAAGTAAATTAATTTACCAGCAGATAAGTTACTCTCAATCTCCTGCTTGACTTCTGAAGATGACGGATTATCTTCATTTTCACTAGCAAAGCCGCAACTTACAAATATGTGGGGTATTTCTTTAAAAGAATTTTGCATGTGGTGAAAGAATGAAGATAACATAGCATTAAATTCAGGATTAAGACCTAAAATACATTAAGAAGTAAAATTAAATTCAGTTAGAAAAGATTTCAACATCAAATAAATAAGTATTTAAAGCAGTTCAAAAAAATACATATCAGCAAATAAATAATAATTTTTATGAAAGCTTAATTTTAATAAAAAGAATGGAAAAAATGAACACAGTAGGTACCCCTGTATAGGGGGGGGGGGAGATTATGGAGCAAGTTGTGCCATCAATATTTTTTTGGGGGGGATTTTTTCTTTCCCCAAATAATGTTTTTTTTTTGGGAGGGGGGGGGGGGTACATGAAATTTTTGGAGGAACAAAAGATATTTAAATTTATTCAATGCGAAATAGTAAGATGCATGGACTAATATTTTTTGACGTACTTCTTCCAAAATTAAGTAACCACGTCTCTTTTTCAATGAAGAGCTCCTCAGAGACGGGATATTGTCAGAGCGTCTGTTTAAAAAAAAGTTCCGATGGTTTGATTTCATTTTAATTTATCATGACTTTTTCTAGAACTAGCACAATTCTGTACTGTGAAAACGTGTAACAGCAATGAAAAAAGGGGGTTAGAAATGGGAAAAAAATATTTTTTTCGTAAGAATTTCTACCATTGTGCTCCAACTAATCATAGCTTCATTAACAACAGGAAAATCGATAAGAACTAGTTTTAAAATTTTCCAATAACATAATTTTTAGCCCTTGTCTGGACAGTAATAATATGTTTTCTTTATAAACAAGCAGAAGCGGCGATTGGGACTGAAAAGTGAGGGAAGGTAAAAAAAAAACGACAGCTAAAAGCTATAGGACTTTTAGCGGCACAAAAAAAAAGAGAAAAAGAGAGAGAGAAAAGTAAAAAACTGTGCTAGGGCTGGTTTTCAGAACAGATGAGTGGTAATTGATCAAAACCTATCAACTTATAACTCACGTTCTTATTAAGATTTTGTATCACAAAATTTGATGAATTTTGTACACAATAGATTTCCTCATAGAAACACTTCAGATATGAATTAGACTTACATTATTTATCCCAAAGTATTTTGAGATGTCACAAACACTTGGAATAATTTCATTGAAAACTATGGCTTGTTTTCAAGTAAAACAATTGATTTACTAATATCTAAACAATGAATACATAAATTAAAAATTACTGCTTGTGCTAAACAATGTTTCGTAAACAGATATACAAAGTAAAATAAATAATTATGTTCTACAAATTTTAACTTTTCTTTTTTTAATGATTTCTAGTTTTGGTTTATAAACTCAAAAAAAAAAAAAAAAGAGTAAATGAACCATAAAAAGTGGGGAATCGCCGCCACTGTAAACAAGCCTGAGTTGATGTAGAATTTTTCATTTCACTTTTACTTCCACGTTTTCTATCATTTACAAAATTACAGTTCCATCAATTAATCAGTAATGATTTTTATCAAATATTCAATACTCTGCTGATGGAAGTAGAGCAGTTTATCTCATAATATCTCAAACCATTTTTACTTTCTTCTACATCTAATACATAGAAAGAAGTTAATTATTCCATCCATGAAAGTTTTCGTATTTTTAAGTTTGTGTGTTGAACAGATGAAACATTTTGACCATTTCTGGAAAATATCAATCTCTGTGTACTTGTGTGTGACTGATTTTTTGTGGTTATGCGTATTTAGGACTTCAACTTTGAAAAACTTTCAGAATAACGCCCCCTCCCTATCATTGCAAGTTGTTAAAAATTTCAATTTCAAAAACATTTCGGGAAAGAGTCATGAATCCTCTTCTTCAGTGACATTATTGAAAGTTTGACATTTTTCCAATGGAATTCCCCCCATCCCCAGTTCTCCGATAATATTACTAAAAATAGCCTTAAAATTTTGTTTTTAGGGCGAAAATTTCGAAAAATGGTCCTGAGGTGATCTTCCAAGAACTTCTCACCCTAACACTATCGAAGGTTGGCTTAAATTGTGTTTTAGAGCTTCCGTTTTGAAAAACTGCCTGCCCCTAACAATACCAAAGATGGCCAACAATTGCATTTTTAGCACTTCAGTTTCAAAAAATCCCCCCCCCCCTTCTTGCTAACATCACTAAAGGTCATCTAAAACTGTATTGTTGAATGGCTGTTAAATTGCCGCAGGAGGATTATCAAGAATAACTGCAAAGCGTTCTGCCGTATAAACTTTTTTTTTAATTCCGGGGAGAGCCCCCGAACCCCTCTGGTTTTGCACTGGGAGGCCGGCCTATCTAATCTTCCCTATCCCTAAGAGTACTACAGGTGGTCTAAAAATGCATTTTTAGATCTATAATTTTGAAAAAGTTCCGGGGAAGAGACATGAATCCTTCCTTTTCTTGAAATAATCGAAGCAATCTTCAACGGCGTTTTTAGAGTTTTTTAAAAAATGCGGCAGAAAGGCCACCAAACTTTTTTCTCTCTGACATCACGGAAGATCGTCTGAAACTACATTTCCAGGAGAGAAACCCCAAAACCCCCAATTTCTCAGTCAATATTATTCAGGTTAATATTGTTCAAATCTAGTAATGAATCCCCCCTAAATTAAAAGCTGAATACTCTCCCTTTCTCACTCTATTTATAAGTATATTAGGGGGAAATGTGAAGGAAGGCTCGTTAAAACTAATGCCCCTCTCCCATGATTTTTGATCTCACGACGGTCCTGAAAAATTTAATGCTGTCATTATTTGATCTGGAATTTATAGATAAATTACAAATTTAGCCGAGACAACAAATCGCGCGAATCTGGTAGCTGCCACTTTCAAATTTAAAATCCGGAGCTAACGGCAAAATTTAGTAAAGGTAGCAGCGATTTTATTCACAAGATCCTAAATTTATTACAAAATGCTATTGCTTGTACTTGCTGTCGGAAATGTAACCAGTTCATTTTCATACTTGTTGTAAGTATATTCCTTCAGCAAATTTCTTTCTTTTTTTAAAAAAAATAAGTTTGAGTGATTTATTAAATGAATGCAAATTTAACTGGAAATTTGTGATTCTGAAAAGGGTTGTGTTTAACCTAATATAAAAGCAAGGGGGGTTCAAAAAATTTTGGGGGGGATTTTGCGCGATTGAGCTGGGGATGGGCACTCCTGGAGGTATAAAAATGTTCTAACTCTGCTGAAGTTGTAGAAAAAATATTTCAGCAAGAAAATGAATCCATTTCATCAAGAAAACAGATATTTTTATTTACTTCTTTTTCAAAATAAATACATCTCCTCATTTTTGAAACCCAAAATTAATTGCCTGACCAAGCCTATAAATTGAATTTAATCTGGTGGTAAATAATTAAAGAATTATCAATAGAACAGAGATTTATCATTATTATTATTATTTTGTTCTAGCCCCAGTGCAGAAATTTTGAGTAGTGCACTGTTTTGCAAAATTTTGGAAAAAAACCAAAAAAAAAATGTTGTATTTATTTCCATTTGTTCATGATTTTCAGAAGATTTGAATTTTCATTTTTTGTTTGTACAGCTTATTATTTTTTGCATAAAATGCAGTCAATACAAATACAAAAGTGATGACCAGCAACAGGCTCTGGGCCCAGCTAGCTGGTTCCAAGTCAATTTACAATCCCCAGTGAAGATCAATGGCCCTCTTAAAACTATCTACTCCCTTGCTCATTACCATCTCTTCCAGTAAGCTGTTCCAAGGTTCCACTACCCTGCTAAAATTTAAAAAAAAATCTTAATATCCATGTTAGCCTGAGATTTAAATAGATTAAAACAATGACCTCTTGTCCTGTTTTCAGTGCTAAACTTTAGCCTCGTAACATCTTTCATTTTAATAAATTTAAACAACTGAATCATGTCCCCTTGGTCTCTTCTTTGCTCAAGACTGTACATTTTTAGCATTCTAAGCCTGGAATCGTAGTCTAAATGAGAAAGTCCATTTATTAGCCTTGTAGCCCACTTTTGAACCCTTTCCAGTACATTAATATCTTTCTTAAGATAAGGAGACCAAAACTGAACAGCATACTCCAAATGAAGTCTTACCAAACTTCTATATAAGGGCAGAAGAACTTCTTTGGATTTGTTTGAAATAGATCTATTGATAAACCCAAGCATTTTATTGGCTTTGTTACTAGCTATGCTGCACTGTTGACTAAACTTTAAATCTTGACTTATTAAGACGCCTAGATCAGTAACTTTTTCTGCCTGATTAATGACTAAAAATTGCAAATAATAACTTGTACACTTATTTCCCATGCTATAAATATAGCACTTGACATTTCCCAACATTAACAGCCATACCCCATTTATCAGCCCTCTCCATAATATGATCCAGATCATTTTGCAGCTGATTTGCTTCTTCTTCATTTTCTACAATCTCCATAACTTTGGCATCATCAGCAAAACAATTCATGTTCCTAGAAATATTTTTATGACTATCGTTCATAAAAACAATGAACAAAACAGACCCTAACACTGATACTTGAAGAACCCCACTTAAAACCTCACTCCATTTAGAACAATTTCTGCTCACAACTACCCTTTAGTTTCCTTCCTGTCAGCCAGTTTTTTTACCCAAATGAAAATTTTCCCTCCTATTCCTATATCAGCTAATTTGCTAAGTAGAGCAACATGCGGTACCTTATCGAAAGCTTTTTGAAAATCAATGTAAACAACATCTACAGGCTTCTTATTATCTAAAGCCAAGGTAACTTTGTCATAGAAATGTAATAAATTAGTTGTACAAGAATTACCTTTCCTGAAACCATATGAAAACTAGTCAATAGATTATTAGTCTCTAAAAAATTTACTACCTTAATTTTTATTAATGTTTCAAAAATTTTGCAAACCACCGAAGTTAGACTCACAGGTCTATAATTTCCTGCACTTCCTGTAGACCCTTTTCTGAAGAGCGGTGTATTATTAGCCAGCTTCCAATCCTCTGGCACTGTGCCCGAGTTCAAGGTTGGCCGGATCAGACCCAATTGGGTTGGACTCAATGGGTTTTTTTGAAAAAACCCATTTAAAAAAACCCATTATTTAGCCCACTTTTGGGTTTCTTTAAATTTTCTAAGAAGTTTTTAAAAAAATTAATTAATTTAAATACTTTCACGATTTAAAATTCTTTTTTATTTTTTCTTACCACATTCAATGGGCATAAAAAATGAATTTTGAACTTTAATAGTATTTCTTAACTCTTAACGGCATTAAAAAAACACTTCAAAGATTTTAAATAAATATATTTAACTTTTTTCTTTAACTGGTCAATAAATAACTCAAATTATCTTGACTAAGTCCTGTGACGTCTAATTTTCTCAATGATTGTACAGAGGAAACTACTCTAGCTAAAAGGTTTTCATGTGAATTATTTTCTGCAAACCAACACGTCACAAATCTCGAATAAACAAGGTATATTTTTTAGAAATTAACAGGTTTTACAAATGGTCGGACAGAAAACAATAGAATATACAGTATTTTCATTATCTTACAACGAAAAAATTTAATATTTCTCACTTTATACACAGAAATAGAAAAACAGGCAACATAAAATTCAAAGAAATGTCTTGATTAAGCTGGAATTCAGTAAAAAAAGGGATTTAAACTACTTGAGGTTCTACAGTAGTTTTGCATGACAAAATGAAATACAATAAAATAAAATGCAAAAAAAAATGTAATTAAAAATGAACAAACAAACAATAGATTTTATCACTCGAGAAGTAACTTTGCCCTAAATGTTGGTAATCATGGAAACTAAAAAAAATCTGAAACTTCACCATTCTTGGGTTTCGTTGTCTTTTTTAACTTTCTTCAGAAAATGCTAAATTTTCCAGCTGTTTTTACCCCAAGATAATTTTGTGCTTTGTCCATATACTTACGCTACAATATGCTACAAGCACCCCACATTTTCCCTAAAAAAGACAAAAACTCACATTTCTTTTTTTAAAAAACCCAGCTTTAGTTGGGTTTTATTTTAAAAACCCAAAAAACCCCGGGTTCATGGGCTTTTAAAAAAAAACCCGGGTTTTTGCGAACCCTGCCTGAGTTATAAGAAGCATTGAAAATATTTACAATTACCTCTGCTAATTACTCTGCACATTCAACTGAAATTTTGGATAAATATTATCTGGTCCCGGAGCCTTAGTCTCTTTGATTTTTTTCAAATGAAGTAAAACGTAATCCCTGGAAAATACAAAGTCCTCAAGCTGTACTATAGCTTGTGTCTTACTGGAGTTAACTGTTAAGATACAGTTATCGTTAAAAACACTCAAAAAAAGTTATTAAGAACATTAGCAATATTACTATTGTCCTGAATTTTAAAGTTCCCTGCTCATCAACAAGTGGCCTAATATGACTATTTCGAGCTTTCCCCGAATTAGCGTAGGCAAAAAACCTCTTAGGATTCCTGTCTATGTTATCTGCCAGTCTTTGCTCAAACTCTCTTTTCTGAATCTGTGCCAAATACTTAAATTTACGCCTTGCTTTACAATATTGGAGCCTATCTGCACAGTGAGCAGTTTTTTTAAACCTATGAAAAGCGGCTTGCATGTAATTTAAAGCGTCTTTAGTTTCCCTGGAGAACCACATCGGCCAAATTTTAGTGTTGACACGAAATGAATATGAACATAAGCACACACAGATCCACTGATCCCACTATTCAATCACACTTAACTATTTTTTTTTCATTTCCAGAAAGTAATTTTTGTGCCGTAATTTTTTCTGTCCTTTGCAACAGAAAATAACAGGTTAACACAATTTCAACAACTCGCATGAATTATTTAAAAAGCATTAAATTATTTGATTTGAAAATATAAAACAAACCTTTGTCCAGGTCCATGAAATTATTAATAATAGTGATGTTGAGGGTTTCTCGAAATTTTCTATCAGAAAAGTCATCATGTTCTTTGTTAGGCATTTCCTACACAAAAAAGATAGTTTAATCTATATAAATAAAACAAATATGTGTGTATATGTGCATATATATATGTATGTATGTGTATGTTCCCTATACAAATCTAGTTTACGTCGGACCTCGACCAAATTTGGCAGGGAGGTACCTGGACTCCCGAGAAGGAATGTACGGGGATTTCAAATGCCAGAAAAGTATGGAAGCATTCAAATTTTAATTTTAAGAGCCTAAAATGGTATTAAATGGCTAATTCTACCCGAAATAATTATTCGATCAATTTGACTTTTCACGCTACTCAAAAAATACCCATAGAGTTTGTTCACTTTTTTGAATTAAAAAAAAAAGCTGTAAAATCACCGGGAAAAAATTAAAAAGCACTTTTAAGCCTAATGGAACTCCATTTTCATATCGGAAAACTATTGTTTGTGCGATCTCATTCTAATTTAGTGTCCAGAAGGTAGGACTCGACCGATGGCATTTTTTGGCCGATGGGCCGATGCCGATTGTTCAAAGATGGCCGATGGCCGATTGTTTTCCTCCAAATGGCCGATTGCCGATGCCATAGGCCGATGGCAAAAAAAAAGAAAATCTAACAGAAATAAATTATTAAGATTGTCAGGAATTTAAAGGATCATTAATTCTTTTCACTTTGCTTCCTTGCTCAGAATAAGGAATTGTAATCACAAAAAAAAAAATCAGATTTCAACCTAAATTTCTATTTTACGATTACCCAATTTAAACTTCACAAGTTTTTTCGGCACATGTGTACATGCATATGTACCTAAGAACATATATATGACAAAAATATCCATTTTGAACACCTCCTTAGTTAATTATCGCAAATTCTTTTGTGATGCCTTTATGCGCGAAAACTTGCGTCACTCAAAAACGTTATGAAATAGTAAGTTGAAAACTCATACTTACCATGATCTAAGAGTTCGAGGACAAGTTGTATAAAACCTTACCCTGAATAGTTCACATTACCGAAGTACATATATCTACAAAATAGTCACCTTGAACGACTATGCACTTATGCCAACATTCGTATAGCTTTTAGAAGGACTCCTGGAACACATTTGTCGCAACCTTCTGTAAGGCCTCTTGCGCTGCTGCTTTAACTTCATCGTGGGGAAGAAGTCGACTTTCATGTTGAGGATGCACGGCTCGATTGGTGAATACTCTGATATGACAAACAAATAACATAACGTTTCGTCGGACTTAACTCCGTGTGACTTTTACCTGTTCTCAGCAAAAAAACATTTGCATGGGAGCCGCTTTCTTCCGTCAGGAGAAGATAAAACTGCATCACAGAAGGTAGCGAAAAATGGCTTCCAGGAGTGTTTCTAAAAGTTATATGAACACTGGCGGAAATACATAGTCCCTCAAGGTGACCTTTTGAAGGTGGATGTGCTTCGGTAATGTGAACTAGTCTGGGTAAGGTTTGATGGTACAGCTTGTCCCTCGAACTTTTGGATCGTACTACGTACAATCTTTACAGGGTGTAGTTATGCTTCTCCTTTTTTGACTGCTGGTATGATGGAAGACAAAAAACAACAGTCCAAAAAAAAAAGAAAGAATGAAAAACAACGAGACTGTTTAATAACTAATTGATTTGTTTTCTTTTTTAACTGAACATATAACTAAGATTTTAGTAATATTGTAATAATGTATGGATTTAGGTACACTAAAGATAGTTAAAAAACATTAAATTATGTTGTTTAATCATTCAAAAAAAATAATAAGAATAAAACTATGAAACCGTCAACAAATTACGCAATTAAAGTGGAAAGAGTGCACGTAGACATTTTTTAGTCATCAAATTAAACAAAAAAGGTAACAGGTAAATTACAATATTAAATCCTAACAGGAATATTTTTATACTTATTTAAAGTTAACGAACAGAAAAGTTTGCATTTTTCATAAAAGCTATAACAGTGACACAAATTTTACGGAAAAAAGAAATAGCCATAAAAAGAGCGAGGTTCTTAAAACGCAGCCAAAATAAACAAACTCAATATTTACACCAAGTTAATCACTGAATACATATACTACTTGATCTGATGTTTGCACACGTAATATTGAACAATTTGATTGTTTAATCTTTTTTGAAGCACTAGAAACAAGTTCAAATTAAATTTTTCAATTTAACAATAATTTTCTGAAATTTAAAAAAAAAATGCATAATAGAAAATCCTTGAAACTTTTCTACAACATATTATTAAAAATATGATGAAAACAAAAATAACTTATTCATTGATTTTACATAAATACAGAAAAATAGTTACTTACAAATGAAAAAAAATCGATCGCTATTAATGAAGCAAAAAAGTAGGCTCATTACGAAATATAGGTGAAACAAGTATAACAAATATGCAAAATGACATTTCTTGAACAAAATAAATTATCGTTAAATATTTAAGAAATGCTTGAAACGACGAGGGTGGGTTAGGGGGGTCAACCTCTGATTTTGGAGTAATTCACAACATTAAACTTTGGCCCCAACTTCGGCCCCCTTTTTATAGTACAGAACCGCTACCACCAACGCCTCGGAAGAGTTTCTGAATCTACTTCAGCACTTCCGAAAAAAAATTCAAAAGTCCCTTTGAATTCCGAATTATGTCACCATTCAAAACGTCTTTAATCAATTTCTTACATTAATGCTCGAAATTCTTCCTAAACAATAGATAAAGCTTGAAAAAAAAAATCTCTAATTTTATGAATGGTGTTAGTTTTAAACAACTCAGAAGTACAACTAAAGTTTAGTTTCAGAAACTGAGGGAGTGGGAGGAGGGGCACATAAGTGTTCTCGGAAATACAAAAAATAGTCGTAAAAAATAGAGCTCAAAATAATCAAACATTGAGCAGAAAAACCCTTTTAATAGTTGCACCCGAGTTTGTTTTGATATGCAGTGGCGGATTTAAAATATAGCAAATGTTGCAATTGTGCGAGAGGTCCCATAACCATAGGGGAACCGTAGGAATTACAAAAATGCCTATGATAAATGTTTTACAACTTCTGTGATAGAGAAATAGGGCCCCAGAATGTATTTCGACGGGCCTCAAACTTGTAGCTCCGAACTTGTAGCCGAAGCGATACAGAAAAAACTGCAATACTGTGATTCATATTACAAATATCGAAAAATTAAAAATTACCGTTGGTTCAACGGGAATCTAACAAAATGAAACAAAACCGGTTTCGCCATCTCATATTTGTTTCCATGGTCTCCAATGCGGCAAAATATCACCAAATGATCGTCAGTCTGAGACGCTAAATTAGTTTTGCATTGAAATAAGTTATTAATATTCACAAAAAATAAGTAAATAGGCTTTTTAGAACACCCGATCGAAAACAAAAAGGGAAGTGCACAACTGGAACGTACGTACACCCCACATGTAAAATTTAGCATTCTACAGCTTACCATTTTTGAGTTATGACTTATGAGAGGTACATACGTACATCCAGCTGCAAGAAACAACGCAACAATTAACTTGTTCGGTACCTGAATGCAGCATTAAAAACTCTTTCAGGGGTGACTAAAATAGAAATTCATACAAAAATTTAAGTAAACTATTTTATATGAAAACGGTAACTCAACTTACTTTGTATTGAAAAGTAAAACAACAAAGGTCCTTTTTTTTCCCCAAAAAACATCGGCCAATTCCATCGGCTTTTCGATGTTTTTTAAGGCCGATGGGCCGATGTTTCCTGCAAGTTAGCATCGGCCGCCGCTGCCGATGGCTAAATTGTTGAACCATCGGCGCCGATGCATCGGTCGAGTCCTACTAGAAGGTTGCCACTTTTTTTCTTGGCTGCAACTAAATAAAATTTTGCTGTTGTTTTGAGGTAAAAATTTCCCCTTTTGATTATTATTTGGCGATTTATCTTCTTTCTTTTTTTAAGGATGTTAGTTGTATTTATAGAGGGTTGCGTTTAATTTATTCGGAAATTTTTGATTTGTTGGTTTTCTTTCTTTAAAAATGATTGTTTTGATGGGAAATTTAGCAGCATTTTTTCTTTTTTTTCTCTAATTGAAGACTGATTGCTGAACATACGTCACTTGACATTACTTTTATTTTTGAGGTACACCGTGCAAAGTCGGGCAATGCAGCTAGTTATATGAATAAAATTAGAACACTAGGTAAGCAATAGGCAATAAATGCTTCATTTTCTTTACTGGCGTTGATAGCTGAAAAGTAAATGAGCAAGTTAGAAAAATTTAGGTACCTGATTAGCACGTGATAAAATAATTTCAAAAAAATTAACTAATCTTTTACCAGTACTTTTATTTCAATTAACACTAGCATTAAGACAGTGTTCGTATAAGGATTCAGTGGGGGTCATTTTGGCCCTCTGAGAAGAAACCTGCATAATTCCAATCATAATATTATATATTTATAATAAATAGTTTATTTAAAGGATGCAGAGATTTTAGGAACATATAATGAAATAAAAAGTTCAAAACACCCTTAAAATAACCAGCAATGTTTAAGAGAGCTAAAATAGTCGCAATAAAGCTCAACAGGCTATCATAGCTGCTCAGCACTTCGAGCACTGCACAAATCCTTTTTATAGAAGCCTAAAGAGAGAAAACCTACGAGACCGAATTTCCAGAGGCTCCTTCTCAATTCTCAAAGACCGAAACCTTTATTAGCTAGGATCTGACATCCTTAAACATTGATGTATTTGAAGAGGTTGTTTTAAATGATCTTGCAAAACCCCAACAAAAAAATAAATATAAGATTACAGTAAAATTAATGATAAATATACTGTGCTTTTCCCCCACTATCTTTGTTTTAAAGTCATAGTGATATCAACACGAATCATAAATTATTTTTAAGCAAGTGTTAAATGAAAAATTACGAATCCATAGAAACTATTTGATTAAATGTATTGAATGTTTTTGTGCTTTAAATGAATGTGAAAGAAAGCAACAATATTTGATTTTGAAAACCCCTCCCATAAAATTTATCTGGCTGCGCCACTGTAAGTAAGGTATTTTATAGGGTAGGAGAATCGGTTACATGCATAAATTACATGCAAAAACAATAAAATTAAAGTACTACAGTGGTTGCTGTTTATTTGAATCATGTTTGTTCTGAACATTTTTGATTCCAAAGAACGGCCAATTCAATAAAGCTGGATTTGGTTCTGTTTTCGAAAATTATTCATTAAAGCGGTCAATTCAATTAAACGCCGTTCACTGCATACTCTAGTGTGGAAAGATAAAGGGCAGTATCTGCAAATTTACCTTCCTGAAAACCAAACACATCAATTGTTTCTTATAAATTTTCATTACATTCATCATAATGAGATTTGTAATATTATTCATTACATTTTTTTCCCTTCTCTTTCCTTTCCGAAGGATGCATCCTGCAAATTGGAAAACAATATATATATATATATATATATATATATATATATATATATATATATATATATATATATATATTTAAATCTATTGTCTATTTAGCTTTGTTGTACAAGCTTTCTCATTTGGTTTCCTCTGAAAATTAAGCAAGAGAAAAACTTCTAATTCTAACAATTCCCTATTGTTAGTAGGTATGGTATCTAAAACAAGCTTCTCCAAATATCTGGAAAACTCATTTTTGCATACTGCCCTTTACTTTCCTATGGCAGTAAATGAGAACTAGCTCCCGACTGAACTACATGCTAAATGGAAAGATTTAGAAAAGATTAGCTTCTCTGATTTACCAGAGGTTAAAAAGCATAGAAACGCTGGACTAATATCTTTAATCAATGTTCCAAAGATCACTTTAGTATTTCATAGCTGGGGCATTCCATGGTATTTTTGACATTTATGTAGAGTCCGTAATGTGACCTTTTTTGCCATAACTTTTTAATTTACAGTTTGAGTAGCATATTATTTTATTTTGATCTTTTCCTACCAACACACCAGCTCAAATTAAAATAATTTGCAAATCAAACAGTAAATTAAAAAGTTATGGCAAAAAAAGGTCACGTTACAGACTCTACATAATGTAAAAAATACCGTGGAATGCCCCAGCTGTCATCATCAAAAGCTGGAAAGTAGGGAGGTTTTGCACAAAAAATTCATACAAAAAAATTTTGAGTGCAAAAGATACTTTTAAGATACAGAAAGGATTTCGAAAATTAAGCTTGTAATGGGACGCAAGATTCAGCTTTCGGAAATATGACAGGACAGAGGACATAAAATTCGAAAGCTAAGATTACTATTATTACTTTTTTGAAGTTAAAAAACTGCGACTTTTAAATTAATAAAAACAGTTTTGAAGCAGGCATACGTTTGTTCTCTCTTATAATCGATTAAACTTTCCTTGCAGAACATTTGACAAACGAAAGATCAGTAAAAAAAGTAAAATTCTCTAAATACTGGTTTCAAGTAAACAGAATATGAACAAAGCGAAACGTTTGACAGACAATAAGGTTGAATGGAAATATTTCACGTACTCTACTGCACTCTTTCAAAAAAGTTTATTGATCAATAAAATATTTGATCTAATATTTTGAAAGATAAAAGTTGAAGGTAGAGAACTGAAGATAAAATTCGATAAAATACACCTACTTAAAACAGTTGAAAACAAATTCCTGTTTTCTAGCTTTTAAAGTGACATCAATAAAAGTTTTAGAGAATTTTTAAGTTTAGTATTAACTTCATAATTGCACAGAAGGAATTGAACGAATGAATTTTTTTTTTTTTTTTGACGAATTGAAGGCTTTGTTCATGCAAATAAGTCAACTTGTTATACATCTACTTCACAAGTTTAGGCTTATTAAAATAATTAAAACTTATTGTCAAGTTTTAACTATTGATCGTAATTATAAATCCAAACAAACCAAACTGAACCGCGGTAACTTTTGTCAAGTTACAGCTACAGTTAATTTATTTATTTAAACATTTTCAAGTTACCCCGGTTATAGTTACTACGTGCGGAAGACAACTTATGTGACAACTCTGCGGTCGCTTGGGGCAATCGCTGTGGGATGTCGAATTCAAGTGAAACATTTAGGACAATCGCAAGTTGGAAGTCGGGATATGAGATACTGGTCGATGATAATCGCAAGTATATTAATCAATATCAATCAATGAGAGTATTACTTTCGAGAGAGGGGTGAAAATCGTGATGATGCAATATTTGTTTTGATGGTGAATCTCATATGTTATGGATATTTTCTGTGCTATTTTTTTTTAATCAACTTCTAGCTCTTCAATTGGAAAAAAAAGCAAATTGAATAAAAAATGTTGCCGTTTAAGAAATGCGTCATATGTTCCTCATGTATGTTCTATTTGTTTTGAATGAAACGCATGATGTTTTTGACGTTTGAAGGAAGAGGAAAAATTGATAATAAATCTCTGACAAAAGGATCAAAGATTTTCAACACACAACAACAACTGAATTATGCTTAGAGAATTTTGAATTTGAATTGCCTACTGTAATATCTGTTTTGAACATATGTTACTTTTCCGAAGTTGAATGCATTTCCACAAGTAATTCGCAACTCCAATAAACTATAGGGGGGCGCTGCAGCCACTGTCTAATGGCGGATGAAAAAGGTAAAACAAACAGATGCCGTAACTTATAACTTACTTTGAAGTTTAATGAATGAGTAACATTTCATTGTGTTTGTGGGAAACTTTTTTTTTCTATTCCTCTGAAATTACATTACACCACAAACTCTCTGAAGCCTGTAATTTTCTCCAAAGAAAACTCGTGGAACGGAATATTTTACCTTTTTCTTTAGTATTGTTAATCACCGCAAGGTAGCGTATTCGAGCTCTGGAGTTGCGAATAAGTATATGCTAGTTTGTTACCAGTTCCGTGCAGCTTCAAACTTTCTTTAAATGACGACACAGTTCTTGAGAAAACACAGGAGATTTATTTACAATTATGTACAAGAAATATCGTTAAATTAACCATAGCAATTGGGCAAATATCTATTAACACCGTAAACTCAACGGTAAAACACGTATTTACATCAAAATACGCAATAACACAGCGCGAAGTGCCTCACAATAAAGAGAACAACGGTCCAGACGAATCAGACCGTTAAAAAGCACAACTGACTGCTCTCATTCACAAGACGCCCGGAGTCTTATACCGAGCGAAGAAATATCTAGAAAATCCTACTAAGTTCTACAAATTTCTCATATTTTCTTTTTATTCCATTCACAAATCTTATCCCGGGGACCATATACTTCAATCGAATGTAAGGGGATTGTATGTATATTACAAGAAACTATTCACAGGTTACGTTACTAAGATAATTTTGGATCAAAAATAATGGAATAAACGCCAAATTTAGCTAGATTACAACAAATTAATCACAAAAATATAATTACTATTTATAGAATTTGTAACATTGTCCCCTTCCTAAGGTCTGCACGTCCCGGGCAGTACAATCCCCAGAAAGGATGCCAAACTTATATCACAAGTTTACAAATACGCACATTAAAAAAATAACTAATCAAAGAAAACACAATAATAAAGAAATATTACTAAACATTAAAAGCAAAAATTATCTACAACTTTTATGTTATCAACCATGGTTGCTTACGTAATACTCATGAACTATGGCCATACTATGGGGCTAACCCATCATTTTGTACAACAGGTTTTGCGTTAGGGGATTTTTGGATCCTCACTACGACGTCATTCAGTCGGTTAATGACTTTATAGAGTCCATCCCAATGCGACTGCAATTTGGGTGAAAGATCTTTCCGTCGGATGAGGTTCCATAACCAAATCTTGTCACCTTCGTTGAATTCATGTTCAGTAAACCTTGTGTCGTATCGGGTCTTCATCTTTTCCGCCGTGATGTTGATTCGCTCCCGTGCGAAGTTATGCACTTCATCCTACCGGGCCTGGAGATCCTAGATATACTCCTCAGGCGATGAAGGCGCATCCGGAGGACGACCGAAGCTCTCATCCGAAGAGTTTATGAGATGGGGCATATCCGGTAGTCTCGTGGACAGCACTGCGGTAGGCCATCAGAAACAAAGGTAGCTTTTTGTCCCAATTCTGTTGATTTCTGGAGACCATAAGCGAGAGATTATTCAGGATTGTGCTGTTAAATCTCTCCACTATGCCGTCCGATTGTGGGTGTAGTGGTGTTGTCCTAGCTTTCTCAATTCCGAGAATTGACATAGGCCCTTAAACACAGTAGAGATGAAATTGATCCCTTGATCAAAATGAATCTGCAAAGGTGTTCCATATCTCGAGATCCAATGCTGGACTAGAGTCTCTGCTACGGTGGTAGCTTCTTGATCTGGAATGGGATATGCTTCGGGCCATTTGGAGAAATAGTTAATGGAAACGAGAATGTATTTGTTCCCGTCCGCAGTTCTCGGTAGAGGACCCAGGATGTCGATCCCGATTCGTTCGAAAGAAGCTCCAACGTTGTACAGATGTAGCTTCCCTCGGCTTCTTTTCTTCGGTCCTTTACGGGCAGCACCGGCGTCACAAGAAGGCACCTTTTCTCCAAGTCATCCTTCGCCTTGCTCCAGAAGAAACGCTCCCGAACTTTATTGAGGGTTTTCAAGACACCAAAATGTCCTCCAACTGCACTACTATGTAGTTCCTTCAGCACATCTGAAATCCTTGATTGAGGAAGTAGTATGTTAAATGTCCCCTAGATGCCCAAGATGTTTACCGTCGTCAGATTCCCATTTTCGGTGTAGTACGCCGTTCCGTAAATGGAGTGAGTTCCATAATGTTCAGTATCTTTTTCTTGCAGGACTGAAGATGGAAACGTCGTGCCAGCTAGGTCCCTCACTGTCACTTTCCATGAATTCCAAAATTGGTTTTATGTCTGGGTCTTCAAGTTGATCTCTTCGAACTTGGTCGTCACTCCATGGATCAGATTCTGATGATATTGAAGTCATTCACCTGATAGGCCGTAGGGCTAGTCGTTCCATACTGTTTCTCGATTCGGGAACAATAGTGGCAGTTCTCAGGACCTCCTTGATTAAGCGTCTGCATTACCGTAAGACAACCCTTTTCGATACTTGATCTCCATGTCATATCCCTGGAGCCGCTGTATCCACCTGGCAATCTGGTCTTCCGGATTTTTGAAGTTCAAAAGCCAAGTCAACGAAGCATGATCTGTCCGAAGCAGAAATTTTCGGCCGTAGAGGTAATGATGGAAGTGTTCTACAGTTTTGACAATGGCCAGCAACTCCTTTCTGGTCACGCAGTAATTTCGCTTTGACTTTGATAAGCATTTGCACCAGTAAGCGATGACATGTTCATTGCCGTCAATTTCTTGGGATAAAACAGCTCCGATGCCCTCGTGGTTCTTATCAGTGTCGAGGATGAAGGATTTTCCAGGCTGAGGATATGAGAAAATACGCGTTGATGTTAAAGCCTCCTTCAGTCGCAGAAATGCATCTTCGCATTCTTTGGACCATTCAACCTTTTGCTTGCTCTCTGTCAGCTTATGCAAAGGTCGTGCAATGTTGAAAAAACTCTTCACAAACTTCCTGTAGTACGTGCAGAGCCCGAGGAATCTTCGCAGCTAATGGACGTTTTCGGGACGACTCCAACTCTTGACCGTAGATACCTTTCCTGGATCCGTTCGTACACACTCAGAAGAGATGATGTGACCAAGATAGTTCACTTTTCGACGGAACAAAATACATTTGGACAGGCTTAACTTCAGATTGGCTTCCTTAATATTTTGCAGCACCTTCCTAAGATTATAGTCTGATGTTCTTCGAAACTGCGTCCCACGATGATGATATCGTCTAAGTAGACCAGACAGGATTCGTAGGAAAGTCCTCTTAACACTGTCTCCATAAAACGCTCGAACGTATTTGGTGCATTGCAGAGGCCGAAGGGCATCACTTTAAACTGCCATAAGCCTTGTCCAGTTGTAAACGCCGTCTTCTCTCGGTCATCAGGGTGTATCTCTACCTGCCAGTAGCCGCTCTTCAAGTCCAAGGTTGAAAACCACTTGTGTCCAGAAAGAGGGTCCAAGGTGTCGTCTATCCGTGGATGTCTTTCTTGGTGATTTCATTCTGCCGTCGGTAATCGACACAAAATCTGGTGGAGCCGTCTTTCTTTCGGACCAAGACGATCGGAGAGGCCCAAAGATTGGACGAGGGTTCGATGACGTCATTCTCCTGCATCTCTTTCAGGAGGGTCTCAACTTCTTCCTTCTTGGTGAACGGTAGTCGTCTTGGATGCTGCTTAATAGGGGGGTGTTCTCCAGTGTAGATCCTATGCTGCGTTAAATTCGTACGGCCAACATCATCCGCTGTAGACAGTGGCGGATACAGCCGGCGGGCAACCGGGAATTTGCCCGGTGTGCTGGTCATGCTTTGGGCCGATCAACTAACAGCAAAATGTAAATTTTGCGAGCATGTGTTAAGAATAACGCAAATTCGTAAAACACAGCCTCAGCTCCTCTTTACGCATGGGCTAAAGGTTACGGGTGGAGGGAGGCAGGGCCGTCACCAATAGGGGAGGGGGATTTCTGAAATGGGGCTGTCCAGGGCCTGATTACCACACAGGCTGACTAGGCCTAGGCCTGGAGCTGGCCGCCCAGACCATGTTCCTATGGGGCTCCACATTTTTCAAAGAATTATGCATAGCATTGCAACGATATGAAAAATACATGTATTTAAAAAAATAATAATAATAATAAATATGACTTATTAATTGAAAAAAAACTTCTTTAAAGGGGAATTTTTAATCATCCTGCCAGTAGCGAATTTTCTTGGTCACGATTATGAGGAGGCCCAAAGGGGATTCATAAATGCACATAAGTAATTTATACATAGTTGTGTAAGAGGCCTCCAAAAGTAGGGGCCTCCGAATTAGTGTGGGCTTACTTTTAGTTAGTCGGGCACTGAAGCTGCCAATATATTTTTAGTGCTGTAATAAAATGTAGACGAATAAATTAAAAAAAAAAAAAAAACAGGGAAACCTTAGCGGTCGTAAAAAGTTAAAATACTTTTGTTTTCTTTGACGCTTTTATTTATAAATGACAGTTCACAATTGCTCAAAAATGCAACTTACAACAAGGGTCGACGTGAGGTCATGTCAGCTTAGTTGGAGAATAGGGGCCCGGCTCGGAATTGAACTCGTGCAGAGAGTAAAATATGCTAATGGCGAAAGGTGTAGAAGGGGGCCTGTGAAAAAAATTGACCTATGTCATTTTTTTCCCTTTTTGCTCTCGGCGACCCTGTCTATAACAATTGGAATAAAAGTGACAAAATATTTTTTTTCCCGTAAAATTATTTTAAAAAATGCGAATTTAAAATCCCATTCAGGAGCATGAAAGACTCTACATTATTAAGATTATCAAATCAAATGCCAAAGGCAGCTGAAATGTGAGTTTCAAACATTTTTTGACGAAACATAAAGTATTCTGTACGCTGTACAAACTCACGGATTCGGGTCCCTCAGTTTGAAAAGAAAATAAGTTGATAAAAACCAATGTTGAAAGAATTCCGGTAGTCCCCAGAACCTCCCCCCCCCCTCCTAATATCATCAAAGATCGCGTAAAATTTAAATTTTTGGTCTTCAATTTTGAATAACTTCCTAAGAGAACAGCCGAATCTACTCCCGCCATAACATGGAATTACAGTTTCGAAAATTTGCTAAAGGAAAGCACTCGAACCTCTCCCATTTTTTTAACATTCCCAAAGATAGTCTAAAACCGTATTTTTAAATTAACAGTATCAAAAATTTTCTGGGAGAGTGCCCCATCCTCTCCTCTCTCTCTCGGCATCATCAATGAAGAACGTTTTAAATCTCGTTTTTAGTGCTTCAATTTCGAAAATTTTCCGGGGTGAGCCTCCTGAAAACTCGTTTTCCTAACATCACTGAAGGTCAGCAAAAATTTCGTTTTTGGAACTTAACTTCGAGTAACTGTCGGTGCCCTAGTCTTTACTAAAAAAGGCTTTTAAGACTTCAATTTGAAAATTTTCTGGTGGATGACCTCGGAATCTATCTCGAATTAAAATCACCAAAGATCTTCTAAAACTGCGGTTTCAGAGCTAATGTTAAAAAAAAAAAAATTCAGAGGAGAGCCCCCGGAACCGCTCTTCATAGCATATACTCGAAGATAATTTGAACTTCTGTTTTTGGATTTCCACTTTCGAAAAATTGCAGCAGGAGAAACCCTGAACCTACGCTCCCCTGACATCACCAAATATTGCCTAAAATTGAGTTTTTAAGACTACAATTTCAAAATTTTTCCGGGGGAGAGGCCCCCTGGATCCCCCTATTTCAGACTCAATGTTAATCTTTCCATTAAGTCTATATTGCTAATACTTTAATGACTCCCAGAAGTCTGAAAGCTAAGTCCACTTTCTCTCTTTGTATTGATACATGCGTTTGAAAAAAAAAATATATTAAGGGGCTTCCAAACTCGTACCAGACTCCTCCCACCAGGTTTTTGACCTCGTATCGAATGTGGAGGTCGTTAGAGTATGGCAGTATAAAAAAGGGAATGTTTATGACAGGGCCCAGTAATGTGTGTTTGTGTCGAGGGACCCATCACATTCTAAGACGGCCCTAGTCTTTCACCCATGTGTGTGTGTGTGCGTGTGTGTGTGTGTGTGTGTGTGAACATCGCTAGATCAGTTTCATATATAACAGGGCAATTAAGTTACTCTTTATGATTGCAGAAAAGGACATGCTAGCCGAGCAGTGCTATCATTACGGAAAAGAGGACTTCGTAATATTAATAAAATGGAGATATTCGCAATTTTAAAATACAGACATTTATTATATGAATCTTCAAGTGCAGGATATGTAACTACTTGTGAGTTCATTGATGACCCTGTCAAAAGAAGTTTCCTCTTGCAAAAAACAACAACTGATGTGAAATTACCCACGGATCCAGCTTACAACGCTAAACTTGCAATAAATTCTAAAACACTGGGTGATCTGAAAATCTTCTTCGTTACATTCCAGACGAAAAGAAAATGGTGACCGAAATGGAAATGGAAATGGTGATGAAATGGAAATGGTGACTTGGCCTACTACAGGATGAACATCACCTGGATGATTGATTTTGTGTGTTTTTTTTCTTTATAATTTAATTTTTACTTCTCATAATTTAAGTGATTCACTTTTGTAATTTTCAATTAAATAAAGTAATAATTTCTTACTAGTTTCAAAAGTTGTTTGCTATTTTTATCCCGAAAAATTTCGTAAGTTTTAAGAAGAAAATAAATCCAACAACTTCTGCCAGATGTATAGAAATTCTAAATAGTTCCAATATTTTTTTCACGATACTACATTACACTTAACTGAGCTCTCAAACTCATGTACAAAGCCGGAAGATATTGAATGAAATTTACGAAACTTATACAGTTTCTTTTTTTAATTTCCAGAAAATTCGATTTTTGGACTTATTACCTTTTCAAATCTGTCGATTCAATTGAGTTTTTAGAGTTCCGACTTCGAAAAATTGGTGCTGGAGGGCTATGGAACATCTCCCATGCCTAACATTATTAAAGATGGTCTAAAACTGCGTTTTTAGAACTGAAATTTCAAGAAAGTTCCAGGAGAGATCCCCTGAGAACTCCCTTCTCCGTACCATTACCAAATATCATCTAAAACTTCTATGGGAGTTTAGTTGCTGCGTAGGACCACTGAACCTCCTCCTCCCCCGATCATTACTGAAGACCATCAAAAATTGCACGTTTTAAGACGACAATTTCAATAAAGTTACATGGGAGAACGTCCGAAAACTCCTCCCCCCCCCCTCCATCCTAAAACCATCGAAGGTCGGTTAAAACTGTCTTTTTGAAGCTTTAATTTCAAAAAAATTCAGGAAGATACCCCGAACCCCCCTTTACCTAACATAAACGAAGACAATCCACAATTGCGTTTTTGGAGGTCTCAATAGCGAATAATTGCCGCAGGAGAAACAGCAAGCCTTTCCTCTGCCTAGCATTACCAAACAGCGTTTTTAGAGCAACAATTTCGAAAAAGTTCTAGGGGAAATCACTGCAAGTTGCAAGATAAAAGCTTTTACTTTAAAAAAGAGTGAGAGAGAGAGAAAGAGAAGTTAAAGAACAAGAAAATTCTGAAGAACCAATAGATAGTCTTACATATTGATCAGAAAGAAACAAAAGAAAGAACTAAGGACGTAAAAACAGAACTTGATTTTCGACTAAGTACTGGTGTCAAGCAACATTCGGTCTCCCAATGACATAAGAGGCAAAGCACAAGGCAGTAACGTTTTTCTACTAAACGTTTTTCTACTACTTTAATGGATGTAATTAACGGTAGTTAATTATCTCTTTTCTTTATTAACCTCTTTTATGTCTTAAAAATGTTTTATTTTTACTTTTTTCTTCATTTTGCCAAAAAAGAAGTCTAAGGGAGTTAGGTCGGGAGATCAAGGAGACGGAGAAACCGTTACTGACGACAGTGGCGCACTTAGGAGTTTATCAAGGAGGTGTTTCAGAGTCTAAATTGGACAATTCTGATATCATACCACTCTAATAGGACGCCAAACATCTTCTTTTGTTTTATCTATACTGTCCGGAACAAAAAAAAATTTAATGGATAAATTTAGCATTAATTAACCGAATAATATAAATGAGAAATACTAGTCATTTAAATTACCAGAAAACGCAATGACTTATTTATTTACTTTCTTCATAACTCAAAACATGTTACTCAACTATGAAGTAAAAAGTCTTAAAGCAAGAGCTATTAAATAACTAAAAACAAACTATTTAAGACGTCAATCTATACTAGAGGTGGGCAATGTCGTTCTTTATAAATGATCTGTTCATTGCAGGATCGTTCATTCTTTTGATCCGTTCATTTAACTCGTTCACGACTTCGTTCATTTAAAAACGTTGCATGTAATCTCTCTGCACGATGTACTCACGTACATTTGAATTGTTTCATTCAGTCAGTTGTATTCTTAGAAGGAAAAATAACTAAAATAATCTAAAAGAAAATATGCCAAGGAGAAATTAATCAGAAAACTTTATTCAAGTTTAGATGTATAAAGCAATTCTAGTATATTTTAGAAGATATTTTTCAGTTGCCGAATGGTAAAATGTGTTTTTCTGCAGGGTTGGCAAGTTTTTGCCATGGGTGGAAAAAACTATGGAAAAACCGCAGCTTTTTCCACTTGGCAAAAATAGGTTTTAGCCAGTTTTTGCCAAAGTGGCAAAAATATAATTGACTAACTACTTAAAAACGCAGTTTTTCAGTTTTTTGCCTCTTCAAATCTTTATACATAAAGGACTAGTCTCTGTCCGGATGTCCGGGTTAAACTTCAAAACTACTGGAGGGATTTTAACCATTTTTTCACCATTGATAGCTACATAATCGGGGGAACAACTTAGGCTATAATTTATTGCTAAAAAACTCAGTTTAAGAACGTCGTGATCGAAAGCGGTAAAAGTCATGTCATTTCCACATCAAATGATTAAAGATTAAACCCACTGTTTCGAAAATTCGTTGCCTAACAACAGCAACATTAAAAGTAATCATAATGTAAATTTTGAATCAAGGCCTCTCTGGAGCAAGCATGACATTGCTTTCTTAGGAATTGCATCCTCATCTTTATACATATAGGACTAATCTCTGTCCGGATGTCCGGGGTAAACTTCAAAACTACTGGAGGGATTTTAACCATTTTTTCACCATTGATAGCTACATAATCGGAGAACAACTTAGTCTATAATTTATTGCTAAAAAACTCAGTTTAAGAACGTCGTGATCGAAAGCGGTAAATGTCATGTCATTTCCAAATCAAATGATTAAAGATTAAACCATGGCCCCACTGAATACTTAACGGCCGTGGCAATCGCTGAAACTCATGGCAACAAAGAGGGCGCCACTGGCTACCCCTGTTTTTATTTCCACTTGGCGTGATTGTGAGCGTTGGCGCCTTGGCATCTGTGATTACGTGATTTCTCGACTTATTATCGGGCGTTCGTCATTTGACGAAAATTTTAATTTCAAAGAAGGAATGAAGAGAAAAAGTGCTAAATAAACATTGTATTACAAAGGTGAAGAGCATTTCTTATTGTTATTTTAATATCATATCAAAAATTATGCGTAATAAAAAATCTAAACTAAACAGAGAAAACATATGATTTTTATTTAAAATTAATGCGTAATTCTTAATATATTTTTTCAAACGCCTTTTTTTTAAAGCTTTGCAAATAATTTTCAATTATTTTTTTGAAAATCCCCTGGGGTTTCCTTTTTGGATACAACAGTTCTAAGATTGATGATATATGGCAGGCAGCCCCCATTTCTAACTTTACATGCTCATTTACATGCGAATTTTTTCTGCTCAATAAATTACATCGGAAAAAATAAAAAAAAAAAAAAAAAAAAAAAACACGCTCCGCAATCTGTAAATACATTCATTTCTCAAAACTTAAGAGGGTCATTCATTGCCCCTTTTGACGCTGATGGGGATTAGAGGGGGGGTGTATAGGAATTTACGTTAACAATTGCCATTCTTTCCGCTCGTAATGTAGTGTATATTTTACAACGAATAGAATTTAATTTAAAATGTACGCTTGGGAACAGGCCCGACATTAAAAAATTTCCGGAAGGGGAGGGGGCAAAGGTGTTGTGTTCGGGAAAAAACAACAAAATACGAGCAAAATGCCTAATTTTAGTATGTTTGTAAAATTTAGGGATGTCATAATTGCCCCCCCCCCCCCCCCCCCGTGATATCCCCACTTGACAGGCCTGGTTAGGAATATTCTTTTTCAAATGAAGAAAAACAATAGAAAAGTTAAAACTATGATGGCAATTTAAAAAATGAACCATTAACATAATTTTAAAAACATTTAAAATCAGAGTGTAACTAATACATGGTTTTACGACGGGTCCGTGGTTCTCGCACCAATATTGTACGGACACCAAAATAATATCATTTATCTATTTCCCCTTCCATTTTTAGCACATCTCATGTTATAATAACTTTAGTGTAGATTTTAGTAGTATGTTAGTGCAGTGGCGTAGCTAGACCCGACTTTCGGGGGGGGGTTACTTCTTTTATATATATATATATATATATATATATATATATATATATATATATATATATATATATAATATATATAATATATATAATATATATAATATATATATATATAATATATATAATATATATATATATATATATATATGTGTGTGTGTGTGTGTAATCGCTTGGAATTTTTTCCTTTCTCTTCTCTCTTCTTTTTCTCTTTTTTTTCTGAGACTAACTTTTCGGGGGGGGTTTTGTCCCCAAAACCCCCCCCTTAGCTACGCCCCTGTGTTAGTGCACAATACGCATAGAGATGCGCAAACGCTTAGTGCACAAAAGCTATTTCGAAAAAGTGCAGATTTTTTTTCTTACAAAAGGAAATTCATAGCATAATCAAAAAATAAATAAAAATAACATGGAGCTAGAAAAAACTTTCACTTTCCCGAAGCTTAGTTTTTAATTATTTTTTTTAAATGTCCGATTTTGAAAATAAGGCGTGGTCTTTATGACGTCACAAATGATGTACTTTGGCGCATCTGTCTACCGCGTTTCTACGTTTTGATGATCAAGAAGCGAATTACATATTGCACTCTACGCTTACTATCAATCATATAGTTGCCAACACTTGTGAGTAAAGAAACTAATTGAATATTGTGCTCTGTGAGTGGCATCAGTGAATGGCATTTCATCATTTGGGATGTCATCGGCAGAAGCGTAAACAATGAAAGCGCACCGATTAATGCATTTTTTTTTAATATTAAACTTGGTCAAGTTATTTTAAAAAATGATCAGATCCTATGATTTTAAAAATGTTCTTTCAAAAAAAAAAAACTTAAAATTTCGGAAACGACCATGTTGCTTCACACGCTTTGAGCATTAAAAAAAAGTATATATATATACACCCAATCCTCTTTTTATGCGGTGAATAGGGACCGCATAAAAAAATCGTGTAAAAAAAATGCTTGAAACTTCACCAGTAGCTTTAAAAAGTTTTCGCAACTGAGTTAAAAAATATTTTTTTATGCGGTGGATAGGGACTGCATAAAAAATGTCTCACGTAGAAAATACCCAAAATATTATATTTAAACGAAATCAAAATAAACCAAGCGATGATAATTTTGCCGACTCCCGAAAAATTTCCCGAATTAAGAAATTTTTGGAAAGTCACAGTGACTTCCCATCGGATGCCCCTGTCGACCCTTGATAATACTACCAAGCACTCGTTTGATAAATAATTTTCGCTCGTTTTATAAATAATTTTAATAAACTACACAAAAAAAGGACCGCACAAAAACAGGTTTGGGTGTACACACACACATCGGAAGGCGCACAGACCGGAGAGCGTTCACTTTAGCTCAGGTTCTATCCCCACCCCCAGGCTCCCATCTTACCTATAGCATCCCAGGTGCTATTACTTCAATATATTTTTCAATTGTTATAAAGTGTTCACGCAGTAAATAATTTTTATGATAAAGGTCAGATTAGGCCATAAAATATTTATTTTACTTACGGCCTCGTATTACCTATTCTAAAAAATCAACAGTCATATTATGACGGGTGCAAATTTCTTGGTCATTTATATTTCTTTCCATTTGTAGAAACAAGAAACCCAACGAGTAGGATCCTATCACAATTCATGATCGTGAATAACTTAATTCGAACTCATCAAGCAGCCAAAGTTCAAATTATTATTATTTTTTTAAATTTATTTTTAACATTTAACAAATACATGCAATAGGGAAAGAAACTCCTCAAATATCTACACATGAATTTGTGAAACTAATCTTTTTAAAAAAATGGGGAGCAGATTATTTTACAAAATATCAACAGTGTTGATATTTCGTAAAATCCTAGCAGGGGAGAGTTCCGTACAAAATTTATTTTGTCGTTGCAAAAGCAAAACAATGATATGATTTTTTTTTACTTGCCATTTCTATGATATTTTTAAACATACATTCAATTTGCGATAGCTCGAATGTAAAAAGACCGACGGAAAACTTCGACTTATCGAAAGTTTGACTTAACGATAGTTTTGGTTTTTGATATTTTAATATTAAAAACCATCGAATACTTTAATTAATATGTACATATAACAGACAAAATTACAGAACTTAAGTTTTTTAGCACAATATGCACAGTTTAATCAAATGTATTGATAGAAAAAAATCAACAGCATGCTGGAACCGCTTGAATAGAGCTGATTCTACTTCAGGAAATGTGCACATCTTCATTCGTTTCAAATTCGGATTGCAAGTGAAGGTGAAATAATTATTCTCCCATAGTCACTTCTTTTTTTCTTCTTTTTCTTTTTTTTTTTTTTTCGTTCTTTCGAAATAATTTAGAGTAATCTTAGAAAAAACTTCGAGTTGAAAGAAGTTAACTTCGAGTTATTCAGAATAATTAGAATGGAATTAAAGACTAAGTTGTCAAGACTTGATAAAAATTTCGAGTTATAGTAATATTCGATTTATCGGACTTCGAAGTATCGCAAATTTACTGTACTTTTAAGAAAATTAAAATATTTAGCGATGTAAAATCCTGTAAACATTGAATTCGTCATAAAAAAAACTATTTTCTACACTTTAAGCATGAATGAGAAAGGAGCTTTGAACTAGAAACTTTGCAGGAAATTCGATCGCCAAGTTTGGCGAAAATTAGGATATGAATTTTCTGTTGGAAAAATAAAATACACACACACAGTAGACCGTCAAGTATCCGCAGGAATCTAAGATCTGCTTACAAATTTTTGTAATCTTGTTCTAATAGTATAGCATTAGGAGCAGCTCTAAATATCTAGCATTTCTTAAAATAAAAAAAAGTGGGGGGGGGGGGGGTAATTTTCCGTGATAGGTACGTAGCGGAGCGATTAGTTTCAATTTTATTTATTGTCGGGGACTATTTCAAGTTACATATGAAGTATTTATTTGGCGATACCATAAACTATTTTGTCTTTTTCAAAGACTTGTAAGCGAAGCGATAAGCCTTAGAAACAAGATCTAAAAGTCCATTAAAATAAAAAATAATCCTCTGAATAATTATGTTTCTCCATTAAGCGTAAAATAATCCATCAAATGATACACAAGCTATAAATGAACATGTAAAATTAAATTAAAAGAAATTGCCTAACCAACTTTAGATCCACCATTTACGCATTAAATAATCAGCTAAATAACTTTACTAATTCGATTCGAATTGGTTTTTACGGTATATCTCTGAGCATCTTGCGAAATATTGATGTTTGTTACATGTTCCATTTATTAATTAAAATAAACAAGCTTTGAAACTTGTCGTTGATTGGTGGATGCAACCGTGGCTTGTGGCGCCTCCTTGCGGTCAGAATGGGCAAATATGAAGTTTTGAAGTTTTTCCATCTAGTGTGGCCATGTTCAAGTACAGAAATAGTTGCCCCGGTTTAACACAAGAAAGTCAAAAATTGTCAAGGCCTGGTAAGCGCCAGCGCATTCAGTGGGGCCATGATTAAACCCACTGTTTCGAAAATTCGTTGCCTAACAACAGCAACATTAAAAGTAATCATAATGTAAATTTTGAATCAAGGCCTCTCTGGAGCAAGCATGACATTGCTTTCTTAGGAATTGCATCCTCATCTTTATACATGAAGGACTAATCTCTGTCCGGATGTCCTGGGTAAACTTCAAAACTACTGGAGGGATTTTAACCATTTTTTCACCATTGATAGCCAGAGGCGTAGCTAGACCCGACTTTCGGGGGGGGGGGGGGGTTACTTTTTTTATTATATATATATATATACATATATATATATATATATATATATATATATATATATATATATATATATATATATATATATATATATATATATATATATATATATATATATATATATATATACACATACATATATATGTAAACTTTTTTAGTTAAAAAAAAATAATAATAAGATGGAGGTGAATCTTACATACTTTGGAATGGGGTGCCCCAAGCTCGATACTTATGTCAAACAAAACAAAACAAAAGCAAAGAATTTATTTATTTATTTATTTTTTTTAATGTTTCGGAAAATTTAACTTTTTTTTCCCTCCATTTAATTTAAAGTGAAACTTTCTAGCAACGGGTCTAGTCAAAACCAGTCTATCCAAATCAAATATCTTGGGGGAAAATCAAATATCTGATGAGCGTGTTCCGTTCATTTTAGTGTGACTGCTTAATATAGAGGCTAACACACATCTAAAAAAGCTGGCCTCCCTGAAAGCTAATAGATGCATCCATTTCCGCCTGTAAACTGGATGTTTGACTTTCAATTTCATCGGTGGTCAGACTATTTTTACTAACTTGGTTCGCACTAAAAGCATGAAATAAAATTAAAAAAAAAGACTTCTTGATTATAACCTGCAAAAAATGAAATGGCTTTCATATCGTTATATTTATACGTTGCTTTTTATATGTATTTACATTTATGCTAATTCTAAAGCAGTTAATAATAAAATTTGAATAAAAAAAAGGGAAGAAATATAGGCGGGGTAGAAAGTTATTTGCACAAAGCTGCATACCATCTGTTTCTCCTCTCAAGTTTTTATTTTTAATTTTATTAGCTGCTTTAGAATTTACATAAATATCTATTTGAGAGAGCAACAGCAATTTTCGAGTGTTATAAACAGAAGTCTTGTTTATTTTCTACTTTTTAATGCCAACCAAGCTAACAGAAATAGTACAGAACAGTCTAAGATTCATTTCGTTTTTAAACATTTTATTCATGTAATGCTATGCAGTTTTTCTTTTAAATTAAAATAAAATTTCCTTCAGATGGGTTCGATGGGATTAATGCTGCTTCAGCAGACTGTACTCTTGGCTTCCTTAAGAGGTTTTCCATCTCCAGCTCAGTCACTTTCCTATGCCGGACTGATGAGTGCTAATAAGCACGAAACTGCAGTCCTCGGCTGGAAATGACTGAGCTGGCGGTGTATTTCATGCATTTCTGCTTTAGTCCTGGCTAATGAGCGGTAATTTACTGAAAAACCTTATGTCTCGAATTCCGGCTATGCTATCATTTTCGGATTCGAAGCCCAATGATTTTTAAAGTAGCAAGCAAAAGCATTTTCTTCAACTCGAAACAGAAAGGGCTGAGGGGGCAAAAAAGGGAGAAATGCGTTCCACGAATAGGTTTTCTAGGAAGATTAACAAAAGGACAGACGTTTCGAGCACTTTCTTGGAACAAGAGTAAAGGAGTGAAATTCACAGGTTGAGTATTAGTTGCATTATGGATGAGTATTTCAAGTTAATGGTTAATGATTAAAGGTCATTCAAATTAAAAGCCATTTTTCTCTGTTATCTGGTTAAGTACTGTTCTTTGGTTGCTCTCTTTCTTAAAATTATGATTCCTTATAGAAAATCGAGATGATAGAAGTGAAAAGAAAGTTTAAGATTTTTCAAGTAAAGAAAAAAGGAAAATCCTAGAATATTGGCCAGGTTAGATTTGCAGCAATTGCTAACCTCAAGAGGATAAATATAATTAATTTAAAAAAAAATCAGGCACCAAAAAAGCAATAAAAGACTTTTTCTTGAAAAAGATATGCTTAAAGTTTCTTTTACTGTCAAAATGATTCCTTAAACTCGCAATGAAACACTTAATACTGTAATAATAGAATAGAGACCGAACAAAACAAATAAAGAGGAATTTTGATCAAAAACCCAGATTTTCTTTATAGTATCGATTCCAAATTTTCACCATCATATTCCAAATTTCTATAAAGTTTCTTAAAGCCCTCGTATCTTAAAACCTCTTTATCTCGATTTTTTTCCTTCCTGTCAAATTCGAAAAATACAGATTCAACTGTATGTAATATTCCCACTGCGCCGCTCATAAAATTAAACATGTTTAACAATTTGCAGAATCTATGACAAAAAAGGCTAAATATGCGTGGATTTAACAAATCAATCTCATTTCTAAAGCGAAGTGTGAAATTTCACTCAATTATCAAAAAAAATGTCGCAGCAGAGTGAGGAGTCTTTACGCTTGAGGGTCACTCATGGAGTTGGTTTTCAATGACACTGGGGGGGGGGGGGGGGGAGCGAAGTGAATTTTTCACCATAGTTATTCAGAAAAAAAGCTGTTTTGATTTTTTGGAACTACTTTGATATACCCCCCCAAATCGGAAATTTGGCGACTTTTTTTGTTTTTGTTGACACAAAACTTTGTTGCCACAAAAATTGTTGCCACAAAACTTTAAAAAGAAACTCAAAAAATGGTACAAAATGCAAGAAAATACTAAATTTGGCAACAGCAAAAACCTAAAAGCTGAAAACACCTAAATTGGCAGCACCAAAATAAGAAACAGCAACCCTAAAAAGTCCGTAGGAAATGCCAGATTTGGCGCGTAATTTTTGGGGGTGTATATCAAAGTTATACCGATTTTTTTTCTTTTTCTTCTCTTTTTCTTTTCTCTTCTTTTTTTCTCCTTTCTTTTTTTCTCTTCTCTTTTCTTTCTCTTCTCTTTTCTTTCTTTCTCTCTCTCTCTCCCTTTTTTGAGCCAAACATTTCGGGGGGGGGGGGGGTTTTGTCCCCCAACCCCCCCCCCCCCTTAGCTACGCCCCTGTTGATAGCTACATAATCGGGAAACAACTTAGGCTATAATTTATTGCTAAAAAACTCAGTTTAAGAACGTCGGGATCGAAAGCGGTAAATGTCATGTCATTTTCACATCAAATGATTAAAGATTAAACCCACTGTTTCGAAAATTCGTTGCCTAACAACAGCAAAATTAAAAGTAATCATAATGTAAATTTTGAATCAAGGCCTTTCTGGAGCAAGCATGACATTGCTTTCTTAGGAATTGCATCCTCATCTTTATACATAAAGGACTAATCTCTGTCCGGATGTCCGGGGTAAACTTCAAAACTACTGGAGGGATTTTAACCATTTTTTCACCATTTATAGCTACATAATCGGGGAACAACTTAGTCTATAATTTATTGCTAAAAAACTCAGTTTAAGAACGTCGTGATCGAAAGCGGTAAATGTCATGTCATTTCCACATCAAATGATTAAAGATTAAACCCACTGTTTCGAAAATTCGTTGCCTAACAACAGCAACATTAAAAGTAATCATAATGTAAATTTTGAATCAAGGCCTCTCTGGAGCAAGCATGACATTGCTTTCTTAGGAATTGCATCCTCATCTTTATTCGCAACTCCAACGAACTATAGGGGGCACTGCAGTCACTGTCTAATGGCGGAATTGAAAACTAAAACAAACGCATGTGGTAACGAAGAAAATGCTAAAAGTGTTGTGATTTTTGTTCGTATGTATGATTTTTTCGCTTTATTCATTTGAAAAGATTTTTCAAAGTCTTTTGGTTATTCTGACCCATATAGAAAGAGATTAGAAACCAAAAAGTATTACGAAAGTAAACAAAATTAATGCAGAACACACAGTAAGTTGTTCTGAAGCAGCCATTTTCACGATGTTGAATTCGGAATTCATAAATTTTTGGTTCGCTTCGAACGGCATTTTCATTTTGTACCGTTTTTTCTATACATTAGTACATATTAAGTTCAGTTTCGTGACATTTCCAGCATTTGTTGACATTTTTGTCACATAGTGCACATACGTGGCAGACTGTCAAGAGTAACGTTTAACACTAGATAATTTATTTCTATGACTATATGATTGGATATCCAAAGAAATCATGCATTTAATTCATTCGTCATGGAAATGATTTACCTGATATGCGAAATCTTGTCAAGATACATTATTCTTTCACATAATTTTAAAACCATAAGCCTATAAACAGATTTTTGGCGAACTTTTATTTTTTATTGTTCAAATTCTTAACGTTCTTTCTGGATTTTTCAATCTGTTCTGCGATAAATATTTTCAAGAAAATTTATTTGCATACTGTCTATTTCAGTAGGATACTGTAGTAACAAAGGTTATTTAAATCATTTATGTGGAATTAGGTTAAGGAAAAGTGTCCAGTCAATGTTGTTAAGTTCGTTTTTTTTTCCATCGAATTGAAAAACTGATTCAAATTCACTCAGAACAAAATAAATAAAATGTGTACTCACAGTTTATATATGGTGGTAGTTTTCTTTTCAGTTGATTGACCATTATTTCTTTTTGCTTATCGAATTCTGTAATCTTACTATCATTTTATTCCACTCATGATAAAAATTAAAAATGGTTTAACTAAAAATGCGAAAACTCGCCAAGGCTACTTTGCTTGCACAATACTAAAACTACTATAACCCTAAACAAATTTGGCGAAACCTTTCAGCTGAGAATAAAAGGAATAAAGTAAATTCTTTCTCGGTTAAACATTTTTCATTTTGTTCTACGATAATAAATTCAAGAAAATATTTTGCATACTGTCCATTCCAACTAAATGCTGCTGTAAAATATGATTAGTTAAATTAATTTAAGATTAAAAAAAAACTCATATTCTTACAAATTCATACAAAACAATAAAAAAATTTACCTGGTATTACGTTATCCAATTTTGTTAATCCAGATTTTTCTTGTTTACGCTTCCACCATTTAATACTTTTTTGAAAGAAATAAGAAAAACTAACATTATTTTGAGAAGCTCGAGAATACTACTAAGAGACGAATTAATTTCTGTAGCTGAAAGCAAACTAAGACACATCGATTGCGTTAATAAATACTCAGAACAAACTGCCTGTGTTTACGTCAACAGACACACGTGATGCGCAACGTGGCAATGTTTTAGGTGCAGACGCAGTTTTATAAATCACCGCAAGGTAGCGTATTCGAGCGCTGGAGTTCCGAATACATAAAGGACTAATCTCTGTCCGGATGTCCGGGGTAAACTTCAAAACTACTGGAGGGATTTTAACCATTTTTCACCATTGATAGCTAAATAATCGGGGAACAACTTAGGCTATAATTTATTGCTAAAAAACTCAGTTTAAGAACGTCGTGATCAAAAGCGGTAAATGTCATGTCATTTCCAAATCAAATGATTAAAGATTTAACCCATTGTTTCGAAAATTCGTAGCCTAACAACAGCAACATTAAAAGTAATCATAATGTAAATTTTGAATCAAGGCTTCTCCGGAGCAAACATGAGTCTAAAGTCATTTAAACATTTGGAAACTCACTTTTTGCACACTTAGGTAAACATGGTAGAGAGCATTTTTTCTTTCTTTTCTTTTCTTTCTTTTTTTTTTTTTTTTGTGTGTGTGTACTATTTAAGTAAATAAAGCGCACAATTTTCTTTAGTGATCTTTGTTTTTGTTAGATATATTTTGGAAATTCTTCAAATTTTTATATGCTTCACTTTGCGCTTTCGTTTCTAAATGAATACTCTTTCGTTCTTTATACTTATTGCTGTTTTACTTTTATGGGTAAGGAGGAAGCTCAATTTTTAATGTCGTCAAAGCGGTGTGTTTTGAGTTCTTTCAGTTAAAACAGAAAACAAAAGAAAGTAGCGATTGTTTCTCACAATTATTACTGACCCAGGCAACGCCGAGTATTTTTGCTAGTTGATAAATAAATTTTAATAAAATTTTAATTTTTGTTAATTTGTTTTCTGGTTAAAAAAAAGTTTATTGTTTAATTTGTTTTCAATTTTAAAAATTCAATACTTTGAAAACTTTTATTTTTAATTCTTTTTGAAATTGAGAAAAATAGGTCGCTCGTCCAATGGACCATTAGCTACAAACTTTCATTTGTTCGTACTTTTAGTAGTCGTACTAGTCGACATCTTCTGTCAACAAGTTTAAACATCTTAGTGGAATCAGGAAAAAAAATCTGAATAATTTCACAATTAATAATAAATTTACTAATCTAAAAGGCATTATTTGTTTAAAAGTCAAAGAGCTGGAGCTGGACTCATAAGCTGCAACATTTTAGAGCGGATTTAAAATCACTTGCTATTTCTTTTCGATTTTTTTTTTTCAATTTATAAATTAACATAGTTAATATTAAAAATTATAATTGAATTTTTTTTCTACAATGTATTATGTTATTATCTTCCTCAATTTACATAATGCAACTCATCTTAATTTGTAATAAGGTTTTTACCTAATTACTTTTTTTTTTTTTTTTTTGGAAAGAACCATTTTTGCCATGGTTCTTTCCAATGTCTCGGCAAAATTACCAACCTTGGTTTTCCATTTAAAAAATCGTAGTTTCAATCTTATATTAAAAAAAAAACAAGTTATAAAATTTTTTCAGCTACAGCACTGTATATATAATTATAGTACTGTCAATAGAATATGTATAACGGAAAAATAACAACAAATATATCGGTAGCTCAACCGGAATACCGGAAATCTTAATTTTACTCACTCATTAAGACTCACCTAAAAATTATAGGGAGCTTCAAAATTTTTCCATAATACCGATGAGAATAGGGGGTAAACACAACACTTTTTTAAATGGATAAGAAAATTGGACAGTAAAAATCAGTAAAAAATCAATATAGATGGTAGTTGATAGGGATATTATAGAAGACAAAAGGTTCGTCAGAAAAGTGATAAAAGTTATTTTTAGAAACATTTTTGGCGACAGAAAGCGTGACAAGGGCTTAAGCAGGTGCGTGGGACGAGAAATGGAATTTCCAAAGATTTTGTTAGTAGCCCAAACAAGTTACACTAACCATTACTAATGGATGCATTGGAAAATTGCAAATCAACTGCAACGATTGAAGAAAAATGATAATAAAACAGAGTAAAAAGGTTCGAATGAATTTTTTGTACTGCACTGAGAAAAAGGAAAATTGAGATCGATTGTGAGCTAAATTTGAAAATGAGTTTGATTTAAAAAAAAAAAATACAATTGTATCACAAGTTCGAGGTCATCTCCGGAACCACTGCACCTATTTGAAAAATTCCTTCACTGTATGAAAGGTGCTTTCTTACTGAGTGACATAGCTTATAATTCGAAAACATCCGATAAATAGTTCGTTTTTTATTCCAATCTAGGCCCAAATTTCACATAAATTCCCGAATATGGGAGTGAAAAATTACTTGCAGATATTAATATTATATATCGTTGAAAAGGGTAGAATGTTCCACGTTCTGAACAATTTGTTTCAATGCTCTAACTTAATTACGGCGAGTTTCTTTCCTTATTTTGCATTTAATTTCTTTAACTTATTTTGTTTCGCGTTTCCATGATTACGCTTTTAGAATAAATGTTTTGCATTTTAATTTCTTAAAAGTATTTTAATATCTGTCGTCATTGTTTGGAAGGGTAATTTTGCATGGTGTTTTTTTTCCTTTATTTAAGCCTGATGGTTGAATATATGTCACTTGACACAATTTTTATTCTCAAGGTAGACCTGACAAAGCCGGGCAATGCGGCTCTTAATGTTTAAAGATTTGAAAGCTATTTTAATATCTGTCGTCATTGTTTGGAAGGGTAATTTTGCATGGTGTTTTTTTTTCTTTTATTTAAGCCTGATGGTTGAATATATGTCGCTTGATACAATTTTTATTCTCAAGGTAGACCAGGCAAAGCCGGGCAACGCAGCTCTTAATGTTTAAAGATTTGAAAGCTACTGTTAAAGTGATTTTATGCTTTTTTATTTGTTTGGTGATTCATTTATTATTGTTAAAGCAACCAGCTGATGTGTGCATCACATGACTTCCTTTTACACCAACTTAATGTTATTTCCCCACTATTGGCAATTTTAATGTGATTCAATAGTGAAATCTCTAAATATCACCAACAATGGCCAAATTGAAACCAGATTAATAAAAAAAAAAGATTTTTTTTAATCTCCAAATTTGCCGCCAAGATGGTGACTAAAAGACTGGCCATATATCGCCAAGTGTCCGTCAAATTATAACACCACTTAAGTTTGCATCGAAATTAACAATGATTTTCCCCCAGAAAGGGGCAAAAGACCCTTTTAAAAACACTCGATTGTAACCAAAAGGGGTGGTGCACAACTAGACTCCACTAAGGGTCTACGTACCAAAATTCAACTTTCTAAGACATACCGTTCTTGAGTATTGCGACATACATACACATATCCGCACATACGGACGTCACGAGAAAACTCGAGAAAATTGTCAAAAAGGATATTTCGGGGATCTATACGTTCTTAGACACTTATCCACTTGTGGTCGAGTTGAAAAAAAAACTCAACATTCATTCAGGTGTGAGCAAAATGGAAATTAAGGCGATTTTTGAATGATTTTTTTTTTTTTTTTTGCGAATACAATACTTCCTTCTCAGTAAAAGGAAGTAAAAATATCCGCTTCACTCGCAAAAGGGCTGGGTTCGAGTAGCGTGGTCGCTTAGCGCGTTAGGCACTGAGCAGTTCAGTCTAGGATTATTGTTTTAAAGCAATCGTAAATGTAATTCATAATTTTGGCGATTCATTTTGAAAGAAAAGAAACTTTTGATTTATTTTTTTTATCCGAATGAAATGTACGACATTTTCTTCTTTTTTTCGGACGATGATTTTTGAATGTTCCATTGGATGGTGTTTTTTTTTTTTTTTTCGTTAGACGGATGGATTATGATAGCATGGTTGCTGGGCGAGTTTGGCGATAAACAATAGAGTTGCGGAACTATTTTCACATTTGAAAGATATTATGTGATGTCTTTTTTATTTATTTTGCTAAATATTTTAAATTGCAGTAAAAGCCGCTTCACTCACTAAATAGCGTTTTAAAGCAACTGTAAATCTAATTTAATGATTTGACAAAAAGTTTTAAAATCCAAAATCCAAAGAAACTTTAAAGGTTTTTTTTTTTTTGGAAAAGGTGTGTATGCATTTTATACAAAGAAAAATGATCATTTCCCATCAGAGGGGAGGGGGCGTCAATTCTTTTTTATTCAACGGACTTCCATTAAATTTTTAGCACGGGCATTGCTGTGCGGGTACTGCTATATATTTATAAAACGAGTGGCGAGAGTATCTTCAAGTGACGAAAGTGATTTTGAACTACTTTGCTGCACGAAAGTTATCGTGTAGCCAGAATACAAAGGATAATGATTCCCCCAAAAAAGGGGCAAAAGACTCCTTTAGAAATACCCGAATGCAACCAAAAGGGAGGTGCACAACTGAGCCCCGCTAGGAGTTTACATACAAAATTTCAACTTTCTAGGACTTACCGTTCTTGAGTTATGCGACATACATCCGCACATACATACGTACATACAGACGTCACGAGCAAATTCGTTGTAATTAACTGGGGAATCGTCATTATGAATATTTCGCGTGTCTATACGTTCTTAGACACTTATCCACGTGTGGTCGAGTCGAAAAAAAAAACTCAATATTCATTCTTGGGTGAGTAAAATGGAAATAAAGGTCGTTTTTTGAGTGAAAATTTTTTCGCGAATACAATACTTCCTTTTTTGTAAAAGGAAATAAAAATGATCGCTTGTGTAATTTTATAAATCAGATAACAAAAGGTTTGGCGAGATTCCAAGCTGCTGCGGTGTCTTGAACATGTTTAAAGCAGCAGTTCCAAGTTATTTCCCAAATTTCTGGGGGGTTTTCTACGTGAGACTTTTTTATGTGGTCCCAATCCACCGAATAAAAAAAACATATTTTTGAACTGCGTTTCATAAACTTTTTTACAGCTACTCCTGAAGTTTTAAACGCTTTCTTATCCCTATCTGCCACACAAAAACAGGTTTGAATGTATTACATCTTGTAAAACAATTACAATAATTTGCTCCTTGCTTGCAGAAAACAAATTGTGTGGCATCTCACAGAATTCGGCATCTGGAAGCAAAATTTCGTATCGCAAATTCAGAGCAAGTGCTTGTTGTACATACATTACCTAACTCTTAAATCACATTTATCACTCGTAGCAAAGCAAATACGAAGTTCATAGATAACAATTTTATGTCATACCAAAGGGTGAAAAAAAAGATAAAACACAAATCGGATGTTGCGAATATTACCTAATGCACGTTATCTCGGAAGAATATTTTACGGGTGAACTATAACACTTCTTTATTATCAAGAATCTGCTTTAATTTTCATGCAGATTACGCAATTAAGGTAACAACGCAAACAGGTGATAAATGGTGTATTTTGAGCTTAGTAATTATTCGTATCCCAGAGATAATGAAGCTGGTAACAATTCAATTTTATCAAGAGCATTGAACACTTTCAATAGCAATACAGGAGTAGGAGAAGGAATTACGAGTGCACAAGAACTAAAAGGCTAAACCCAGCTCCGAGTGACTCCGAGTGAAATTATAACACCACTTAAGTTTGCATCGAAATTAACAATGATTTTCCCCAAGAAAGGGGCAAAAGACCCTTTTAAAAACACTCGATTGTAACCAAAAGGGGTGGTGCACAACTAGACTCCACTAAGGGTCTACGTACCAAAATTCAACTTTCTAAGACATACCGTTCTTGAGTATTGCGACATACATACACATATCCGCACATACGGACGTCACGAGAAAACTCGAGAAAATTGTCAAAAAGGATATTTCGGGGATCAATACGTTCTTAGACACTTATCCACTTGTGGTCGAGTTGAAAAAAAAACTCAACATTCATTCAGGTGTGAGCAAAATGGAAATTAAGGCGATTTTTGAATGATTTTTTTTTTTTTTTTTGCGAATACAATACTTCCTTCTCAGTAAAAGGAAGTAAAAATATCCGCTTCACTCGCAAAAGGGCTGGGTTCGAGTAGCGTGGTCGCTTAGCGCGTTAGGCACTGAGCAGTTCAGTCTAGGATTATTGTTTTAAAGCAATCGTAAATGTAATTCATAATTTTGGCGATTCATTTTGAAAGAAAAGAAACTTTTGATTTATTTTTTTTTATCCGAATGAAATGTACGACATTTTCTTCTTTTTTTCGGACGATGATTTTTGAATGTTCCATTGGATGGTGTTTTTTTTTTTTTTTTCGTTAGACGGATGGATTATGATAGCATGGTTGCTGGGCGAGTTTGGCGATAAACAATAGAGTTGCGGAACTATTTTCACATTTGAAAGATATTATGTGATGTCTTTTTTATTTATTTTGCTAAATATTTTAAATTGCAGTAAAAGCCGCTTCACTCACTAAATAGCGATTTAAAGCAACTGTAAATCTAATTTAATGATTTGACAAAAAGTTTTAAAATCCAAAATCCAAAGAAACTTTAAAGGTTTTTTTTTTTTTGGAAAAGGTGTGTATGCATTTTATACAAAGAAAAATGATCATTTCCCATCAGAGGGGAGGGGGCGTCAATTCTTTTTTATTCAACGGACTTCCATTAAATTTTTAGCACGGGCATTGCTGTGCGGGTACTGCTATATATTTATAAAACGAGTGGCGAGAGTATCTTCAAGTGACGAAAGTGATTTTGAACTACTTTGCTGCACGAAAGTTATCGTGTAGCCAGAATACAAAGGATAATGATTCCCCCAAAAAAGGGGCAAAAGACTCCTTTAGAAATACCCGAATGCAACCAAAAGGGAGGTGCACAACTGAGCCCCGCTAGGAGTTTACATACAAAATTTCAACTTTCTAGGACTTACCGTTCTTGAGTTATGCGACATACATCCGCACATACATACGTACATACAGACGTCACGAGCAAATTCGTTGTAATTAACTGGGGAATCGTCATTATGAATATTTCGCGTGTCTATACGTTCTTAGACACTTATCCACGTGTGGTCGAGTCGAAAAAAAAAACTCAATATTCATTCTTGGGTGAGTAAAATGGAAATAAAGGTCGTTTTTTGAGTGAAAATTTTTTCGCGAATACAATACTTCCTTTTTTGTAAAAGGAAATAAAAATGATCGCTTGTGTAATTTTATAAATCAGATAACAAAAGGTTTGGCGAGATTCCAAGCTGCTGCGGTGTCTTGAACATGTTTAAAGCAGCAGTTCCAAGTTATTTCCCAAATTTCTGGGGGGTTTTCTACGTGAGACTTTTTTATGTGGTCCCAATCCACCGAATAAAAAAAAACATATTTTTGAACTGCGTTTCATAAACTTTTTTACAGCTACTCCTGAAGTTTTAAACGCTTTCTTATCCCTATCTGCCACACAAAAACAGGTTTGAATGTATTACATCTTGTAAAACAATTACAATAATTTGCTCCTTGCTTGCAGAAAACAAATTGTGTGGCATCTCACAGAATTCGGCATCTGGAAGCAAAATTTCGTATCGCAAATTCAGAGCAAGTGCTTGTTGTACATACATTACCTAACTCTTAAATCACATTTATCACTCGTAGCAAAGGAAATACGAAGTTCATAGATAACAATTTTATGTCATACAAAAGGGTGAAAAAAAAGATAAAACACAAATCGGATGTTGCGAATATTACCTAATGCACGTTATCTCGGAAGAATATTTTACGGGTGAACTATAACACTTCTTTATTATCAAGAATCTGCTTTAATTTTCATGCAGATTACGCAATTAAGGTAACAACGCAAACAGGTGATAAATGGTGTATTTTGAGCTTAGTAATTATTCGTATCCCAGAGATAATGAAGCTGGTAACAATTCAATTTTATCAAGAGCATTGAACACTTTCAATAGCAATACAGGAGTAGGAGAAGGAATTACGAGTGCACAAGAACTAAAAGGCTAAACCCAGCTCCGAGTGACTCTGAAATTTAACTCTTGTCACATGCGACTTTCCGAGATTCGGACCACAAATCAATGTTTTTACTTTTTGCCCCCCCCCCCTTCTCTTTGCGAAAGTTTCGCTTTCTGTTTTGCTAGAATTGGTGAGAGTGCAGCTAGAAATTTTTCAAATTATGGTTTATAGACAAAAGTTTCTAACATTGCAAGAAGTTATTGAATATTTCCAAACAATATCTGATACAGATAATCCGCAGATTCAGTTGTAAACATTTTACAGTTAGTAATTCTAGATGAAAACGGAGCAATATCAGACGAAGAAGATGCAAACGAGAATGGTTTCGAAAAAGCAGGGTTCGTTGATTTAAATCAAGTGATTTTTCAAAAAAAATCATTGATTTAAATCCATGGATTTGAATCAATGATTTTTAAATCCATGGATTTGAATCAATGATTTTTAAATCCATGGATTTGAATCAAGTAATTTTTTTAAACAAAATCATTAATTAAAATCAGCTCATTTTATTTTTATAAATTAATTTTGCATTTTTAGAGTGTGAGATTTTTTTAGTGTGTAAAACAGATTTTCATTCTTGCAACATTGCTTTTACTCCAAAATGACAGTTCAATTCAGTACAACCAAATAAAAATTTACAGTTCTTATATACCGTAAATGCTATAGTTATGATAAGTAATTGCTGAACATTCTTCTACACTTAAGCTTACATTATGATGTAAACTTTATTTTTAAGCAAAGCATAAAACAAAATCACTTCTTATCTAAGTATTATATAGAGGTGGGCAATGTCGTTCTTTTTAATGATCCGTTCATTAGAGATTCGTTCATTCTTTTGATCCGTTCATTTAACTCATTTGAACGACTTCTTCATTTTAAAAAACGTTGCAAGTCTGCTCGCTGCAAGACATACTCACGTACATTCGAAATGTTTCATAAGATCAGTAACATTCTTTGAAGGAAAAATAACTAAAATCATCTAGCAGTAAGAAAATATGCCTAAGAAATATGAACCAAAAGTAACAACTAATATATTGGTACCTCAATCGGAGTACCGGATAATTTTATGAAAAAAAAAAGACTCGCCTAAAAATACTAAGAAGTATCAAAATAATACCACAGTATCGATGAAAACTGAAAGAAAAAAAAAAGAAAATAACGCAAGACTTTTTTAAATGGGAAAACATTAAACAGTAATAATATTTAGCAAGAATTTCTGGATATTGAATGTAAAATAAGCGACTTGGAAATCGCCTAGCAAGTTTAAACTAAAACGAAATCAATGGTAGTAGAAAGAGATGTTATTGAAGACAAAAGAAATAAATTTTTAGGAAGAATTTTAGAGACAGCGTGATAAGAATTTTAGCAGGTGCGTGGGACAGGAAGTTAATTGTTCAAACATGTTGTTAGTAGCTCAAACTAGTTACATGAAACATTACTAATGGAAACATTGGAAAATTGCAAAGGAACTGCAACGAGTAAAGAAAAATGGTGAATAAAACAGAAAGAAAAAAGGTTCGAATGAATATTGTGTACTGCACTGAGAAAAGGGAAATGTGAGATTGTTAAAAATTTGAAAAGGAGGGTATTTTTTCGAAAATCAAGGGCAAAATCAAGTTTTCTCTTTGTGTATTTACAGAACAAAATATCTCTTTTTTAACCGACTTCAAAAAGGAGGCGGTTATCAGTTTATACCGTATGTATGGGTTTTTTTTTTTTTTTTTTTTGTCCACTCACAGCGTCTCACCTAGTGAACCGATTTTGATGATTCTTTTTTTAATGGATAGGGGATGGCTCAACTTAGGTCCCATTACTTTGTTTGACCATATTTGTTCTTTAGAAAAAAAGTTATGGGCAAGAAACAGTAAATTTTATGCAATTTCCCTATTAAATGATTAAAATGATACTGTAGCGAAGTTCACACTTTTCATCCGTGGATAACGGTGGCTCAGTGGTATAATTCTCGCCTCCCAAACGAGCGACCCGGGTTCAAATCCCGACTAGGACGACGTGAATTTTACTAAATTTTCGTTTCTACTGTTTCCCGTATTTTCTCGAATGTTCTATTACTTTCTGTATCTTTCAAAGTCTGGAAAGTTCCAGCACTTTCTCAAGTTGTATATAAGGAGATGTAACGTTCATTCGTGGTTCTGAATAAAGATCTCGAGTTGAGACTAACGAGAATTCGCTTCATTTGGCTTTTACATTGTCTTTGCTATCTTCATCTACGCGACAATATGAAATTCATTGTTATAAAAGTTTGGTGCCATACAACAGTAATAGTAATTGTAATGATAATTTCGAATAAAGACTTTTCTAAAGCAATACAGTGATATAGAGCCGCACTTCTTACTAGGTAACTTCCTACTTTTACTGAAATATCTACATTTACACTAAAAAGAATGAAATAAAAAAAATTTGAAAAGAAAATAGAACCGACTTCAAAATTGCTCTAAAAAGTGAAAAATAATTTATTCTTTAAACACCATCGATAATACTTTTAAACATAATTTTTGAAGTTGGCGCAAAAACGATAGATAAGATCATTCACAGCCATAACTCAACTACAAGTTTAACCAGGCCTAGTTTCTTCACTACCACATACATTATGCATTGATAACAGCATATTTGAGTAACGATATAAACGTTTCGTTCCTAACTTTGGATGATTTTCTGAAAAAAATATGAACGAAGCATCGTTACTCTGGATTTTACTTTTTTGTTTTTGCGCCAACTTCAAAAATTATGTTTAAAAGTATTATCGATGGTGTTTAAAGAATAAATTATTTTTCACTTTTTAGAGCAATTTTGAAGTCGATTCTATTTTTTTTTTCAAAAAAAAATTTTTTTTTTTTTTGTTACATGCTGTAATTTCAATAAACTTGTGATCAGAATATAATATTTAGGTTAACTTTTATCTTTTGAATGTCTAGTTAAACTTTTTATTTAAGTAATTTAAAATTTCTTTTCAGCCATGAAATAGGCCCATTTCTAAGGTGACAATTTGATGTCCTTCCGTTGCCAAAATACCACATCTTAGTTAGTTCACCAAAAACCTATTAGGTATAGAAACGAATGTTTTTTTTTTAAATGCAAACTAGAATTATGTCCCTTGTCAATGAGGCATACTTATAATTTGAATAGATATTTAATTTATACGGTTTTTTAATGATAACGGAAGGACTAAAAAATACTGTAACGGAGGGACATTTATCTATAAGCTGATACAAAAGAAAATTTTAGAATGCTAGTCGAGAACAAACTATTGTTTGAATTTAAAGCATAAATAAGAAATACTTGTATAAAAATTATGTGTGCTTTCATTTAAAAAAAAAAAAAACTTTTATTAAAATAAAAAAAAAAATGTTTCGTGATTTTATTTTTTCTATTGTATGTGATGAAAATCATGAAAACTACACTTAAAAATTCCTAAGCATGTGAAAATCATTTTTCTATGAAATGTTAATTTATGCGCTTAAAATTATTATTATTTTTTAAACTAGAGCTGAAATTGTAATGATTGAACACTCCTGTATATGACCCCAATTTTTTTTGATAGAATTTCCCCTTTTATAGTTTGGCTGACCTTTTCGGGAGAACATGATAGCGTGAAAATCATGTTCTAAAAATGTCCTTCCGTTACCGTTTTTAGCCTACTTTCCCAGTAAAAGTCAGAGAAAGAAAAAAAAAAGCATGAAAGAAGGCTTAATGCATCTTAAAAATATCCCGAAAAAAAAATTAAAATAATTTGAATTCTGACATTTTGAATTCAAATTATATATTTCGCAATCACGAGTTGCGACAGTACCCTATTCATTGGAGTTATTGTTTCTAGAAACGGCTCCTGTCCCCCAAGCTTGCCCCTCCTCCTGGGTGGTTACGTGTGTATAGTTGTGTGTGCATGCATTTGTTGGCTTGTGTGTGTGCATAGACCTGTGTGTGTGCACGTAGGCGTGTGTGTACCGGACATGGACGCCTCCGACCAGGAAAAGCGGATAACTCACGACCGGGGGACAGCCGCCGCGCCGCCTGCAGAGGCCGGTGGGCGGTGGTGCTGCAGAGCCGCTGATCCAAGCTGAAAAAGGAACCACAACGTCAAGAACGGTCAAATGAGAACAATAAACAATCGTGATTGCTCAAAAAAAGTCAAAAATAAATAAAATAGTTAGATAAATATTGAAAAATTAAAAATTGGAAAGTAGTGTATTGAGATAGGGAAAAATGTCTGTCGGTCTGTCTGTCTGCCCCCCCCCCCCCAATAACTTTTGAATGAATAGTCCGATTCGAATATTTTTTTTCCTTAGAAAGATCTTGGCGAGGACATCTCATTCCCATAATTCATTTTTTTCCCGTATTTCATTGTCGCTTGGCGTGTCAGGCGCTGAGCAGTTCAGTCTAGGATTTTTGTTTTAAAGCAACCGTACATGTAATTCATTATTTTGGCGATTTGTTTTGAAAGAAAAGAAACTTTTGGTTTGTTTTTATCCGAGTGAAATGTACGACATTTTCTTCTTCTTTTCTGACGGTGATTTTTTGAATGTTGCACTGGATGTTTTTTTTTTCGTTAGACGGATGGATTATGATAGCGTGGTTGCTGGGCGAGTTCGGCGATAAACAATACTTACGGAACTATTTTTACATTTGAAAGATATTATTTGATGTCTGTTGTTGTTTATTTGGCGAAATATTTTAAATTGCAGTAAAAAAAACCGCTTCACTCGCTACATAGAATTTTAAAGCAACTCTAAATCTAATTAAATTGACGAAAAGTTTTAAAATTCCAAAGAAATTTTAATAGTTTTTTTTTTTTAACAGGTGTGTGCGCATTTTATACTAAGAAAAATGATCATTTCACTTCAGAGGGAGAGGGGGCGTCAATTTTTTTATTCAACGGACTTCCATTAAATTTTTAGCACTGGCATCGCTGTGCGGGTACTGCTAGTACGAAATATAGTTCGAAGTACACATATCCAAATTATTAAGACTGCTAAAATTAAAATATTTAAACAAAATATTAAATTGAATATTTAAAACGTTTTCGTTGCTAAGCATTTTTGTCATGTATTGAACTATACCATTTCCACGCCCCCCCCCCATTAAAGTTTTGAGTTAGAGAAAAAATTGTATTTATTATATTTCGAAGTGCTTTTTGTTGTTTTTCGATATAATATGCACTGAACTATAAACTTTGCACCCCTCCCCTGGAAAACTTTGAATTCCTTCGTGAATATATCGATATCTGGAGAACGATATATCACGGTATTAAATTTCTGTAATCGCCCAGTCCTACTTCAGAGTATAACTTCCAACACATTCCATCTTGTTTTCGCCTACAGAAAACCAGATTTTTCTCTAGTATTAATATTATAACCACTAAATGCGTTCACTTATTTACAAATAGGTTGTAGTTAGTAGTAATTCGTGCTGAAAATATTTCATTTTAAATTTAGTCCATATAGCCTCATTACTATTGCAGCATTAAGACAGCTGCTGAATAACGCACAATTATTTAATTTGCAGATGATAATCTTAAGAAAACTTCGCGAAAACTTGAAATAGTGCATCGAGGAGATGTTGTTTTCTCTGTATTGATATTGTACTGGTTGAGAAACGACTTTTACAGAATTTATTTATCGAGAACTAACCTCCTTCCGAGCTGTCGCGGACAAACTGGTTCGCTTTTTAATGCCGTTAATTTCATTTCTTCCGGCATTCCAAACAAACTAAGAATCATGAACAATTTTTACCATATGCCTCAGAAAAGGGATTGATAAATATTTCATGCATCAGCCAAGCCAAGTGCAAGTTATTTTTCCGATCCTATAACTGAAAAATATCCTAAGTGCAAATGTATTGCAGTCTTACCGATATTGTCAGAATAAAATAATTAATTAAATTGTTCTTTTTTTTTTTAAATTTAGATGTAGAGTAATGTTTTAACATTTCTCGAAATTTACTCACATTAAATTTCTCTAAAGTTTTAAGCATAATGAATGCCGAAAAATACAAGTAGTATTTATTCGCTTTTTTTTAACAAGTCATTGGGTGCTTCAGGGATGAATAAGTATATTTTACAGTAGGAAACGCAAGTGAGAAATAACTGCATTCTGAGTTGCGGACAGCTTTACGTGAGAGAGGAATTATTTTTTCCTTAAAAAGCTGTATTGGTACGGTGTTCCGGCATCAATTAACCCTGCATACTACACATCAGTTACCATATCAATGGAATTTTACTTTAAATATTGAAAAAAACATCACTTTTTACAGCAAAAATAATATGTTAATTAATGTAAACAAAGTCTACACCGGTCGGAGTACAGAGATCTCTTGCGGGCAAGCAGGGGCGCCCCGAACTTGAATTTTTGGGAATGCGTAAATTCTCAATTTGCCGAACCGATCTCCACAAGTTTTGTGGATAGGATCTCCAACAGATCGCCAAAAGATGATAATTTTGCTGAATGGAACACGAAATTTCTCCGAATGATGATAATTTTGTCAAATGAAACTCCAATTTTTGCCGAATAAAACTCCAAATTTCGTCGAATGATTATGATTTTTCCCAATAAAACTCCAACTTTGCCGGATGATAATATTTTTACCGAATCGTCTGACATAATTTGCCGAATAAGGACATTTTTGGAATGGGGGACTCATCGAGCACCCCTGCGGGCAAGTTGACACCTTTGATATTTTGAGCAATTAAAAGAGCCTGATAAGATCTTAGAGCAGGAATCAGTAAAGGGAGGGAGCTAGTGCAATCATTGGCAGAGCAAAGCGTGGGCAAAGAGTTCAAGTCATGTGACTCAACAACGACGATTGGTTGACACGTTTTGCGTAAAACTAGCAAAGGAAACCCGATTTCTTTCAGTGCTTTTCTTTGAAATCTATCACATGACTTGGGGGTCTTTCCTTCACTCCCTCCATTTTATCTCTTCTCAATGAATAAGACGTGCTATCGAGTAACTGGTTTTCATGAAGAATGGAATAATAAGTTAAATTTAAGCCTTGGTCTAAAGAACAGATAAAAACATATTGTTCTATCAAATGCATGGTTCCTCATTTATTTTCCAAAACGCAACTTACACTTTGCTTGAACAAGCTATTTTCCCTGCATTAATTAGTTCATAAACATTCTTTGTTCAATAGTATGTATGTTTACTGGGAAAAACATTCCAAAAACTCCTTTCATTAATTGTCTCCGAAACACACAGCGATGATTAATTGTCACACAATGCAAGTTCGCCGCTCGAAAAGCATGTGACAAATTTACTCCAAAACAATTAGGTTACAATGAACCCAAGACCAAGGAGCAAACTGAGAGAGATGGAAGCGCCCGAACTTCCGAGTCGTTAATAGGCTTCAATTGCCGCCTCGACAACAGCGCGGAAATAATGAACCGGAGAAAGAAAACAGCGCCTGTTACGTATTAAAAAGCATTATGTAATCCATTGCATCATGGGAGCAAACACTCGGGCGAAAAAGAGCGCGCAAGGTTATTCACGCATCGTTTATCGCCACTCTTGGCGTCATGCTTTTCGTCTGATAGTTAACGATTTTCCCCCTTTTTTTCCCTGGGAATCGTGCGTAAGCTGAAAATCAGTTTCGAGAACGAGTTTTTCGCATCACGACGGATGGTTGTAAAATTGTAAATGTATTCCATTTTTTGCATAGGCGCCCATATGAATGGCCCCCTTTTTAGAAAATTAGAACTTTCTTGTTTTTAGTACTTTTTTTTTGCAAAAATGTAAAAACATTTCTTTGTCAGCGATTAATGAATAAGTTATTAAAAATGTCAAACTTTAATATCTCGAATCTGTACTGAAATCGGTTTCCATGCGGAAAATATCCTGCTAAACCATGGGGAAAATATCTGAGCCTCCCCCCCCCCCCTTTAAAATTTTGCATATGGGCGCCCATGACTTCTTCTCCTGCTTTCAATAATAATTCATTTTGAATCAGTGCTGCGGAGTAGGAGTCAGAGTCGTGGAGTCGGACTGATTTTGGGAAAAGGAGTTGGAGACGGGTGTCAAGACCTTTAAAAATCCAACTCAAATTTTTGATAGGGCGGAAATTCAAAATTTGCGAACGGAACCAAAAATTTTGCCGAATGATGATAACTTTGCCAAATGGAACTCCAAGCTAAAACACAACTGTAAACTTTTTTAACAATAACTTTTTTTTTTGAGCAATCACGAATTACTCATTGTTTCCACTTGACCGTTGAATGACGCCCGTGGCCTTTGACTTTATATTTCTGTGCTTACAATGCAGGTGTCCATGTGTCTTGGAATCGAGTTATTTATAAACGGCCTTCTCGCATGTTTGCATTTATTTTTTATTGTAAAAGCGCTTTTTTTCATAAGTTTGGTTTAAATGTTACTAAACAATTATTTAAAAATATTTTGTATGAACACTTTTTGTGAGATAAAGTTCTTGATACTTTTTGATTATTTATTTCTTCAAAATCATATTTTATTTTGCTATTAAAATATTTCATGCAGTTTTGTTAAGAATGAATTGTAGATCTTATTGTTTACCATTCCAAGATATTAATTTTAACTAGTGGGTAGAGCAATATTTCATTGAAAATGATAAGTGTACAAACACTTTTGAGAGCTACTGTATAAATTATTGTATTGAATAGAATAGTACATGTAGAGTGGGAGAAGAAAAATGTATCAACACTTAGAGGGAGGGAGGCATATTTGTTTAGGAAATTAAAAATGGAAAACCAGCAAAACAATTTTTGAATTATTTAAAAAAAAAACACTTCCTTTACCAGACTTATATTAGTAAAATTCATGAAGAAGAATGAAAACACACAGCCATGTATCATTCAAAGTTGAAATTAAAAGCTTAGAAGTTCTATGCCGTTTATAAAGGCGTTGTATTTATCATCTGGGTTATTATAGATACTGTGAAATTTTTTATGTAAGTTTAAATCCGTAAAAATGTTTTGGTCGTTTTGTCAATGCGGTTGTTTCCCTCAGTCAAAAGTAGTACTTTTTGTCACTAAAATTGATAGAATATGCAAAAAAAAAAAAAAGAAAAGAAATTAAAATTAATTTGAATTCTGAAATTTTGAATTCAAATTATGTTTTTCGCAATCACGAACTGAGACAGGACCCTACTCATTGGAGTTATTGTTTCTAGAAACAGGCTCATGTCCCCCCCCCCTAAGCCTGCCTCTCCTCCTGGGCGGTTACGTGTGCATAGTTGTGTAGGCTTGTGTGTGTGCGTAGACCTGTGTGTATGCACGTAGGCATGTTTATGTGTGTGTGTGAGTGTGTTAGCGTGCGTGTGTGTAGGACATGGACGCCTCCGACCAGGAGAAGTGGATAGCTCAAGACCGGAGCAGCCGCGCCGCGTCGCCTGCAGAGGACGGTGGGCGGTGGTGCTGCACAGGCTTCTGGTCCAAGCTGAAAAAGGCACGGAACATCAAAAACAGTCAAATGAGAACAATAAGCAATCATGATTGCTCAAAAAAAAAAAAAAAAAAAAAATGGACCCAGAAAATACTTTTATTTTCCCAAAAGTTATTTTTTAATTAATTTTTTAAAATGTCCGATTTTTGAAACAAGGCATGGTCTTGATGACGTCACAATTGATGCACTTTGCCGCATCTTTCTACCGCGATTCCACGTTATGATAATCAAGAAGCGAATTAAAATTGCGCTCCACGCTTGTTATCAACCATATCGTTGCCAATACACGTGAGTAAAGATGCGAATTAAATATTTTGATCTGTGAATGGCAACACAGAATGGAATTTCATCATTTGTGATGTCATCGGACAGAAGCATAAACATTGAAAGCGCGCCGATTTAAGTACTTTTTTTAAAATATTAAACTTAAACAAATTATTTAAAAAATGGTCAGATCCTATGTTTTTAAGCATGCTCTTTTAGAAAAAAAAAATACTTTTAAAATTTTGGAAATGACCCCATCGTGTAACGAAATAAAGGAAGTACGTTTTCGGAAACAAATATCAACAAACGAACATTTTCTTTTGCAAATAAAAAAAAAACGCTAGTTATAAGCCTAACGTGGAGATGGCTCAAAGTTTAAAACCACACAGAATTCTAAGCCAAATCGAACGGTTCGTTTTCAATTTTAATGTGTTTCAAATACAACAATACACAAAAATGTAACCATAAACAAAAGAGAGGGCGCATTACACATACAAATTTTAACAAATACTAACCTTTTTCATGAATCCTTTAGGATAATAGCGGTAGAATAATGGGGTCGATTCCAAAATTTTAAAAGTATTTTTTTCTGAAAGAGCATGCTTAAAATCTGGGATCTGACCATTTTTTAAATAATTTCTTTAAGTTTAATATCTATAAAATCGGTTAAACTTAAATCTCGGTGCTCTTTCATCGTTTAACTCTTCTTCCGATTACATCACAAATGATGAAATGCCATTCAGTGTTGCCATTCACGGTCCAAAATATTTAATTCGCATCTTTACTCACGTGTATTGGCAACGATATGGTTGGTAGCAAGCGTAGAGCGCAATTTCAATTCGCTGCTTGATTATCATAACGTTTAAACGTAGTAGGAAGATGCGCCAAATTGCATCATTTGTGACGTCATAAAGACCACGCCTTGTTTGAAAAATCGGACATTTTAAAAAATTAATTTAAAAAAAACTTTTGGGAAAATGAAAGTATTTTCTGGGTCCATGTAATTTTTTTTGCTCATTCTATCTATTTCAATGACTAAAAGTAGTACTTTTGACTGAAGGAAACCACCCCATTGAATAATTTAACGAGCGAGTACAAGAGTTAAACGAAAACTCCCAGGATGCCCTGCAATGTGACGAAAATAAAATGAAGTAATTTCGTCAAAAATTTGAAATTTCTGGTTTTTTCAAATATCACGTGATTTGGTGACGAAAGTAATGTCAAAAATAACGAAATAGTGCTCGAGGATTGCAGAATCGTCGAAACTGAGAGTTTCATTTTTGACAGTGATTACAGCATAAGAAAAAAAAATAGCATCAGGTTTGAAAAAAAGTTCTTGATTGAGCTTTAAAAGTACAAAATTTTGTCAAGTTTCATCCCATGCAGATAGATTTGTGAGATATGGACAGTCAACACAAACTTCACCAAATAATAATACGCTAGCTATCTTTACTACAAAACTGAAAGTCTGGATCTCTAGATGTCTGTGACGCGCATAGCGCCTAAGAAAGTCCTGCCGATTTTCATGAAATTTGGCACAAAATTAGTTTGTAGTATGAAGGTGTGCACCTCGAAGCAATTTTTCGAAAATTCGATTTTGTTCTTTTTCTATTCCAATTTTAAGAACATTTTACCGAGCAAATTATCATAACATGGACGAGAAAATTACCATAACATGGGCGAGCAAATTAACACAGCAAATTAGGAGAAATTCATCATCCATTATTTGTAAATAGACAGGTGACCCAAATGACCTTTTAGTTTTCTACTATGAGCAAGGTCATGCGGGTGCCACTAGTCCAAAATAAAAGTTTTAAAGAGATAGTGTAAACTTCCAGATGAAAAGAAGGTTTTTTCAACTGGAGTAAAAAACTCCAATACGTTCAAGTTTTCGCCAGCAAAATTAGCGAAAACGCTGGCAGTCAACACTTACCTGTATTACAATCACTTGTTCGAAATGACCACTGGTTCATTTTCCATTAATGTAATTTCATAAGACTAATAAGTCAAATTTTGGTATTTTGTGAAACACACATCGTACTATTTTGAAATGCGGCGTTCTTATTTCCGCGTTCTTGCATCTATTCACACTGTTAAAAAAGTTCCTGAAATTTTACGGTAAAAGTTACTGGCATCCCTGTTGCCAGTAACTATTACCGTAAAATCCTATTTTACTGTAAAATTTTACGGTAGAATAGTCGAGAGTTAAAAAACTGAAAATTCGACCTCGGGACCTTCGATATGGCAGGCGGCTTTGCTGCCCACCATACGAGTTGGGACACATCGAGTAAGGGAAATACGATGTTATATGCTTTGTACTGTAAATCACGTGGTGTATCAATTGGCGCTGCAATCGTTTATTTTCTTCGGTACAATTTGCTGTAATTTTTTTCTGTACTGTAAACACTACATTTCACAGTAATATTTACCATAAAAGTTTCCTGAATTTTTAACAGTGCAGATTCAATTCAACAATTCCAGAATAATGTTTCGGAATGGAGTGCTCATCCCTTTTTTTTAATTTCTCTTTCAAAGCTAACCCTTTCACTTTTTTTCGCTGTTCTTTTGACTTGCAGCTCAAACTGCACCCCCTCAAACTTTTCTGTTTGACACACTTTTCTCCGTTTTAACTATTCCACTAGGAATTGGCTATTTATGGTGACACTGATCAAACGAAGAATCGTCAGTATCGTACATTTCGAGAAGGCAGGATAAAGCCCTTCCACGAAAATACCCGAAATTCAAGACTGTTAGGTTCGCGTTTAAAGCTATTCTTAGCATTTAACTAGATTAAAGCATGAGTGCATGTGTAGCGATTGTTATTGTTTGTTTAAAATTAAATTCTCATAAAATGCAGTAAAAATGAATAGAAAGCGCGGCATTTGATGTAAGCAGAGAACGAGAGTATAGACAAGCACCATATTGTATTCTAAAATGTGAGTGTGTCACGGGAAGCCCTGAAGGCTTTGTTAGAGAGCCTTATTTATTTTAGAGAGTATTCTAAAATAAAGAGTGAAACCACAGTGGATGATTATTTGATTAATCAATTGATTATAGTGAGCAAAGAACGATCGTCAAAACATTTTATAGGGCAAAAACAACAACATACGTGCAAAAATGCCCAATTTCGTGATTTTTCTAAAATCTAGAGGGGGATCAATTGCCCACCTCTTCCGGATTTGAGAAACATAATGTATTCAGGCATTTTTGTTGCGTTTTCCCTATAAAATGCATTGAAAACATACTCTTTGCCTCACAGTATAACGATACTCTCTTTAACGATAACCATCTATAACATTTCTTTTTTTTTTTTTTTTTTTTGCCCCAGCAAAATGTCAGCATAAATAATCAAACTGTCTATAACGATAATCTGTCTATTACGATATTTTTTTTCGGTCCCAACAGTATCGTTGTAGACAGGTTTTACTATAGTATTATCTGGATATTTCTTTGCTGAGTATAAAAACCGCGTGGCATTTGAATGAGGGTTAGTCTCGTTTCAGTCATTGCTCTGGAAAGTGTGTATTAGCCTATGCGCTGTGTTTTTGCGTATTTTGATGTAAATACGTGTGTTACCGTTGAGTTTACGGTGTTAATTGATATTTGCCTAATTGCTGTGGTTAATTTAGCAGTTGTTAACGATATTTCTTGTACACAGTTGTAAAGAAATCTCCTGTGTTTTCTCAAGAACTGTGTCGTCATTTAAAGAAAGTTTGAAGTTGCATCGAACTCGTAACAATATTTTAGAATTGTTGGTTTTACCGGAAGGAATTTCAGTTTCATATTTTAAAATGGGACACCCTCTATACTTCAATTTAGTGATATAATTAGTACCCTGTTATGTTTTAACAGGCCTGAAACTTTGATTAATTGTTCAACAATTAGTGATTAGACCCAGGAAATTCTTTCATTTTCCCAAAAGTTATTTTTTAATTAATTTTTTAAATTGTCCGATTTTTCAAACAAGGCGTGGTCTTTTTGACGTCACAAATGAGGCAATTTGGCGTATCTTTCTACTACGTTTCCACGTTATGATAATCAAGCAGCGAATTAAAATTGCACTCTACGCTTGCTATGAACCATATCGTTGCCAATACACGTGAGTAAAGATCCGAATTAAATATTTTGTTCTGTGAATTGTAACATTGAATGGCATTTCATCATTTGTGATGTCACACGACAGAAGTGTAAACAATGAAAGCGCACCGATTTAAGTAATTTTTTTAAAATATCAAACTTAAAAAAAATATTTAAAAAATGGTCAGATCCTTTGTTTTTAAGCATGCTCTTTCAGAAAAAAATACTTTTTAAATTTTAGAAACGACCCCATTGTTTCGTTCAAATGTAGAAACAATTTTCACCCGTCATACCTTGACGCGCGATTTTCTAGTTTATTATAACCATTGCATTTAGTCTTCTCAGTGGTGCTCATTAGAACTATTCATTATTTTAAATCATCTGTATGAAATAAATTTGAAACCATTTTTTACCTCCTCGTTTTAAATCATTTATCATTAAGTAAGAAAAAAAAAATAGTTGATTGATTTTTTACGAACATTTTCCTCGTGCCTCATTTAGATATTAAATGAATGCCTTTAAAGAATTCAATTTTGTTGGCTTTTTAATGAATGCTAAGAATGAAATTTGAAGAAAAAGCATACTGTCAGAGCAAAAACAATATATCGCTATTACAGTGGAAAAGCATCTATTTGGTATTTTTACATTGCAATGAGGTCTTGAATTATTTTTATAAATTGTTTGCACATTCCAAAAAACGTCATTAAAAATATGGCTTCAGGGGGGGGGGGACATTTTACCAACTGTATTTTTAAAAATGATTAATAAAAATGTATTTTTGAAGAAACCCTCGCATTTTATTATTATTTATTACATTTCTGCTTGAATTATTTTTTAGAGAATTCATCATTAATTCTTGAACTGGGATGTACTTTAATTATAATAGAATGCTGTTATAGTGCAATAGTAATAGCGTTAGAGGTTAAACAAAAAGACAACAGAAATGATTCTTGTGGGAAATGGTAGGAAACATGCACCTACAGAACATACTAAAAATACACATTCGTACTGTTGGGACAAATATGTTTTTTGGCCGCCATTTTGAAAAAAAAAATTAAATTAAAACAAAAAAATCTTTTGTGGGATCCAAATGATAGAAAAATTCCCAGTTAAAAAGGAATAAAGTATGAGATATCAAAAGAAAAGTGAACACACTAACAAATTTCACCCGTACTATCGCAAAAAATGGTGTTTTTTAGCCCCCATCTTGAAAAGTCGGGAAAAAATAAAAAATAAAAATAAATATCATATGTGGTATCAAATGAAAAGAAATTTCAAGCTGAAAAGGAATATAGTATGAGATATTTAAAATGAAGTCAACATTGTAAAAATATATACCCGTGCTACCGCGAAAAAGTTTTTTCTTTTTTTGGTCGCCATTTTGAAAAATTTTGAAACATTTCCGAAATTTAAAAAAAAAAAAAAAATCATGGGTGGGGTCAAATAAAAGTAAATTTCACGCTGAAAAAGGATATTAATCAGATTTTTGAAGCAAAGTGTTTTTAAAGAGGAAATAGGTAGAAAATGATAAAACAATTACGCTTAAATAAACTTGGCTTAACACCGCAAGTGCTAATGCAATTCTTCATAGACCATAATCCATTTGCTATTCTTTCAAGGGGATTATGGAATAATTTTAATGGAATGATGGATAGCAAAAGCAAAGTTACTACAGAAAATGCTTAACTCATTCGAAGAAATAACCAATAAACTGACCGGCAAGGGCTTTATTAACGATGAAACCTTTCTGAAATTAGACCAATAGGTAACGATGAGTTTCGCGAGTACTGAAAAAAAAAATTATCATTGCTGGTGAGACTCGTAAAATCACGTCTTTTAACACAGAGGATGCTTGCTCGTATCTCCTTAGACAATAACGCTCAAGATGCTAGTGAAAGTTTAAATTACGAGCTATCTACTCTGCCAACTGCACTATTTTACCATAGCACTCAGAATATGAGAAATACAGATAAATCTTCATTGGCAAAATCATTAGATACCTTGAATGTTAATAGGATATAGCTGCATCAGAGTACTTCCTACCTTCTTGATGGTGGTGCATTGGTCCAATAGTTATCATGAACTACGTCCAAAATACTTGGAGACATGAAAGTAAACGCGAAGCATATGAAAGCAAAAGATGTAAGAAAGAGACCATAGTATTCAATGGGTATAATAAACCAAATATAAAAGACATGGAACACATGGTGCACATAAAGCAGTCGTCAGTTCAAGTAGTATTTGCTGAAAATTCACCTACAGTTATTCCGAAAAACAATTTTTTTTCCAATTCTGTAAACAAACAACGTTTTGTCAAAATACTGTAGAGTTGTTTTCAGAGAAAAGGTCATTCTGTGATCTAAGCGAAAGGTGACGCAGACACGGTGATGTAGTGAAAGAAACTGTAAAAATTGCCCAAGAAAAACACGCGACGATAGTTGAGGATGATGCTGACATTTTAATCTTTTACTATGTCATTCTTCTAAAAATATTCTAATAAATCCCCCCCCCCGTAGGTCCTCTGTTCCTGTAACTGTAGGAGCGCACCAGATGACTATTTTCAAACAGTTTGCCCCACACAATCTGACTAAGTTCGTGACATTCAAGTCATTCCAAAATCTATTGGTGGGAAAGATTTGTTATGTTTTCTTAAAATGACATGAGAAATATACAGCAATAATATTTCAACTATTATATTTATTAAAACAGAATTCAACACCGGCATCGAAATTAACCGACTAATAATACAAATGAATAATAAATTTTTTTATCATTATCTTTTTTTCCCTTAAGATTTGACTCTTAAGACTGTTGAGCATGCCATTTCAAATCATCGAAAGATTTTAACTAGGAATATTTCGTTGAAATCGGTTGTAAGATTATTGTGTCACTATATACAAATACAAATGTGGTGACCAGCAACAGGCTCTGGGCCCAGCTACGCTGGTCTAAGTCAATTAATTAGTCCCTAATGAAGATCAATGGCCCTCTTAAAGCTGTCCATCCCCTTGCTCATTACCGCCTCTTCCGGTAAGCTGTTTCAAGTGCCCACGACCCTACTAAAGTAGTATTTTTTCCTGATTTCCAAGTTAGCCTGAGATTGAAATAGCTTAAAACAATGACCTCTCGTCCTGCTTTCCGTGCAAAAATTTAATCCATTAAGATCTTACATGTGGAGTACACATATGGAGGCTACATCGACCCAGGCCAAATTAAACATGCTTTGCCATAAGCAATAACATAGAAAAATAGCTTCAACTAAAAAAGAATTTGATATAGCTCGTTTGCCGCAAATCAAAATGCATCGAAATATCATCTATATCGAGTACATTTGCAGGGCTTTGTTTGGAAATATCTTGAATTATAAGCTCCTGATCCCTTACTTTGGGGATGACGCTTGGTAGATGGAGAATTTCAGTCAATATCCAGACTTGAGCCCAGCGCTAGATCAACTCTTAAATATGATTAAATGTACTTGCCAAAATATACTAGAAGAACCATGTAACACTATGAAATGTAGATGTCGTCGATATGGACTTCCATACTCGGTAATTTGTAAACGCTGTTGTGAAAATAACTGCACAAACACAGGAAACATTTTGAATTCGGATGAAGGTGAAGATGCGATTTCATTTTGATGATGTGAATATTTTATTTTTATAAAAACTCCTTTAAATTCATGCTTTTGCTTTTCTTCCTACTTACATTTAAAAAAAAACATTCTTTAATTACACCTTTTTACTTTCTTCTATATCTAATATATAGAAGAAAGTATTGGATTCGTGCAATTTTTCGAATTTTGACGGATTCGATCGTTTTGTGATGTGCTGAGTCCATTTCGACTATTTTTGGAAAATGTCTGTCTGTCTGTGTGTGTGTATGTATGTGTGTGAGTATGTATGTGTGTGTGTGTGTGTGTGTGTGTCCGTGTGTGTGTGTCATGTCTGTGAGTGATCAGTTTTTTGTGGCCGCTCTACAGCAAAAAATACCGCATGAAATCGAACGAAATGTGGTACACATATGTGCCCCTATGCGAACTTTTGCCCATTGGTTTTTGGTGCGAATTTCTCCAAGGGGGGTGGAGCAATGGGACGTTTTTTGAGTTACGCGTGCTTGCTATTCCTCAGTAAGTAACTGGCGGAATCAAACAAAATTTGGTTCATATGTTGCCATTAACAAGAACAGGTGCTGATTCAATTTTGGTGTCAATAACTCAAATGAGGGTTGAGCTATAGAACGTTTTTTGTCGTCAATTGTGACTGCTGTATCTCAAGAAATAATGAACGGAATGAAAGAAAAAATTTTATCGGCAAGTAGCCCTTAGTGGGTATAAGAGCTGATTTTATTTTGGTGTCAACAGCTAAAAAGGGGGTAGCTCAATCACCCGTTCTTTTTTTTCCATTGTGAGTGCCCTATCTCAAGAAGTAATGCTACGTTCTGGTTGAAATTTGGAATATATGTGAATCCATATGTAAACAGGCTTTGGTTCAATTTTGACACCAATCGCTCCAAGAGGTGTTGATTTTTTTTTTTTTTTTTGCGAATAAAAATATTTTTATTAATGCAACAATAAGAAAGATAAATCGTAAAGATTGTCGTCTGCGTATTTCTCGTGATTTTAATTGTATGGAAATGATAGGAAATATTATCTCAATCATAGACTAATAATAAGAGTAGACCGAGCTTTCTCATTCTTGCTGATAAAGAAAATTGGTTCATAGATGTATCATGTGACTAGTGGAAGGGCTTGGCGAAGACTTTGGCAGCATGGTTGCTAGATGGCAGCATTATCTATAGTTTGGCACTCGACATGTATTTTAAGACAATGTGTTTTCATTAAAAAAAACTTCTTCTTTCTTTTAGTTATGCATTATTTTGACATTAGTAATAGTTTTTGATCAGTTTTCGGTAACTTTTATTTCATTTGGAGCTGTCAGCGTTGGCGTGAACGAAATGGCGTAAACGTTTTGCTTTTGCGTTAACGCAAAAATGTACTAATCGGTATCTTAAATTGAAATTGTAGGTAAAAATCTTACCGTTTGCTGATTCTTCTTGGTCGCTTGCATCTTTTATTGCTTAGAGAGTTATTGAAATTGACTAAAGAAAATGCACAATACTCAGGGCCGATCCTAGGGTGTCGGCCGCCCGTGTGCAAAGACCTAATGTGCCGCCCCTGAAGAGAAATTTGCATGTTTTGACTAATACTTATCGCCCATATAAATCTTTCTTCAAATTTCTGAATCAAATTCTAATTTTAAAAAAAAGATGAATTTATGTAAACAGTTAGAAACTCCTTAGGTACAATTTATATCTTTGAAGAAAGTAATAGGTTCCGAAATTTACTAGTAGTAAAAATGCATTTTAAAGTCTGTCTTTGGTGACATCAGAAAAGGGGGGGGGGGGGGGATCGCCCCCAAAAAATATACGAAACTGGCGTATGAAAAAAATAGCTGTAAATAATCTTTGGTTGTGTTTGGTTGCAAGGACAAAAGAGTCGGGAACATTCAAGGTCCATGATGAAATTTTCAATATTGACGCGAAAAATTGCAATTTTAGGAAATTTTTCGAGACTTGAGGGAAAGTAATGTCGGAGGTCTTTCCTGAAATTCTTTCAAAATTGATGTCAAATTGCAGCTATTTTTTGTGACCTTAGTTTAGGAAGAATCGGCGCTCTTCCCGAAAATTTTCTGATACAGAAGTTTTAAACTTGCAATTTCGGGTTATCTGCGGCACTATTGTTTCAAAAACACATTTTTAGCTAGATTTGGACATGATAGGGGAAACGGGAAAGTATTCCGAACTGATATATTTTTGGAAATAAAATCAATTTTTGGCTATTTTCGTGAAGGAAGGATTTTGGGGCATTAAAAAGCGCAATTTTGTGCTAAGGAAACCGGGAAGCTTCAGTGGATCTTTCTGAATATTTTCGATATTAATATCTGAAAAATACAACTAAAGACTTTTCTCCAACTCACCTCGGCGATTGATGTTGGATGCCGGAAGCCCTAGCGCCGTGAAAATTTACATAAGCCATCGGGAATTTTTTAGAAATAGAAGTCCCAAAATCATATTTTAGGCATTGTTTGATAACGATGGGACAAAGAGCGGGCGGCGGTTCAGTGTGCCCTCAAGTATTGTTTTTTTGAAACTGAAGTCAATTTCAGGCTAGTTTAGGGAGGAAGAGTTTGGTGGCTCCACGGAACCGTCTAAAAACGAAATTCTGAGCTATAGTAATTACGTTGGAGAAAAGGGGGATCCGAGGTATTTCCCCCAAAGTTCTTCAAAACTGATGATAGAAAAACACAATTTTAGTTTGTTTTTGGATACGTTAAGTGAGACGGGGTGAGATTGGAGGCCTCTCTAGAGACGCTAATTCGGACTGTCTTTGGTAGTAATGTTACGGAATGGATTTCAGGACCCTATACCGCAAATATTTCAAAAAAGAATTTCGAAAAATGCCATTGAGCAATTTTTGATGACGTTAGAGAGGGCTGTCTCCAGAACAGACATTTTGGAGTCATCATTTTTACTTTCTTCTATATCTAATATATAGAAGAAAGTATTGGATTCGTGCAAATTTTCGAATTTCGAATTTTGACGGATTCGAGCGTTTTGAGGTGTGCTGAGTTCATTTCGACTATTTTTGGAAAATGTCTGTCTGTCTGTGTGTGTGTGTATGTGTGTGTGTATGTATGTATGTGTGTGTGTATGTATGTGTGTCACGTCTGTGTGTGACCAGTTTTTTGTGGCCGCTCTACAGCAAAAACTACCGCACGAAATCGAACGAAATTTGGTACACATATGTGCCCGTATGTGAACTTGTGCCCATTAGTTTTTGGCGCGAATTCCTCCAAGGGGGGTGGAGCAATGGGACGTTTTTTGAGTTACGCGTGCTTGCTATTCCTCAGGAAGTAACTGGCGGAATCAAATAAAATTTGGTCCATATGTTGCCATTAACAGGAGCAGGTGTTGATTCAATTTTGGTGTCAATAACTCAAAGGGGGGTTGAGCTATAGAACGTTTTTTGTCGTCAATTGTGACTGTTGTATCTCAAGAAATAATGAACGGAATGAAAGAAAAATTTATCGGCGAGTAGCCCTTAGTGGGTATAAGAGCTGATTTTATTTTGGTGTCAACAGCTAAAAAGGGGGTAGCGCAATCGCCCGTTCTTTTTTTCCATTGTGAGTGCCCTATCTCAAGAAGTAATGCTACGTTCTGGTTGAAATTTGGAATATATGTGAATCCATACGTAAACAGGCTTTGGTTCAATTTTGACTCCAATCGCTCCAAGAGGTGTTGATTTTTTTTTTTTTTTTTTTTTGCGAATAAAAATAGTTTTATTAATGCAACAATAAGAAAGATAAATCGTAATGATTGTCGTCTGCGTATTTCTCGTGATTTTAATTGTATGGAAATGATCGGAAATATTATCTCAATGATTTAAAATTTTTAACTGTTGCCATCTTATGTTTGTTAATAAATATAATATTTGTAATTAATTCAAGTAAGGCTTTTAAAGTAACTTTCAATTTTCGCTCTTTGTTTTGTTTTTACAATAATTCAGACATTGGGATGGTCGTCAAGTTTTTGCATGTGTAATTTTGTTTCTGTTAGGAATATTGCTTCCTCGTCAAGCATGGGGAGGGATCAGAAAAAGGAAAAATATAGAAGAAAGTTTCGTGATGGCCACAACATACTAGTTAGGCTATGTTTGGTAACATTAAGGAAGAAAGGGTGAATAAGAAACTTAATCGGATCTTTAAAATCGGTGGTTCAACCAGCGAAATTTTCCGAAATTAAAGTCCTAAAAACGCAGTTTGAAACCTTCTTTAGTCTCGTCAAGGCATCCTTTCGATCTTCGTTTTGGAGCTACACTTAAAATTTGTAACTCGGGGCAAAAGCCCTGTCCTCCTACCTGATCTGAAATTGGGCAGTTCATTCGTGATTTTAATTAGAAAAAAATTGCTGTAAAGAAGGAAAATTAAAAATTTTAGTTCGTTGATGTTTAACTCTCAGGGGAGTTGCAATTTTCCATTGTCTCTTCAGTCCCAACGCATCCACGGCTGCTGAACACAGAATTTGTGGTTTGAAATATTTGCGAGAGTATTCTATCAGCATAGTTTTTTTCCACACATAATATGTCTTCATTGTTTAGGGTCAATAAAAACTTGGGAGGCTAGGTGAAGCATTAGCGGCCTTTAGAAGGCACCCTTTCATGCTTCCGGGGGGGGGGGGATTTTCGTCATTGCCCCTCCCCTGTATCCATGACTGATTACCAGTTCTGTCACAAATTTTGCAACCAAATGAAGCATGTGTGTAAAGAGTTGATATTAATGGATAATGAAGCAACACAATGTGCTCTAACATCCTATTTTTCTTAATACGCCATGTTGTTGAAAAAATTGGCCCTTACTTTGATAATTGAACATTTGAAATTCAGCATATTTATTCGACTTATTATGTTATCTTGTGAGAAATTCTTGATGAATTTTTCTTGATTAAAAGAACTATATTATGCGGCCTGCGGCCGCCCCTTGTTTTGGCCGCCCTTGTGCGGTGCACACTCTGCACACCTGCTAGGATCGGCCCTGACAATACTATCTAAACGAAAAATTCACTATATTAACAAAATATTTACAACTTAGAATAACAAATTTACAAATCGGACTCCATAAAAGATCATTCTTCCGTGTTCCATCAATTCTATTTATTTTATTTCGCGCTGGCGTTGATCGTCTGCTACGATTAACGCCCGCTGTTGCTAGGATATACACCAGTCACATGGTTTGGTTTATGAGCAGCAAAAGGGTTGCCATAGCTCGGTCTACTCTTATTATTAGTCTATGATCTCAATGATTTAAAATTTTTTACTGTTGCCATCTTGCGTTTGTTAACAAATAAAATATTTGTAATTAATTCAAGCAAGGCTTTTAAAATAACTTTCAATTTTTGCTCTTTGCTTTGTTGTTGCAATAATTCAGACTTTGGGATGGTCGTCAAGTTTTTGCATGTGTAATTTTGTTTTTGTTGGGAATATTGCTTCCTGGTCAAGCATGGGGAGGGATCAGAAAAAAAAGAAAAGTATAGAAAAAAGTTTCGTGATGGCCACAACATACTAGTTGAAAAATGTACACGGGTACAAAGTTATCCACAGCTCTTTAACCGTTTACATTAATAAATAATGTTTTTAACACAACAAGAGACTTCAGTGTTTCGGCTCCTATTTCATTATTTCCTTTCATCAGCCTCAATCAAAATCATTTTCTCTTTGAGCATGAAATTTCCTTTCATTTGATACCACGCATGATATTTTTTATTTTTGAAAAAATTTCATGATTTTTCAAGATGGCGACTAAAAACACACATTTCTCGCTTCAGTACGGATGTAAATTTTAAATCTGTCCACTTTACTTTAAATATCCCATTTTATATTCCTTTTCAACATGAAATTTCCTTTCATTTGATGCCATACACGATCAAAAAAAAAAAAAAAAATCATGGTTTTCCAAGATAGCGGTAAAAAAAACTGCAGTTTTCACTCCAAAATAGATGTGTGTTTTTAGTATCTTCACTTCACTCAAAGTAACATTCCTTTTCAGCATGAAATTTCTTTTCATTTGATACCACACAGCGTTTTTCTTATTTTTAATTTCTTTTTTCATGAATTCTCAAGATGGCGGCCAAAAAACGTATTTGTCCCAACAGTACGGATGTACATTTTTAGTATGTTCATTAGGAGTGTGTTACCTACTATTTACCACAAGAATCATTTCTGTTGCAATTTGTTTGACCCCAAGGTGTTTTTTGGCCTATTTCTGCTGCACTAAAGGAGATATTTAGAAAGATTTTTGTTTTAGCAGAGTGAGCTTTTTAATGCAACATAAATGTATTTTGCTTAATGCAGTATCTTTTCATAACTTTTATTTTAATTAAAAATGCATTATTAAGCACTTTTATTATACTTGGCCGGATTGTCACGGAGAAATCTGAGACCTGCTTTTGCTTATATCTCTGCAACTAAATCACTTAGAGATGTCGAGATTTCACTAAATAATTTGCTTTATTTTGAGGTACAACTTAGCGCTGAAAAATTAAAATTCTAAAATAAAATTATTATTTCAGTCATAATGAAAAACAGCAAATTTCATGTAATTTCCCTATTAAATGTTTAAATATAAAACCCATTTTTACAAATTTTGTTGCCTTACAACAGTAATGTCAAAAGCAATCATAATGAAAATGTTGAGTCAAGGCTTCTATGAAGCAAGCATGAAATTAGCAGGCATAAATCCCAGAGAGGAACAAGGATTAAATTTTAGTGCCAACTGCTTAAAGTTTTAGACACGTATATAGATTTTTTCCCTTTTAGTACCGAAAAAAAACGTGAAGTTTCGTGAGGGTAAAATTATTCTATTTCTGAAATACATTTACACTAAAAAGAATAAAAGAACATAATTTTTTTAAAAATACCAAGCACTTTTCATAATGCACTCAAAAGGACAAAATAACTTTTCTGGGTCAGAAAGGACAACTTAAAAATTCCTGTAGTTTTCGAAAATTCCAAGAAAATGACACCGCAAACGAAGAAAAGTGCGGTTCTAGTCATTTCAAACCAAACTTTCCCAGCAAGAAAAATATGCATGTTTTAACACTCAAAGTAATGATTAATCTAGGTAATGGTAAGAAATTCTCTTCATGACTTGAACTTTTGAACATGATTGCACTTTTCTTTGTTTGTGGTGTCATTTTCTTGGAATTTTCGAAAACTACAGGAATTCTCAAATTGTCTTTTCTGACCCAGAAAAGTTATTTTGTCCTTTTGAGTGCATTATGAAAAGTGCTTGGTATTTTTTCAAAAATTCTGTTATTTTTAAATTTAGAGCAATAAAATTACTTAAAAACTGTTAGAAAAGTAAGGTAATGCAGAATAAAATGAAAAATTAAGCATTTATGCTATTCATTCTTTACGATCAACATCTGTACAGTGAAAGTCTAAGTTACCAGACTAATGTGCATACAAGGAAGCACATTACACGTGGAAGTGAAGCGCATTACAACGCATGTGAAAATCGATTGTTTAGCTATCAGCAATCATTAAAATCTGTTTTTCTTGCTCATGTTTGTATTTTTCTTTTACTTTACAACGTACCGTAAAATGGTCCAACTATGGACCATTTTTCAATATTTCCAAAAAAAAATCCCGGTATATCTTTGATTTTGAAATTTGAAAACTTTAGCAATGGTAGTTATTAGGACTCGACCGATGCATCGGCCTGGCCGATGCATCGGCGCCGATGGTTCAGCAATTTAGCCATCGGCATCGGCATCGGCGGCCGATGCTAAATTGCAGGAAACACCGGCCCATCGGCCTTAAAATACATCGAAAAGCCGATGGAATTGGCCGATGCTTTTGAAAAAAAAAAGGACCTTTGCTGTTTTACTTTTTAATACAAAGTAAAGGGAGTTATTGTTTTCATATAAAATTGTTTACTTAAATTTCAGTATGAATTTCTATTTTAGTCAACCCTGAAAGAGTTTTTAATACGGCATTCAAGTACCAAACAAGTTAATTAGTGCGCTGTTTCTTGCAGCTGGATGTACGTATCTATCTCTCATAAGTCATAACTCAAAAATGGTAAACTGTAGAAGGTTTAAATTTTCGCATGTGGTGTGTTCGAATGTTCCAGTTGTGCACTTCCCTTTTTGTTTTCGATCGGGTGTTCTGAAAAGCCTGTTTACTCATTTTTTGTGGCTATTAATTACTTATTTCTATGCAAAACTAATATAGCGTCTCAGACTGACGATCATTTGGTGATATATTGCTGAATTGGAGACCATGGAAACAAATATGAGATGGCGAAACCGGTTTTTGTGTCATTTTCTTAGATTCCCGTTGAACCGACGGTAATTTTTAATTTTTCGACATTTGTAATATGAATCACAGTAATGCAGTCTTTTCTGTATCGCTTCGGCGGAGTTACAAGTTTGGGGCCCATCGAAATACATTTAGGGACATCTCTATCACAGAAGTTGTAAAACATTTATCATAAGCATTTTTGTAACTCCTACGGTGCCCCTATGGTTATGGTGCCTCTCGCGCAATTGCAACATTTGCTATATTTTAAATCCGCCACTGCACGTCAAAACAAACTCGGGTGCAAGTTTTAAAAGGTTTTTTCTGCTCCATGTTTATGATTATTTTGAACTCTATTTTTTACGACTATTTTTTGAATTTCCGAGAACACTTGCGTGCCCCTCCTCTCACTCTCTCAATTTCTGAAATTAAACTCTAGTCGTACTTCCGAGTTGTTTAAAACTAACACCATTCATAAAATTAGAGATTTTTTTTTCAAGCTTTATCTATTGTTAAGAAAGAATGTAGAGAATTAATGTAAGACATTGATTAAAAACGTTTTGAATGGGTGTCATAATTCGGAAATCGAAGGGACTTTTGAATTTTTTCTTCGGAAGTGCTGAAATAGATTTGGAAACTCTTCCGAGGCGTTGGTGGTAGCGGTTTTGTATTAAAAAAATGAGGCCAAAGTTGGGGCCGAAGTGTGAGTTACTCCAAAATCAGAGGGCGATCCCCTCCCCCCCCCCCAAGCCTCCCTCGTCGCTTGAAGCATTTCTTAAATATTTAGCGTATATTTATTTTGGTCAAGAAATGTCATTTTGCGTATTTCTCATACTTATTTCACTTATATTTCGTAATGCGCCATCTTTTTTGCATCATTAATAGATCGATCGATTTTGCATCAATTTTTTTTTTCTGTTGTAACTATTTTTATGTATTTGTATAAAATCAATGAATAAGTTATTTTCGTTTTTTTATAGAAAAGTTTCAAGGATTTTCTATAATGCATTTTTTTAAATTTCAGAAAATTATTGTTACATTGAAAAAATTAATTTGAATTTGTTTGTAAAGCTTCATAAAAGATTAAACAATCAAATTGTTCAATATTATGTGTGCAAACATCAGATCAAGTAGTATATATATTCAGTTATTAACTTGGTGTAAATATTGAGTTTGTTTATTGTAGCTGCGTTTTAAGAACCTCGCTCTTTTAATGGCTATTTCTTTTTTCAGCAAAATTTATGTTAATGTTATAACTTTTATGAAAAATCCAAGCTTTTCTATTCATAAATTTTAAATAAGTACAAAAATATTCCTATTATGATTTAATATTGTAATTTATCTGTTACCTTTTTTGTTTAATTTGATGACCAAAAAATGTCTACGTGCAATCTTTCCAATTTAATTGTGTAATTTGTTGACGGTTTCATAGTTTCATTCTTTTTTTCTTTTTTTTAATGATTAAACAACATAATTTAATGTTTTTAAACTATGTTTAGTGTACCTACATCCATACATTATTACAATATTACTGAAATCTTAGTTATATCTTCTTAGTTATGTGTCTCTTTGTTTTTCTTCCTTTTTTTTTTTCTTTCTTTTTTTTTGGGGGGGGGAAGGGGGGCTGTTCTTCTTTCTCTTTCTTCATACAACAGTCAAAAAAGGAGAAACATAACTACACCCTATACAGATTGTACGTAGTACGATCCAAAATCTCGGGGACAAGCTGTATAAAACCTTACCCGGAATAGTTCACATTACGGAAGCACATCCACCTTCAAAAGGTCACCTTGGGAACTATGTACTTCTGCCAATGTTCAGTTAACTTTTGGAATCATTCCTGGAAACCATTTTTCGCTACCTTATATGATGCAGCTTTATCTTTTCCTGGCGGAAAAAAGCAGCGTCCATGCAAACGTTTTTTTGTTGGGAGCAGGTAAAAGTCACGCAGGGCTGAGTCCGCAGGGCCGATCCTAGGGTGTCGGCCGCCCGTGTGCAAAGAACTAATGTGCCGCCCCTGAAGAGCAATTTGCATGTTTTGACTATAACGCCCATATAAATCTTCCTTCAAATTTCTGTATCAAGTTCTAATTTAAAAAAAAAAAAAAAACAGAAGAAGGATGAAATTATGTAAAAAGTTAGAAAAAACTCCTTAGGTAAAGTTTATATCTTTGAAGAAAGTAATAGGTACAAAAAATTTACTAATCGTAAAAATGCATTTTATAGTCTGTCTTTGGTGACATCAGAGAAAAGACGGAGGAAGAAAAAAAGGGGGTGGGATCGCCCCCAGCAAATATTCGAAATTGGCGTATGAAAAATAGCTGTAATTAATCTTTGGTTGTGTTTGGTTGCAAGGACAAAAGAGTAGGGAACATTCAAGGTCCATAGAGAAATTTTCAATATTGACGTCAAAAATTGCAATTTAGGAAATTTTTCGAGACTTGAGGGGAAGTAATGTTGGAGTTCTTTCCTAAAATTCTTTAAAAATTGATGTTTAATTGCAGCTATTTTTTGTGACCTTAGTTTAGAAAGGATCGGCGCTCTTCCAGAAAAGTTTCTGAAACGGAAGTTTTAAACAAGCAATTTTGGGTTATTTTTGTTGACGTTGCTGATGGAGGGAGATAGATTCGGTCGGGGGTCTCCTATCGAAAGTTTTCGAAATTGAAGTTTAAAACTCAAATTTAGGCTGTCTTTGGTGACGGTAGAGGGTCTGGCATCTTTCCTCTGGTAATTTATCGGCACCATTGTTTCAAAAAACACATTTTTTATCGCTAGATTTGGGTACGATAGGGGAAATGGGAAATATTTTTCGGAATTAAAATCAATTTTAGGCTATTTTTGTGAAGGAAGGGTTTTAGGGCTCTAAAATGAGCAATTTTGTACTATCTTTGGTGACGTTAAGGAAACCAAGAAGCTTCAGCGGGATCTTTCTGAATATTTTTCGATATTATCAGTCGATATTATCAGTGTGTCCTCAAGAACTGTTTTTTTGAAACTGAAGTCAATTTCAGGCTAGTTTAGGCAGGAAGGTTTTGGTAGCTTCACGGAACCATCTAAAAACAAAATTTTGAGCTATAGTGATTATGTTGGACAAAAGTGGGATCCGCGGTATTTCCCCCAAAGTTCTTCGAAACTGATGATTGAAAAACGCAATTTTAGTTTGTTTTTTAATATGTTAAGTGAGAGGGGGTAGGATTGGGGGCCTCTCTAGAGACGCTAATTCAGACCATCTTTGGTAGTAATCTTAGGGAATGAATTTCAGGGACCTCTACCGCAAAAATTTCAAAAAAGAAATTCGAAAATTACCATTGAGCAATTTTTAATGACGTTAGGAAGGGCTGTTCCCGGAAAAAACATTTTGGGTTTTGGAGCCATCATTTTTAGGCTATGTTTGATTACATTAAGGTAGAAAGGGTGAATAAGAGACTTAATTGGATCCTTAAAATCGATGGTTCAACCAGCGAAATTTTCCGGAATTAAAGTCCTAAAACCGCAGTTTGAAGCTTTGTTTAGTCTCGTCAAGGCATCCTTTTGGATCTTCGCTTTGGAGCTACACTTAAAATTTGTAAAACAGTGCAAAGGCCCCTCCTACCTGATCTGAAACCGGGCAGTTCATTCGTGATTTTAATTTAAAAAAAATTGCTGTAAAGGGGGAAAATTAAAAATTTTAGTTCGTTGGTTATTATATGTTTGACTCTCAGGGGAGTCGCAATTTTCCATTGTCTCTCCAGTCTCCCGCATCTACGACTGTTGAACATAGTTTGTTGTTTGAAATACTTGTGAGAGTATTCTATCAGCATAGTTTTTTTCCACACATAATATGTCTTCATTATTAAGGGTCAATAAAAACTTGGGAGGCTGGGGATGAGCATTAGTGACCTTTGGAAGGCACTCTTTCATGCTTCGGGGGGGGGGGGGCATTTCCGTCATTGCCCTTCCCCTGTATCCATGCTTGATTACCAGTTCTGTCACAAATTTTGCAACCAAATGAAGCATGTGAGTAAAGAGTTGATATTAATGGACAATGGAGCAACACAGTGTGCTCTAACATTTCATTTTTCTTAATATGCTATGCTGCTGGAAAATTTGCACTTACTTTGATAACTGAACATTTAAAATTCTGCATATTTATTCGACTTATTATGTTATCTTGTGAGAAATTCTTGAGGAATTTCGCTTGATTAAAAGAACTATATGATGCGGCCTGCGGCCACCCCTTGCTTTGGCCGCCCTTGTACGGTGCACACTCTGCACACCTGCTAGGATCGGCCCTGTAAGTCCGACGAAACATTATGTTATTTGTTTGACGCATCAGAGGATTGACCAATCGAACCGTGCATCCTCAACATGAAAGTCGCCTTCTTCCCCACGATGAAGTTGAAGCAGCAGCGTAAGAGGCCTTATGGAAGGTTGCGAAAAATGTCTTCCAGGAGGGCTTCTAAAAGCCATACGAACGTTGGCAGAAGTGCATAGTCGTCCGAGGTGACCATTTTGTAGATAGATGTGCTTCGGTAATGTGAACTATTCAGGGTAAGGTTTTATACTGCTTGACCTCGAACTTTCAGATCATACTACGTACACATGAGTTTTCAACTTACTACTTCATAACGTTTTTTAATGACGCAAGTTTACGCGCATGAAGACATTACAAGAGAATTTGCGATAATTAACTGAGGAGGCGTTCAAAATGGATATTTCGGTCATCTATATGTTCTTAGGTACATATGCATGTACAGATGTGCCGAAAAAACTTGTGAAGTTTAGATTGGGTGAGCGTAAAATAGAAATTTAGGTAGAAATCTGATTTTTTTTTTTGTGATTACGATTCCTTATTTGTAGAAAGGAAGTAAAGTGAAATGAATCAATGATCCTTTAAATCCCTGATCATCTTATCAATATATTTCTGTTTGATTTTTTTTTTTTTTTTGCCATCGGCCATCGGCCATCGGCAATCGGCCATTTGGAGAAAAACAATCGGCCATCGGCCATCGGCCCTCTTTGAACAATCGGCCAACAATCGGCATCGGCCCATCGGCCAAAAAATGCCATCGGTCGAGCCCTAGTAGTTATACATCTCGTCTTTCAAATGAAATGTTTAAAAAAAAATCTAAGTTGACAAGAAGAGGAAGGGGATTTTTTTCCCCGTGGCCATAGTTGTACTCCTACGGGGTACAACTCAAGGAGGATAGAAAAAAGGGGAGACGCTCAACGAAACAAAACCTGAAGCTAAAACCGTAACCGGTTTTAACTGACGCGGGGAAAAGTCTACCCAAAACATTCGGCTTTGAAGGGCTTTATCAGTGCAATTTTACCTAGAATACTGTGTTTAATAGTGAATATTTTCTGTTGATTTAGCTAAAATGCCCGCTTGTGTTGCGTATGGGTGTACAAACAGACCGGGAAACAAGATTCCAGGGATATCTTTCGTGCCATTATAAAAGAATATTTAAATGTAAGGTTTAGGTATTGGGGAAAAAATATTAGAAAAAAAAAAGCAATTCGCTTAGACAATTATATTCAAAATTATTGCACTTGAAAGGGCATTAGTGGGTAACACAAAGAGTTAGACATTTTGCAAGCAAGAAGTCATTTATGCCAGGACAGTGGAAAAAATGGCAAGAACAGAATTAGAGAAAGTTGAATTGAGTTCTGTTAACAAAGATATAGGAATGAAATTCTTTAGCTATCAATTTTATTATTTATTATATTTATTCATAATTTGCAAAATTTGCGTTTAGTAACAAAAGTAATCCTTTTAAACCTCCACCACAACATGTTGTAATATAATGCAGTAAAATTTTTCTATGAGCCTAATTCTTTTAAATATAAAATTTAAGATAAGTAAATTTTTTTTTAAAATTAGGTTTGGCACATTTCTGCCAAAGGTAGGGGGGGGGGGGAATCTAAAACTGTCCTGCCAAAACTATTTTTGCCCATATTTGCCAAAGTGGCAAAACTAGATTTGCTTCAATTATGGGGATTGGATATAACGTGTTTAATATCATAGTAATTTTAACCGCATTCTAATAATTTTCATGTTTTTGTGCCTAAAATATTAAATTGCATCAGTGGAACAGTAATCCATTGTTTTAGTGAAATGCTTTTCTTTTTTATTTTATGAATGCAGAAAGAAAGTGGAGAGTTAAAAGCAATAAAAATCAACTCACTGACTTTGGTATAAAATATTAATCTGTCCTAACTATTAAATAAGAAATTCTCATCTTTTAATTTTTAGCAGGGAAGCAGTGCAAATTTTGCAATGCCAACGGAGTAATAAAAATTATAAGAGGTCAATTGTAATTATATATTGTGAAATATAAATGTGATAAAAATGTATAATTCATACTAAATGAAATTTTATTATTGATAATTACTCCTAAAAATAGTCAAAGCTCATTCAAATTCAGTTGGATCCCGTACATCAGGATATTTTTTTAAACATTGCATCGCAATATGCAAGTTTTAAATCATTATCTATTTCCCCTAGTTTACTTTAAATTTTTTAAATTATACATTTATATTAATGAAGAACCTAGTCTTGGTTTGCTTTAATTTAAGTTTCAATTGGATTATTCAAATTGTACACTTGTACTTGTTTTCCCAGTTTTTGCCACTATCCTGGGAAAAATAACCCTTTGCGGGCAGCACGACCAACCTCATCAAAAATTTAAACTCTTATTCTTTTTCCAGATTTCATTTAGATTTTCAAGCTTTTTAATTTTGACAGAAAATAGTCAAATAATATGGAAAATTATTTTTTTTTTCTCTAAAGAAATAATACGTTTTTTTTTTCTCCTGACTGGGAAAAGTAGTTGAGAACTGGTAATGTATAGTGCTTTTAGACAATCATCCTTTGCATTTATTTTCCTGTCTCAAATACAAATTGTAAATTCAATTTTTATTTAAAAAAATAATAATAACAATCTTTGGAAGCATTCGTTTAAGCAAGTTTAATACTACATTTAGTTTAAGCTAGATGTCAAAGAAAACCGAAACTAGAATTTAATTAAAGCATGTTTAATATCTTTTATTAATTTACTGAGGGCAAAATTAAAAAAACTACATGAGTTGTTTTTAAAAATTCCATTTTTTTGTTCCCTTTTGAATACTGGCAAAAAATCTATTTCTGATGGAAGGAGAAAACCGTGGTTTTTTTCACCCGTGGCGAAATACTTGCCAACCCTGGCAACACAACTTGAATAACTCATTTCTTATTCGAAATATCTCTACTAGAACCATAGAAAAAAGAGGATAGGCCACATATATTTTTAAATTCAAGAAAACTATAAATTTGCTACATCATATTATGATATATAATGATGATTCATCCTATTTTAACTGTCAGAATAAAAAAAAAAGGTCAATATTCCAGAAATACAGTGCGTAAAAAGTCTCATTTGTGCAAATGGCTTAAGCAATACATAAATTTTGAACTACAAGTAGAGATGAAAACAGTTGGAAAAAAACCAGAAAATTTCGGAAAAAACCGTTTTTTTCCGAAAAGGTTTATTTCCACTTCGGAAAAATTGAAAAAAAAAAAATGTTTTCTCAACTTTTCAGGAAGTTTTAATTGAAATGTTCAGCACAAAATGATTAGAAAATTCTCATACTTAAATTCTGAAGCAATTTCCTCCCCCCACCCCCTACTTGTATGTTAAAAATACTGTCTAACTTTGATAATGCAAGTTGTTGTATGATAATATAATTTGCTTATAGTTCAAAAAAAAAAAAAAAAAAAAAAACAATAATAATAATAATACTTTTCACAAAAAAAAATAAATAAATAAATAAACCAATATCCTTAGTGAAGAATTTATTTTCCTTCATCATAAAACAAACAAGCACACCTTTAATCACAGAACTGTTTCTGCTGACTGTGCGAACCAAATGTACAGGGTGCGGCAAAAAAAAAAAAAAAAAAAAAAAAAAATGGGCAAGCAAATTTCCAAGTTACTTTATTAAAAATAAATAAGTTAACAAAACACAAAAAATAATAATATCAGAAAACCTTTAGTAATGTATAAATTAATTGGTTTCAAACTCGCCGCCTTTTAAAGTACAACAGAGGTGCAACTGGTAGAAAATTTTCATTCAAGGGTTGCAAGTTCTTTCCTTTAATCAATCCTATTCCCTATAAATCAATTGGTAAAGAGAGTCCGAACTTATGTGTAGTTTAGGGTAGACTTTTGACTCTAAAACAGGCCATACAGTGTAATAAATGTGATAGCGCTCTACGAGTAGATCGTCCATTCTAAAGACGATTTCATGTCATAAACAATCCGCCTTGCAATACTCTTGTCTTTTTGGCCGTGTGAACTGGTGTGGAGTCAAATTGAAATGTCCAGTCTACATTGCTGTGCTGAAGTGCTCTTAGGTCCACAGAAGTACAACAGCTTCTAAAGTGTCCTTCTGGTACACTTTTTAATTAATTTTACAGCCCTCATACATAAAAAAAAAAGATTTTTTGTCGCTTGTGCTGATTCTATCACAGAGAAAGCCTGATTTCGAATTTTGGCGAAGTTTTACTAAAATGTTCACTGTTCGTTTTTGTACTCTTTCCGGACATCGACTATATTTTCTAAGCCACTTGAAGCGGCATACTGCTTCAAATACTGTTCGTCGAGGCACAACAAACAAACGAACTGTCATTCTACTTGCTTAAACAACTTTAAAATAGCAGGTCTTTTGCTTAAAATTGTAAGAAAACCGAAAATCAATACATAAACTAGGAGACAGAGTGTAAATTGTTTTCTAATAAAGTGAGAGACAAAAATGAAAAAGACTCTTAATTTACTTTACTTCCATTCGATGATGCAATCTTTGTCCAAGTTTTTTTTTTTTTTTTTTGCCGCACCTTGTATGCTGCCGTGCCAAGCGCAAAAGTGGAATCTGCAGTTGAACTCAAGCAGAGAGATTGTGTTTTAAAGTTTGGCTCTTCCGTATATTTGATTCCGGTCTCTCTCTCTCTCTCTCTCTTTTTTTTTTTCAGATTTTTTTTCCCCGAAAAGTATTGGTTTTCGAGAACGCGTACCTAAAATAACACTGAAAATGTGGCATATATGTATGAAACCAATTTCACAATAAATTTAGTTAACTTTTACTTTTATTCGGAACACATTTTTCCTGCCGTTTCCGAGATATAATCGAAAACCACAAAATTTGGCTCCCCCTTTCCACCTTTAACTTCCCTGCCCCCCACACAGCCTCGTGGACTTTCAGTATATTTACTTATTAATTACTTCTAAGAAATTTCCTACTGTTGTGGAAATGCTGGCTTTCTGCACTTCCTCAGTTCACTTTCGTTAAATAATGCAATGGGTATGGAGCTAATTCATTCTGCATAAACGTAGTTCTGTAAATCGTCGTCCGATTTCTTGGTCAGGGGCTGTTCATAAATGATGTTACACTTTTTCTCAACATTTTGACCCCCTCCTCATTTGTCACAAAGTACTTTTCATAAACTAATTTTTATAAACATATTCGTATTAAAAAATGCTTGATATCACACTTCTTACTCTTTCCCTCCCCCTTGTCACAAAGTCACAATTTTACGACCCCCCCCTAACCCTGAAACATCATTTGAGTTGTAGTAATCCACAAATACTTCTTTATTGTCCATCATTGTTCATTGAAGAAAGAGGAAGTGCGCGATCTTTTCGAGTCAGTTTGAAATTTGTGAATGGCAAGTATTCTATTTTTTTGCCGTGAAAGTGCGTGTTTGAAATTCTGTAACTTTTTATTGATTGAATAAAATATAACAAAGTAGCATATCAAATGGAAGGAAATTTAAAGCTCTACAACTTTGTCATGGATAACTTTCATGAATACTGATCCTGGGAAGCACTAGGAGCAAAGGTTTGACAAAAAGAGAGAATTTTTCCGAAAATCATCGATTTTTCATAACACGTACCCAGAACATTATTGAAAATTTGACAAATATGTGTAGAAACTGTTTCATAATAAATTTATTTAGCTTGAATTTTTATTTTAAACCTATTTTCCACCGTTTCCGACATTTTCTAGAAAAATCCAATATTTTCTTCCCCCCTAACTCCCACCTTTAGCTCACCCCCCAGGGTAGAGGACTTTTAGTATGTTTACTTGCCAACTACCCCTAACAATATTCTAAAGTTAAAAATTATCGCATATTCCATGCACGCTACAATGTGTTCATTGACTGGACTATAGTTTCTTTTTAAAATTCAAACAGAAATTCTAGATGTTCTATGCAAGATTTTCAAAAAAAAAAAGAGAAAATTCGCTTTTCTTTTTTTGGATGGAGGGGGGGGGGGGGAGGGCGGTTCGACAGTTTCCTTGTTTACTCCCTGACGACACATTTTAGTAATTCTTTTTCATTAAAGACATAACAACACATGGCGGAGTCGGCATTAAGAGGAAAAAGAGAAATTTGCTCTTCAGTGTATTATACGTCAGCGAATATTGATTTTCTTAAAAGCTATTCTATAAGCGGAAACAGAAAGTGCCTGTCATTTGGTGAATTCCACGTACCTTTTATTCGATTATCAACGGATTAAAGTTTTCGAATAACTCTTGTTCCAACGTTAATGCAAACGAAGAATTGAAAAAGGTACCGTTTGCTAGAGCTTTATTTAGTTTCAAGAAGAAGAAGTTTAAAAAATGGGACTGTGTGTGTGTGTGTGTGAAGGAGCTATATTAATGCCTGCCATTGTTGGAGATATTTTCATCTATACTAATAATATAAAGCTAAAGAATTTGTTCGTTTGAACGCGCAAATCGCAGAAACTACTGGTTCGAATTGATTTTTTTTTTTTTTTTTTTTGTTGAATAGTCCATTTATTAAGGAAGGTTATAGGCTATATAACAATTATAACATCACGCTATGACTAATAGGAGCAACAATAAATTGAACGAAAATCAATAATAATTATGATGCATTTTTTGTTGCATCAATAGCTCGAACTTTTGTTGCCCAAATAACTCAGTCGGTAATGCGCTGGGCCAGTAACCTTAGGGCTTCGGGTTCGAACCCGGCTGCGGGTTGGAAGATTTTCAGCATTTACTACCTGGCTCATTTGAAAATTAAGTAATTAATAAGTTTCCAAATCTTTTTATTGATTTTTTTTTTTTTAATTTTCTTATTTAACGGAAAAATAGATGTGGATAAGGGTGCGTAATTTTTTACTTAAGGCAATTCCATGTCAAATCAATCACCTTCTTGACCTCACCATCTCCAATTTTAACGACATTTGATGTGAGGGACACATATGACAAGATAAGTAATCCTGCCAATTTTTAGAATTCTACTTCAAACATTTTACGAAATACAGGGCTGTTAAATAATTAAAATAGTACGAAAAAACGAAAAGTTGTGACACACAAATGACTGTAACTTCTTTCCTAGTTATAGTAGAATCAAAATTCAAAAACATTCTAAAGCTGAAGAATAGAGCTTTCTATTGGTATAAAGCATGACTTTCTTACGACAGTTTTAAGTTCAAGGTCATTCACCGTGACTTTTAACCTTGAATATCTCAAAACATGCTCCCTTAGAATTTCTTCAAAAAAATATATTTTATAGCTCTAACACTATTCTTCCACTACATCAAAATTTAGACTGGTATCGCAATGGCAAAGTACTGAGAAAAAAAACAGGAATGTTCACATGTTTTACATTGTGGAATTCCATGTGTTAGGTCAGTCAACTTTATGACCTCCTCACCATTTTCGACTTTAATGAAATTTCGTGTGAAGGACACATATGACAAGATAAGTAGTCTTGCCAAATTTCAGAATTCTAGTTCAAAAATTTTACGAAATACAGTGTGGTAGTGTGGTTAAAAAGTTAAAAAGAGCGAAATAAACGAAAAGTTGTGACGTGCGATTGACTGTAACTACTATTCTAATTACAGTGGAATAAAAATTTAAAAACCATTGTGAAGTTAAATAATATAGCTTTCTATTAGTTTAATACATGGCTTTCACATGACAAGTTTAAGTTTCAAGGTCATTCACCTGAATTTTGACCTTGAATATCTCAAAACACGCCCCCTTGGAATTTTTCCAAAAAAATATATTTTATAGCTCCAACACTGAATTACTATACCAAAACTTAGGCTGGGTAGCAATGGCAAGTTACTGCTAAAAAATCAGGAATGTTGACATATTTTTGCTACATGTTTTACAATAATTATTCTTAATTAATTACGCATAAAAAATTAGAACAATAATTTTCAATTATTGTTTCAATTTTTTATGCGTATTCTTCAAAAGCATGCATATTTTGACAAATCGACCAGGTTTCTTAAATTAGAGTCGGAATATATCAGAACTTTTATTTTATAACCATAATTTTTATCCATAATTAGCAACAAATCTTGGAAATAAAAAACAGCAAGTTATAGCCTATGACAAAGTTTCCCGTATAATGGCAGAGTTTTGTTTAACAACCAATGTTAGAAATTCTACCCTAAAATTAATAAAAATATTTGTTTAAGTCCCAAGAGACCGGCTAATAGCTTCGAATTATCAGGGGCGTAGCGAGGGGAAGGGGTGAGACTCCCCCTCAGATATTTTTCATAGTCGGCATTTTGAACAAACTAGTCGGCAAATTTTGAAAATGCCTAAAAGGAATTGTTTTTCTGCGCATCGACTTCAGTTCAAAATTGATTGCGCAGTCGGATAACACGGGCGATAATTGCTCGTCATTTACCAAAATATACCAATCCTCAAAATATACCAATCGTCATTTGTGTGCGGCCCTGGCTCGAGTCTGCATTTTTCTGAATAAGGCGAGCAGAATTTACAACATACAGGGGTTACTCTCAGAATAGTCACTTTTCTTGACCATTCCTAGTGCCTTATTTAGAAGGAAAGGAAACTGCCTGTAGGATGTCCAAATCGAAGTCGGTAGAACAACGCTTTAAAACTAATACTTCTTTGAAAACTGATAGGAATCTTTATGAGTGAAGGGGGAGGGGGCTTTTATTATGGTGCTCTTTGTAGGCTTTCTGGGAAAAAGATTACGTTCCTGCCTTGTTTCATTTTCCATCGACACAACTGTGTTTTCTTTCTTTTATTTTTTAAGTTTCCCACCAGTGACCAGTGTATAATAACCAGATAACATCATGACCTGTTAAAAAAATTTAAGAAAGCCCAAGGATTTTTTTTTTTTTTTTTTTTGTGAGCAGTCACATTGCTTATTGTTCTCATTTGACTGTTTGATGTCCTAAGCTTTTATTTCTCCCCCCCCCCCCTCCTTCCTCTGCAGCACCACCGTCGACCGTCCCCTCCCGCTGTTGCTCCTCTAGCGAAAACCGTCTCCAGGTTGCATCAATATCCTACACACGGTTTGGGGTCAAAACTTCACCGATCCATTACTTCGCTGGGTCAAAACTTCGCGTGGACAAAATTTCGGATGGTCAATACTTCACGCGGTCAAAACATCGCGTGGACGAAACTTCGCCGATTCATAGCTTCGCGTGTCTAAAACTTCGCTTATCCAGAATTCGCGCATTCATAACAATGAACTTCCATAAACATATATAAACTTAGTAAACAAGTAAAATGTGTCTTTCTTTTATTTTTGAGGGGGGGGGGGGGTGTTGTTCAATGATTTCCAGGAACGCATTAGACACACTCTGTATAAAAAACTAATATTTCATAATAAATTACTTGATTGCAAGTTAATTGTGTAAATCCTAAATAAATTAAGTATAGCAAGTTAATAAAGTAATAAATTGATATAAATTTGAAGATTAAATTAAGATTAATTGATCACTTTCCAAAAAACGATTAGTTGGTTTTACAATAACAATTTAATGTTCTATAGCTAACTAACAGAAAAATTTTTGATGATTAAAAATTGTGTATTTAATTTTAATTTTTATCACTATTTATTCCTAATACTATTTTAAAACTAGTTTTTCAAAATTTGTGAGTAAAATTCAGAAGGCAACCCTCCCTTCCCTCCCAACTTGCTTTCTGCGGTGTTACTCAAATTTCGCTCGCCTCTCCATTCGAGCGAAAAATTGAATGATCGAAAAAAAAATTTCGAAATTTTAAATCCTAATTATGTGGAGAAGATGTTCTATGATATATGGATTCATAAAAAAATAAAATTAAAAAAAAAATAAGTTAAGAACTGCCACAAGAGAGATGAATTTTAGAAATTTGAGATTTTTTACCAAAAAGTAATCTTAAATAAATTTTAACATATAGTATATAGGGATAAAGTTGGGACTTTTACCACTAGTCGTCATAATGGAATGGTCTTTATAATGTATGGTCGTTGTAACGAGCGTCGACTGTTTATATAATTAAAGATTTTTTTTTTACATTAAAACTAAAATAATTTAATTTTAAGAAGTTTCATTTCAGATGCAAAAAGTAATACACGCACGAAGTTTTGTTTGTGCAGTTTTGTACGCACGAAATTTTGACTGCGCGAAGTTTTGTCCACGCGAAGTTTGGTCCACGCGAAGTTTTGACCGCGCGAAGTTCTGACCACGTGAAGTTTTGGCCGCGAAGTATTGTCCGACGAAACCCATTACCCCTACACACACCTACACACACACACACACACTCATGCCATGCACACAGACACAAACACACACACACTCATGCCATGCACACAGACACAAACACACACGCATACATACACACACGTACACACACATACACACACACTCATGCCTGCACACAGACACAAACAGACACGCATACATACACACACCTGCACACATACACACACACGTACACACGCACACTCATGCCTGCACACAGACACAAACACACACGCATACATACACACATCTGCACACATACACACACTACACACACACGTACACACACGTACACACACATACACACACTCTAATGCCTGCATACAGACACAAACACACACGCATACATACACATGTCTAATACACACACACACACACACACACACATGACTGGACACAAACACACGAGCCTACGTACACACACACACTCGTGATTGCGAAAAACATAATTTGAATTCAAGAAGTCAAAAAAAATCAAATTGATTTATCTTTTTTAGCAATCACGATTGCTTATTGCTTTCATTTGACTGTGTTTGGCGTTCCTATGATTTTATTTTCCCGCCAGCACCCTCTGCAGCATCACCGTCGACCGGCTCCTTACGATGCTGCTCCTCTAGCGAAAGCCGTCCCGAGATTGCGTCCATATCCTACACACACACGCATACATACACACACCTACACGCACACACACACATACACACACGCATACATACAGACACCTACACACACACACACAAACACACACACACATGCGTACAGACACACAAACACATACACCCACCCACAGATACCCCCCCCCCACACACACACACACTAACACACATGCCTACATACACTCACACACACTGGTGATTGCGAAAAACATATAATATGAATTCAAGATGTCAAAATTCAAATTATTATTTTTTTTTTTTTTTTCATTTGTTTGGAGAAGAGACCATTCCTTTTGAGATAAGTTTAATATGTTTTACAAACTACTATTTTTATTTTCCAATTATGCTGCATTCATGCTGTTAAATTATAAAGCTTGAAATAGTATAAAAGATTAAAATGTAAATAGTACAACGATATAGCTTTAAGCTTTAGAAAGTAACGATACTGTTCTTTCTTCTTCATTTTTTCCCCCATCCTGGAAAAAGGAACATTTGTCCATTCATTGCAAATAACGCGCGTGCTTCACTTTTTTAAATGCCTCTTCTGAGAACGCAGTTCATTTTGAGTTGTTTCCTTTTTACTCTGGGGTTATTTGTTTGAACAATATTTTGCAATTTCAGCTTCTTTAAGATTGCTTTATATATTAAAGGTACACGTTTTATAGATTAACTATAAGTGTTTCAGTTTAATTTTCAGCAGCGTACATATGGTTTTACTATGCAAATAAAGATAATGAATTAACTCTTCGAAAAAAATAATGGTGGTGATAATTACAAAAATTTGAAAAAAAAAAAAAAAAGCCGTGAATGACTAAGATTTACTCAAGAACTTTTGAAGCAAATTAGGATTCTCGAACACTGAAAGAAACTATAAATTTTGAATTTCATATAAGGAAAAGTAAAAATATGAGAGTATGAATTTCGGTTGGATTCGTCATAGTTACGAACTCTTTTTCTGTCAGAAAGTCTACACACCAAGGGCGTATATAAGGGAGGGGCTGAGGGGGCCCGGGCCCCCTCAAAAATCAGGATTTTTTTTGCTAAAAGTGGTTATTTTTGGTTAAAAAAAAGGAATAAAGAATTAGGATAGTGATAGTAAAAATTATAAAAAGTTAGATCAGAGATTTCCGAAGTGGGTGCCGCAGGAGAAGGTAAGGGGTGCCGCGAAGGAACTATAGGATGCTGTGAGAAAATTCTAATTCTTCTAAAATTATAATTCTCAAAGGTTGCCGTGCGAATCATTAAAGTTTGGGAACCTTGCGTTAGCTGGGCTGCTACTAGACAATGGTGTTTAAAAGGGGTCAGGGGATCTGTACCCCTTACTCAAGAAAAGAATGTGTCTTGAGAAAGCGAGGTTATTTCAACTAAAAGAAAAGCAAATTATGTTGGGAAAAAGATCTTAATTCTTCCAAAAAGATGTCTTTAAATTTAAGTTTTTTAAACAGATGCAGCTTATTGCTTAGCAAATTAAGTTCTCTTCTCCCCTCTGCTTTTTTTTCCTTCCTAGTCTGTCTGAAAAGAAGGGTCTTCAAAATGTTTCTCTCTTTAACTCGCGTCCCCTGCAAGACATTTAAAATAATTTTCCGTTGTTCGGTTGGAGTACAATGATAGAAATTGACGTCCTAAAGACGCATTTATTTAGCGTTTTTCAGACATCAATTTCAAAACATTTCCTGAGGAGGGTCCCCGAACCAACACCCCTTTACTAAGGTTACTGCAAAAAATAGTCTGAATTTGTGCCTTTAAGATTTCAACTTTGAAAAGCTTCGGAGGAAGATCCCTGAAACCTTTTCTTTCGTCTAAACGTCTCCAAAGATGACCTGAAATTGCGTTTTCCCTTTCAGAGAAGGATTCTTGAATTCTTCCTTTCCAAAGTTGCCTAATGTTAGGGAAAAAGTTTGAATTGCTTTTGAAAAGAACCGTAAAATTAAAAAAATTAAAAGTTACTGACTATTTATCAAGTTATTTCGTCCAACACCTCATATTTCTTTTACCCCTACCCCTCGCCCCATTTTTATTTTTTTTTTCCTTTTCCTAGTCGTAAAGTCTTCAAAATGCTACACTTTGCAAGCACCCTCCATCCACTAAAACCAATAAAAAGCTTCTCAAACTTCGTTTTCAGGGCTTCGGTGTCAAAAAATTTTCAGGGGATAATACCAAACGCTTTGCCTTCTGAAAGTATCGAAAATCGTTTAAGATTGCTTTTATGGAGCTTCAAATTCGAAAAACGACCGAACTCCCATAACGTTACTAAATATGGTCCACAGTCGCGGTTTTAAGACTTCAATTACGAAAAAATTTCGGACGGAGAGTCCGACTGCTCCCGTATGATATCTGAAAGCGAAAAAAACTCGTTTCGAAAAATTTAAAGTGGAGAGCTTTTAAATCCCTCCATCTAGTATCACTGAATATCTCTTTAAAACTTCGTTTTTTAAGACTTAAATTTCAAAATAGTTTTTAGGGAGAGCCCCAGAACCGCCCTGCCCGTAACATCAATGAAGTTATTCCGAAACTGCGTTTTTAGAACTTCAATTACGAAAAGTTGAGCGGAGGGGTGGTGGATTTCCTTCTATTTAAAAAAAAAAAAAAATCAATCGAGGGCAACTTACAAAAGCCCCATTCCTTTCAATACACTAACTTCAAAAAATATAGCCTATAATGGCGTTTTAAAGATTTCAATTTCTAAAAATTTCAGAAGAAGGCGGCTTCCCCCCCCCCCCCCGAGTTTTTCCTCCCCATAGCATTACCAAAAAAGTCTAAAACTGCTGTGGCATCTTCAGTCCTGTGCCCTTTTTGATGCCGCGCGTCCACGGTGCGACGGGGATGCCCGACCGAACTCTGCGGAACTGACGGACAGCTATTCTTCTACTACCCTTTGTGTCTGGGTTGGATTCCCGCACCTAAAGAATGGACACGACTAGCTGGCGACACTTTGGACAGTTTCAAAATTGAGTGTGTCGAGTCTGCTGTCAGGCCTGGCCAGTGATCCGTTTTGACTTGCCGCAAACCTGCAGACGTGGAGGTGTATCCTCATGTTAATGAGGCACCGGATCGACCAGCGAATCCGGGCTGTGAGTTCTCGACGGAACCACTACGTCGCGGTGCTCGTCAACATGTTCCCACCAATGGGAAATTTTATGGGGGCTTAGCTGACAAGCCCCTTGCCTTCACGAAGATTTTTTGGTCTGAACTTTGGGAGGGCAGATTGCTCTTGGACTTCACTGAAATAGGTGCCCATAGGCATTCTCCGGTTTCATATGTGAAACCGTGATTTTTTTGTGATCACCACGAGGCAACTGTGTTTGCCAGAGTAAATTGTAACCTTCTATGTCATGATTAATCGTTTTTTATTTTTTTTCCTCTGTAAATAAATTTTTTTTTTGTTACATTTAAAAAGGGGTTTAGTCTTTTTTTGTTCGTGGTGTGACTGGTGTTAAATTGAAAGCTGAATTTTTTCAACGCTACTTCTGTGACTCACTACGTCACACTGCGTTCTTAGCATTATAATTCCAAAAAAATTTCCGGGGGAGAGCCTCGGACCTCCTTCCACCCCCTCCCACCGAAAGCAAGAATTTTTTAAGAGTGCCCTCCTAACACTATTTTTTGGTTGCGCCAATATAGGTGACAGTATAAAGTCCTTGCCTCACCTCGAAAAAAATATCAGGGCAGTGTTGCTCCCCCTTCAAAAAAAAAAAAAAATGAAATTACAAAAACAAAGGGGGGGGGGGGGGAGCTAATCTTGGTTATATGGGCCCCCTCCAAAATAAAAACACAAATACGCCACTGCTACACACTCAGAAATCCTGACGTTTTTTTCACATTTTTCTCAGTCTGCAAACAGACTAAGAAAGAAATTCACTATCCAACTGAAGTCAAAAATAATAGATAAATAAATGAAATAATTGACAAGGGCTTCATTAATGACTTTCATAGAGAATCTAGGAAAAGTAAAAGTATGAGAGTATGAATTTCGGTTGGTTTCGTCATAGTTACGAACTCTTTTTCTGTCAGAAAATCTACACACTCAGAAATCCTGACGTTTCTTTCACATTTTTCTCAGTCTGCAAACAGACTAAGAAAGAAATTCCTGAAGTCAAAAATAATCGATAAATAAATGAAATAATAGACAAGGGCATCATTAAATGACTTGTACATATCCTTCATATGTAAATTATTAAGATTTAAAGAGGAGGATGAGGATGATAAAGGAAATTTATATTTTCTGAACACCATTCTGCGATTGTTGTGTTTCTGAGATTTCGTTATTTGATTGTTATGTATTTTCTTAGCGCCGAATTCGAAAATAACTTCCCTTTTACCTCTCATCCAAATTGTTTGGGCAAACCATAAATTTCAAAACTTGTAAAAAGAAATAAAACACTTTAAATGGTTTATATATTTTGCACTACACGTTATTATAAACAAATTAGGGATAGGAAGAAAAAGTTAGAAGGGCTCTTGGCTCCCTTAAGTTCTAATGAAAAATTTTCGAAAATAGTGCCGAAATTCTTTTTTCGTTGCAATTTTTAATTAATTGATTGAATAACTTTTATGGGTATTTAAAGCCTTCATAAATCACTCCCCGTCTTCCTTCCACCTTTGGTAACCATATTAGTTATAATTTAATTCCATGTGTCGAAGATTATATGAATCGATTTTACTCAGTTTCCCGCTTTTCTTTTTATAGTATCTGTGATTAAGATGGCTTGCCTTAAAAAAATAATCTTCATATAAATAATAACCTATGATAAAGTAACCCGCGTGCTTCAACAACGAAACTCGCGCTACGGCATGATAATTTGATAATATATTTTGGTAATGTTTTTAACATGCACGGAAAAGCTTTATTGTGACAAGGCTGAACTCGATCCGGAAACTTAACAGTTTTACTGGTAAGACTCATTTTAGGAAAACAAAGAAACCGAAGCAATTCGCAACTCCAATAAACTATAGGGGGCGCTGCAGCCACTGTCTAATGGCGGATGAAAAAGGTAAAACAAACAAATGCCGTAACTTATAACTTGCTCTGACGCTTTGTGAATGACAGTAATCTTTCATCGTGTTCGTGGGAAGCTTTATTTTCTATTCTTCTGAAATTACATTACACCATAAACTGTCTGAAGCCTGTAATTGATCCCAAAAAACACGTGGAATGAACTGTTTTACCTTTTTCGATAGTATCTTTAATCACCGCAAGGTAACGTATTCGAGCTTTGGAGTTGCGAATTGACGCTATCTGCTGGATTTTAGGGTTAATCCACTGGTGTTAGAGTTAAAATTTCAACAATCAAAATATCACCAAACAGACAATTGCTTCATTCAAATGTAGAAACAATTTTCACCCGTCATACCATGACAAGCGACTTTCTAGTGTTAAAATAATTGCTTTTAAAGTAAACTGGGTTAAATTAATACTTTATATTCTTTAAATATAATTTCTCACTGAGCACAAATAATACAATGCAAGAGTACCCTGTAGAAGTAAAATGTTCAGTAGCCACCGTAGAATAAAGTAAATAAATGAACAAGCATGTTTCTATTAAAAAAAAAAAAAAAATCAGAGTTCATGTTCAATTTTGTTAAAAATTCATAACAAATCCCATTTCCCTCCTTTTCATATCAACTATCGATTATCTTCCACTGCAATATACCATCAGCCCGATTATTCCCTCCAGAGACTTCAGTTTCATCCTTATTATGGACTCGTCAGTATGGAATAGGGAATAACCGAGCTGGGGGGAGACCTCACTGAAGCTGAGAATGCCAACAAACTGGTAGATAAAGTAAATTTATCTCACCAGCGAGAGTCTGCAGACATGGTTCTGTTCCACTCATAAATTGAAGGCGAAACTAAAGTACTTTCTAGCAAGTTAAAGCCAATTTTTTACACCGATCTCACACGTGAAGCTTCACGAATCGCCATCATCTTCATGTCCATCTGGCAACGAAATCTTTGTCTTATTGCATGGCAGTCCTCATATATAATAGCGAATGATCGAGTAACGCTGACGTCATCAACAATGAAACTCGCGACACGGCATGATAATTTGATATTATTTTTTTAGTAATGTTTGACATGTAGGGAAATGCTTTATTTTGACAGGGCTGAACTGGATCCGGTAGCTTAACTGTCTTACTGGTAAGACTGCCATTTTAAGAGAATGAAGAAACGTAAAAGTGGTCAACAATGAACGCTATCTACTGAAGTTTAGGGTTAATTCACTGGAGTTAGGGTAAAAATTTCAACTATCAAAATATCCTCAAACAGGCAATTGCTTCGTTAAAATGCAGAAGAGTAGAAGCAATTTTCACTCGTCATACACCGACGGGTGATTTTCTAGTAATAATAATAATAATAATAATAATAATAATCATCATCATTTCTCAGCTCTTTGAATAAAAATGTAGTTGTTTAAGGGAAATATTAGCATTATGTTCATCGCAAAACAAAACATTTAACAATATAGGCCCAATGGGCGTGAGAAACAAAACGTTTCCTACATCCCTAAACGCACACAGACACACAGAAAAAATACAATTGAGTTCAAATTTGACGAAAAATGGCGTGAAATTCTTCCTGTCTTTCACTCATAGAGTTTAGGAGTTCAATAAAAGGAAAAACGAGAAACAAAACTGGAGTGATCCAAAGAAACTTCATCGACACATTTGATAAAATTGTTAATCTCTACATAGTATAAAATGAAGTCTCCAAAAAGCGTCTGTGTATTTGAACCCTCAAAACTCGAGAACTACCCAGTCGATTTCGCTGAAGTTTTCGTAATTTGTTTCTTTAAGTTCTGAAAAGTTTTGCAGACCAGTTCAAAAAAAAATCGATGAATAGTTTTTTTTTTATTCCAATTTAAGCCCAATTTTCACATAAATTCTCGAATATGTGGGTGAAAAATTACGTCCACATAGTAACATTACATATCGTTGGAAAGGGTAGAATTTTCCGCGTTCTACACAATTTGTTTTAATGCTCTAAATTACGGCGGGAGTTACTTGCGTTTTTACTTCGAATTCTTTTAGGCTTAGCTGAAATTTGGGCACTACTTTCTTCATTACATCTATCAATAAAAGATGAAAGAATGGTCCCACAGATTTCCTTTTGACACCATTGGAAAGAGCGACATTTTTTACTCCAGATCTATCTCGACTTTTGATCGAAAAACTGAGCTTCTATCTCCAAAGGAAAAAAAGTTACAAGCCTTTTTAAGTCAAGTTCAAAAAATCTCATATCCGTTCAAATTGTTAACCATTTTCTTTTGCATTTTAATTCGCAACTCCAACGAACTATAGGGGGCACTGCAGTCACTGTCTAATGGCGGAATTAAAAACTGAAACAAACGCATGTGGTAACGAAGAAAATGCTAAAAGTGTTGTGATTTTTGTTGTTATGTATGATTTCTTCGCTTTATTCATTTGAAAAGATTTTTCAAAGTCTTTTGGTTATTCTGACCCATATAGAAAGAGATTAGAAACCAAAAAGTATTACGAAAGTAAACAATTAATGCAGAACACACAGTAAGTTTTTCTGAAGCAGCCATTTTCACGATGTTGAATTCGGAATTCATAAATTTTTGGTTCGCTTCGAACGGCATTTTCATTTTGTACCGTTTTTTCTATACATTAGTACATATTAAGTTCAGTTTCGTGACATTTCCGGCATTTGTTGACATTTTTGTCACATAGTGCACATACGTGGCAGACTGTCAAGAGTAACGTTTAACACTAGATAATTTATTTCTATGACTATATGATTGGATATCTAAAGAAATCATGCATTTAATTCATTCGTCATGGAAATGATTTACCTGATATGCGAAATCTTGTCAAGATACATTATTCTTTCACACAATTTTAAAACCATAACCTTATAAACAGATTTTTGGTGAACTTTTATTTTTTATTGTTCAAATTCTTAACGTTCTTTCTGGATTTTTCAATCTGTTCTGCGATAAATATTTTCAAGAAAATTTATTTGCATACTTTCTATTTCAGTAGGATACTGTAGCAACAAAGGTTATTTAAATCATTTATGTGGAATTAGGTTAAGGAAAAGTGTCCAGTCAATGTTGTTAAGTTCGTTTTTTTTTCTTCATCGAATTGAAAAACTGATATTTATTCAAATTCACTCAGAACAAAATAAATAAAATGTGTACTCACAGTTTATATATGGCGGTAGTTTTCTTTTCAGTTGATTGACCATTATTTCTTTTTACTTATCGAATTCTGTAACCTTACTATCATTTTATTCCACTCATGATAAAAATTAAAAATGGTTTAACTAAAAACGCGAAATCTCGCCAAGGCTACTTTGCTCGCACAATTCCAAAACTATAACCCTAAACAAATTTGGCGAAACCTTTCAGCTGAGAATAAAAGGAATAAAGTAAATTCTTTCTCGGTTAAACATTTTTCATTTTGTTCTACGATAATAAATTCAAGAAAATATTTTGCATACTGTCCATTCCAACTAAATGCTGCTGTAAAATATGATTAGTTAAATTAATTTAAGATTAAAAAAAACTCATATTCTTACAAATTCATACAAAACAATAAAAGATTTTACCTGGTATAACGTTATCCAATTTTGTTAATCCAGAGTTTTCTTGTTTACGCTTCCACCATTTAATACTTTTTTGAAAGAAATAAGGAAAACTAACATTATTTTGAGAAGCTCGAGAATACTACTAAGGGACGAATTAATTTCTGTTGTTGAAGGCGTTCTTAGACATGTTGAATGCGTTACTCAGAACAAACTGACCGCGTTTACGTCAACAGATACACGTGGAGCGCAACGTGGCAATGTTTTAGTTGCATTCGCAGTTTTATAAATCACCGCAAGGTAGCGTATTCGAGTGCTGGAGTTCCGAATTCCTTAAACTTATTTTATTTTGTGTTTCCATGGTTACGCTTTTTGAATCCATCTTTCTCGATTGAGTTTTTTAAAAATAATTTAATATCTGTCGTCATTGTTTTTAAGGGAAATTTTGCATAATGCTTTTTTTTAGTTCAGCCTGATTGCTGAATATACGTCACTTGACACACTTTTTATTTTCAAGGTAGACCGGGCGAAGACGGGCAATGCAACTAGTATTTTATATAGTGCTTCGTTATCAAGGGTAGAGGAAGATGGGGAATGACTTGCAAAAAGCATGAAATACCCCATGAAAATTGTTTAATAAATTGAAAAATTCAGTAAAGCAGCAGTTTAGTTTTTTTTTTTTTTTTTTTTTGACAATTTTCATTAGAATGTACGGGATCAAGGTACCATCCACTCTTTTCTTCAAACGTCTTACTTTTTCTGCTGTAGTAAAATGTATCGTTATAAGTTTAAAAATTAATAAAACATAAAGTGGAGGATATTTGTAGTAATTTGAAGCTGCTGAATTTGTTTATTTATTTATTTCAAACTTACAGTTTATGTTTCGCGCAAATTTTTTGCTTGATGGAGAAAAAACGAAGAATAAAAATACACAAGGATCTCGTATCGAAATTTAAGAAACATGATGAAACTCAAATTTTGCAAGTTAATGCAACTTTTTGTTGTTGTTTCTCCAATTACTTTTTAGCTCCTATCACGATGTCATAAATATTGATTTTTTTCTCAAATTAACTTCAAAAACTGAATGCATCAACTTTTTATTCAATTATTTTAAGTCTCAATTGAAAGATATACATATGGAAAAGAGGGGAAAGTACGTGCGGACGTTTTTTTCTTTTTTTTTCCTTTTTGTACAAAAATCGAACCGTTTACATTTCATATTTTCTCTCTCTCTCTCTTTCTTTCTTTTTTTTTTTAAATAACTAAGCACTATCTTACACTTGATCTCTTCATATGTACATGCTTAAATATTTGGAAATGTGATAACATTTTGAAACAAAAGTAAAAATAAACAAAAAAAACGCCCTCATATACAGGGCCCGATTTACCTATAAGCTGAACAAGCTGTTGCTTATTAGAGCCCCCCGCTCTGCTGGACTCCCGAAAAATTGCGTGATTCGTTCCGAAAAAAAAATGAAAATTCTTGAAAAAGTCAACTTTATTTTCAAGTGCTTGAAAATTTGGAAAAGTGTGGCTACAAACCTTGCATTTTAAAATGTTTAACAAATTAGAGTTCGTAGGGAGGAGGAATTCCGAAATGTATTAAATTCAGTGTACGCTTCAATGTGTGTTCTTCAAAGTGTGCTTCAATTTCATTTCTTACTAGGCGTATAAATAATGAATTGTTTAAATGGGCAGTATGTCTTTTAATGCACATTTTACTATTGATCATTTTATATTTAATTGATCGTCGTATTTGTAGGAGGGTTGGAGGATTGAACAAAAACTAACTGTATCGTGAGCATGTACACTTGATCCATTCTCCTCCCTCGTTCTGTCTCTCTCTCGACTGCTTCATCGATGTGTCGACCCCAAAAAAATTTCTACTGTGTATTATCTCAATTTACAAAAGAGTACATTATTTTGAAAAAGTTTTGTTTGCCTATTTTTTTCTTGAATATTTTTGATTCCAATCCCACTTTATAAGGCTTAAAAATGCAGATTTTTTTTTTTACTTTTCAAAATTTCGCCCGGAGGAGAAACCCCCGGACCCCCCAAAATTGCGGAGCCCTGCATAATTCTCTTGATACAGACAACAGGCTACACACATAAAAAAACGCAAAATATAACAAAGAGAGCTAGGTTTTATGTATCACGGGGGAAAGACAAAAAATAGTAGGACAAAATAATAATAATATAAATAAATAAAAACGCTTATCCATCATAGTCTCTTTCGCCACAGACAGAAAAGGTTGTCCGGACGGTAAAAGGGACCCCATACCTGAAATAGCTGAGGATCCCGTGAAGTCTAAATCCAGCTCTGCTCATGTGGGCATATTTATACATGCTTAGGACACATCTGGACATTTTTAACAATATAAATAATTCAAAACGACGAAGATGACGTCATTATAGAAAAGACAGTCTGAAATTAATCTAAGTTTAGCCTTGAAAGTTGGCTCAATTAAAATCGCTTATGTCTCCTGTTCGAATTGATGGAGAGGAATGGAAGAAACATCTTCTTATTCAGAAAAAACCCTTTTCTAACGACATATAATGTTAGGGGTAGGGGGAATTTTTTACCCCCCAGTTAGGCGAAATACATGCAATTTTATATTAATTAATTCAAAAAAACTAATTTGAAATTTCGATTTCGGGCTTCGAGATGCAAATGTCCAAGGTACGTTTGAATTTTCTGCCAAATTTTAGGTCTGTAAGTGCTATTGGATCTTCTGGCCATTGGTCCATTGGGTACAAAGAAACAAAGAAAGAAAGAAAGAAACATCGTCACCTTTAGAAAAATAGATAAAGAAAGAATCGGCAAATTTTAAAACTACAGTCCGCAGTTCGAAAATTTTACACCCCCCCCCCCCTCCCGCCCAAAAGTGACAGGCTCGACACGTCCCTGCGAGTTATCAATAGTTCGAGTTACAGGAAGTTGTATGAAAACATTCCTAAGTTTTTTTGCAGTACCTTGACATCGCGGTCACAGCCTAAGTTATAGAAGATGAGTGTTAGAGCTATAATATGGATATTTTTGAAGAAATTGAACCTTGAAACTTTAATCTGTCGTGAGAAAGCTATGTTTTATACCAATAGAAAGCTCTATTTTTCCATGCTTTAACTTTGCAATGGTTTTAAATTTTTAGTCTACTGTAATTAGGATAGAAGTTACAGTCATTTGCATGTCACAACTTTCCGTTTATGTTGCACTTTTAAAGTGTTTAACAACCCTATATTTCGTAACATTTTTGAAGTAGAATTCTGAAAATTGGCAGGATTACTTATTGTGCCGTATGTGTCCTTCAAACGAAATTTCATTAAAATCGGAAATGGGTGAGGAATTCAAGAAGGTGACTGACCTGACACATGAAATTCCACAATGCAAAACATGAGAACATTCTTGATATTTTTTCAGTACCTTGCCATTGCGATCCCAGTCTAAGTTTTGGTGAAGTGAAAGAATAGTGTTAAAGCTTTATAAAATATATATTTTTTGAAGAAATTCTGAGGGGTTATGTTTTGAGATATTCAAGGGCAAAAATAGCGGTGAATGACCTAGAAACTTAAACCTGTCGTAAGAAAGTCATGTTTTATATCAATCGAAAGTTATATTTTTTGGCTTTACAGTGGTTTTTAAATTTTTAATCTACTATAATTGGGAGAGAAGCTACAGTCATTTAAATGTCACAACTTTTCGGTTTTTTTTTCGTACTTTTTAAATTTTTTAACAGCCCTGTATTTTGTAACAATTTTAAAGTAGAATTCTAAAAACTCGCAGGATTGCTTATCTTGTCATATGCGTTCCTCACACAAATTGTCTTAAAAATCGGAGATTGTGAGGTCAAAAAAAAAATTTTTTTTTTGTTGATTGATTAGACGTGGAATTACCCAATATAATCGTACATGCATACCGTATGTCCTTAAAATAGTTTTGGTGAAACCGCGGGGCACAGCTAAAAATAAATATAAAATATAAACTTGATTACGATTGAAAAGGAGAAGATTTTTTTTTAATGTCTAAAAGTTTCGAGTTACACTGAAGTAGTGTGTTTGAAAAACTGCTGACACACTTATTCAATACCTGCAATTAATTCACAATTTCCCTATATACAGGTTGAGTTTGATCGAATCTGCCATACGAAAGGTGGTGATAGAAGAGCTGAAGTGGAGCATAGAACCACCCATTATCGTGTACAATCCTTAACCGTAACCGAGTTATGGTAGATATAAGGAAAATGAGTAAAAAAACAAAATTCTGAGAAAAAGCACCGATTTCTAAAATTCCCGTAGGACCTACACACAAAATAAGTACATATTTGGAAATCGCAGACTAAATCCTACAAAATGACACTTTTCCCATTAAGATAGTCGCATTTTACAACGAGCCACAAGCTTTGAAACATTGGACGCACTCAGAATGGAAATGGTGCCAAAATGTTCTATCGACATTTTCGAAAATAACCGTATGAGCTACAAACAGGCAAATCTACCAAAAACAGGCCGATTTTACTAGCTTTTGGATGATAAAACAACGATCATATTGTGCTTTAAGTTCAGCAGAAATTCAGGCTTTTGTTTGAAACAGTGTAAAAATCTGCATTCGTTGGAAAAGGAAAACGAGCGAAGCGTTGCACTTTTCTGTTACAAATTTTCTGTTTCACGTAAGCATGTTGCTTTCTTTGTTTAAAAAAATGATATTTTTATGTCAAAATAATAGTTTTAACATTTTATTTAGGGAAAAAACACATGAGATAACAATAAGTATAGAAATAAAAGAAGCATTACTTCCCCGTGCTTTTCACAAAGGAAAAATCAATAATAAAAAAGTTACACCAACATCAACTAGTACATTTAATCAATCTTCAAAATGTACAATAGATGCTGAAATTGGTCGCCACCACACCTGATACATGTCCTTGCCTTTTTGCGAATGGAAACAACCGTTGCTCTAAGTGAAATTTTATTTCCTTGTTTTATTACTGCTCCATCAAGCTACTTGCGCAATTCCTGCTCCATCAAGCTACTTGCGCAATTCCTGCAAACTGCCTACTTCTGCTTCGTGTACTTCTTGTTTTAAGAATCCCCAAAGAAGTCCACTGGCGTCAGGTCTGGCGATCTAGATGGCTAAGGAATGGGACCCATACGACCAGTGGCGTAGCTAGGGAGGGGCGGAGGGGGAAGTCCGCCCCACGCGGCACTTTGGGGGGGGGCGGCAATTTCATACTTTTGATGCGAAAAAATTTAAAGCGTTTTCCCAATAAGGAAAGCATGCTTTTCATCTATTACTGGAGGCAAAAAAGAAAAAAAAAAAGTCTTCGAATTTCGGTTTTAGTACGACAATGATAAGAAAATAACTCTAATACAAAACATGTGTTTTTCTTGTGGACATCTGAGCACTATTGCTTGTTTTTTCTCTTCCTTCGTCTGAGGGAGGTGGTAGTGTAAAGTCAAGGTACCATGTTTTTTCTTTCTTTTTGCTGTTAAAATTAACTATTACGGAGGAAACAATTAATTTCATAACCTTTCGTTATATGATGAAGGTACCAATTGATTTTAAGTTAGATTTTAACCTAGGAAACCACCACATTTAAAAAAAAAAAAAAAATCACTTATTTTTAAAGCAAAGTGACAATAAAAGTAAAAGGAGGGAGGTCTCGAATAGTGCGCGATTTCTTGCTCATTTTCAGGATAACAATATCTGTTTAGACAACTGCTTTGATTGGTCATTGACTACAAAGTTTTCACCAAGACAGAATGAATATTATGTTCATTTTATAAAAAAAAAAACTCACAACTCTAAAAATAATTGCTTGTACTACAGTATTATAGCAACTAATTCCTTTATACATTGAGTTTCATATTTAGTCATTCATTTTAAGGAAAGGTTTTTGATTAGTAAAATGATCTCTATCAAAGCCTTTCGCATTTCGACCTCTATTAGTGAAAAAGAGAATCATCCAAATTTGGTAATATAACTCTAGGGATACCGGATCTAGGGAAGGGGAGGGGGTGAGTCTTACTTGTACCCTGGGTGGCAACTTTTGATTTTGTCAACATTACGTGAGCCGCTCAAGAACGGATCTAACAGGGAGCTATAACTCCCTATGAGAAACCAAATTGACTTTAAATTTGCATTTCATAAACTTTAAACTAGGAAAATTTCCCCGACCATTACGCTTCTTCCTACTGTTACAAAGCTTAAAATGCATTATCAGGACTTTAATCTGCTTGTTCATTACCCATAATGTCCACATGGGACAGAATCCACTGAAAATGGACATCATGGGACGATGATATTTTTTTAAGTTTCTGGAGAATAGAGACGCTAGTTTTGTCTCCAACAGTAATCCAATTATCTATTGGAGAGAACTTCTGCTATCAGAGAGAATCCAGAGATCCCCAAAGGCGCATTCATTGAGAACTGTCTCAAGGCCATGCTCAATTGCAACAAGTTCACTTTTGAGAACTGAAGAAAAGTCAGGATTCCGGAGGCCAATAAGGACAATTTTTCTCCCGGTTTCTCAATGTATATGCCACTATCAGCCTGATCGTTCAGTTTGCTGCCATCTGTGTAAAATTTTATATCGTTACTAGGGATTTTATTGATGACTTCCAGTGCTAATTGCCTAAGATGGTCAGGGATCAAGTCCATTTTAACGACTGGAGTAGAAAAGAAAAAAATGGAAGTGTACTCTTGGGATTCATTCCGCTGGGCTGAGACAAGATTTCAAGCTGTGGGGCTCTACATCACCAGAACGCAATTTTAGATGTTCTGCATGACTAAAAGGACCGTTTTTCTTTAGTCGTTGATTGTTTCGCCTTTTGTTAAGGTATGTGAAATTTTTATTGTATTGGCCATAGCTAGAAAATTTATTGAAATATTTGGCGTGATTAGCAAGTCTTCTAATTCGGAGATATTGCAAGTTAGCTTCAAAAAGAACAATTTCTCTAGGCCAGCTTCGCCTCAACCCAGTGATAATTCTGGCAGCACTAAGTAGAGCTCTTTCTAATTTGTCCAAATTAGTATCTGATGGTATATCCCTAGCCTAATTTGCAAAATTTCGTGTCGCGCAGATGTCACAGGTGTCGCAAAGAAACGCAGGATATAAAATAAAAAGTTTGTTGGAATTTATTTTCAAGAACGGGTCATTCCATACAGATTCAACGGATGAGAGCGCTCGACCATTTTTAATTTTTTTGAAACTCATATCCCAAAAAGATGCATATGAATGATGTTTAAAACCACTTTTATTTTTTCTCTAACCTTAACCCTTAATTTTTTAGACGTCATCAAAAGTCATTTTCGTAGTCGAACATGGGACTTTTAGACCTTTGCATTTTGGTCCAAATCTAATTGAATAACAATCATGGCAGAACATTTTACATTTGATGTTAAAGTAAATAAGATAATAGTCTCACACACTGAGTAATGTAGCTGTAACTTAATAATTAAAATAATGGCAGCAGGCCAAAGTTCAAGGTCAAATGTAAAATTTTTACATTTGACCACTGTTTCTAGGATATCCACCAGTCACATGGTTTGGTTAATGAGCAGCAAAAGGGTAGCCATAGCTCGGTCTACTCTTATTATTAGTCTATGGCAAAAACTAATCACTGGAACAATGCTAATAAGAATATGTTACTGTTGCTGTGTGTTTGCTTACCCTTTATTGGTTACAGCCCCTCAAAGATCAGAAAAATGACAAAAAATTACATTTTTAGACCCCTGTAAACCAAAAGGGGATGGAATTAAAAATAAAATTTCTTGGCCAATTGAATATTCCATTCAAGTTCTATAGATGTTATATATATTGATTTGTGTATTTGGCTTTTAAAAAAGATACAGGTTTTTGAAATTGAGCAATTTTGCTAGTTAATTCACACACTAAAACAGAAATAAAAAGTGTGAAAACGTCATTGCACTTTCTTAAATGACTTATATAATATATTATACTGAAAAAACATATTTTAAGCATAAAAAAAAAATATTTTAATTTGATAACTTAGAAATATTTGGACATAGATGTGTAGTTCATACATGATTGAGAGCTTAAAGGTTTGACTCTGCAAATAAAATTCCCAATACAACATTTAATCACTGCTTTATGCCACCGTATTTAAATATTATCACTGTAAAATTATTATCCCCTAGCAATAGGTATGAAGAATAATGTGTGTTAGTAAAAAGACTATTAAAAGAAAATGCCCATTATTGTCAAAAAAGTTATTACGTAGCTTGTGTTGATCACTAAACTCAAAAACTACTGCTTGTGCTGAATAATGTTTAGTAAACAGATATACCAAGTAAAACAAATAATTATGTTCCGAAATGTTTGACGTTTCTGCTTTTTTTAAAAAAATAATTTCTAGTTTTGGTTTCTAGATTGGAAAATAAAATTAATTAATTAACTATAAAAAGTAGGGGGGCTGTTGCCCCCCTGCCCCCCGAATCGCTGCCACTGGGCAAAATGCACAAGGCTTAGGTGAAATTTGTAGTTTCATTCGGCAAAATTAGGCGCAATTGAGAATTTCCGCCCTCCCAATAATTTAGTTCGGGGAACGCCTAATATCGCACTTTTTTCATTAACATATTCTCAAGAACAAATGCATGATGCCACACTTCTTACCCCCTTTCTACTCCCTGTCAGGAAACTTTCCCACAAAGTGTGAAATCATTTGTGAGCAATCCCAAAACGTTTCCGCGTTTTCGATTTTGTAATATCCTAGCTGGTACCTCATTCCCTTTCCATGAAATGCGGAACATTTTTTTTATTTTTTATTTAAGGGGCCATTCATTAATTAAGTAAGGGTCCTGAGAGAGAGGGTTGGTTAGAAAAACCTCTACATACCCTTACTTGGGGGGGGGGTTTAAATCCATTGTTACGTAATATTTTCAAATCAATATTTTATATTAGAAATCGCGCGTTCAAGTGGTTTCAAACGGATCCTATTTTATTTGCGTCTGTAAGGTAAAAAACGTATCAGGATGAGTTGTTTTTTACCTGTTTTACAATAAAGAATGAATAGTGTAAAAGATAATAAACGACTCGCACTATGAATGGCATGTTTTATTTTTTATTAGTATCTCATCATATACAAAAAAATATCGAAAAAAATATTCAGTCTAGATTCCAACTTTTTAATTAATATTTCTTTACACAAAATTTTTTTTAAAAATAATTTAATAATAGTGAATTTGATAACGATTCCAGTGATGTAATATTCGTTATTTTATTATTTTAAAAAACTAAATGGAACCTTACGTAAGAGTGGGGGGGGGGGGGTTTGAAAAAAACGTACGTACCTTTGCATTGAGGTGGGGTGGGGGGTTAAAAATTACCAAAATCATCCTTACATAATTAAAGAATGACCCCTAACACATAAACAAAGTCTCGGAAAATTTAAAGAAGTACGCCATAGATGAAAATTACACGCGAACTAAAAATCAGACGATTTTGTCCTTCAATATTCTAACCACTAAACCAGTGTTTCTCAACCTTTTTTACTTTGCGGCACACTTAATCAATTTCTAGAACAACGGGGCACACTGAACTTAATTTCGCAATGGTAATATAGAAATGTTTTTATCAATCCCTGGTAAAAAGACGGGGGGGCGGGGGGACTTTTTTCATATGAGTAAAACCATTATAACAAACGTAGTGTATTTAAATTTATTTAGAAAGCAGAAATATTTCGAATGTATTGCGGTTGATAATGAACAACAAAACTATAGCTATTTACAGAAAATTATGCTTCATGTTTCAAAGCATTTGTGTCAAACATGTCATTAAAGTGCACACTGCAATTAAACAATTTATCAAATAATGTTTCAAGAAGGAAGCAAGCAAGAAATTAAAACCAAGTACCTAACTTCCATTTGACACTAATTTTTGCAAAGACGTTTGATGTTCGGCTCTATGATGGAAAGAGCTACACGAAGTTTTTGATCCATTCTCTTTAGAGATGATCTCTTACTGTTTTTAATAAGTGCGAGGGCTGAGTTCGCAAAGATATGTAGTTGAAAATGGTAGCAGCACATCAATAGCGAGACGAGATATAGTGAGATACTCATTTTTAACCAGCAACCAAAATTCGTCCAGAGGCACTTCGCTCAACTTAAGTTTAAGAGTACGGTCGCTTTTAAGGTACATAAATTATTCACGCGCCTTCAAAGAAAGGTCTCCGCAGTGAAGAGAATGGATCGCGAATCCAGTCATACTGTTCCATGTTACTATTCTTGAAATAGTGCTTAAACCTGTCCTTAAGTATGACTAAATGTTCTGCCACCACATTCAGCAGCTTTTCTTCCATGCCACTTTCTTCACATACGAGTATCATGTTGACGGTCCGTTTGAACACGTCGAATGAGCCACGAACTACTCCTCTCCACAGCTGAATTTTTGATTTGAACCCGTTTGGCTTGTCCATACATGTAAACCAAACTATCTCCTTGTCCTTGCATTTTCCGATTCAATTCGTTAAGGTTTTCAAAAATGTCAGCCATGAAAGCTAGTTTTGCCAGCCAATATTTGTCTTGCAACAAACTGGCGTACTGCATTTTATTTTTTAAAATCAAAAACTGTCGTACCTCGTCCCTCAATTCAAATTCTTGATAGTACCTCACCACATGAAAGCCAGCGAATCTTTGTATGAAGAAGTAGGGAGTGGTGATCTGCCCCCATTTCTCCACAAAGTACCGAGAAAAGGCGAGAATTACGCGGCGTCGATTTTATGAAATTCACGATTTTCACGACTTCAGCCAAAGCTGACTTCAGCTCATCTGGTAAGTTCTTTGCCATGAGAGCTTCACGATGGAGGAAACAATGTATGGTTTTAATTTCTAGTTTACTAAGTCTCAGAACCGAGCTTTGAGAAACTACGATCGAAGGAAATTTCTATCGGAACTGGAAAAGTGGAAAACAAAAGCTAAAGCTGGGTCTAAAATTCCTGGGGGAGGGGACGGTACTCCCGTTTGCGAAAGATTAAAAAAAAAAAAAAAATGTGTATAATTAGTTGATTTCGTGGAAATTAAAATCCGTTTTCAAAAAAAGAAAGCAATAGGATCACAAGAAGTTTAAAAGAGGTGGAGCAGCAAATACTGCCACTATTCGGTCGTAACTTTAAAATAAAATACGTCAAGTCTCTTTCTTTTTATACAACTACGAAAATACCGCGGCGCACCAGTATGCCGCGGCACACCGGTTACGAAACCCTGCACTAAACACAGTACTTTTTTTTCCCCTAATTTTACTTTCTTCTCTTGTAGATATTCTCTTACTGAATGACGCACATAACCAGTTTTAAGGCTATTAAAAGGGATTCTGAGAATTTGAAGCAGTTTACGGCCATTTGAAAATTTATTTATGTAGACCAGTTCTTAGTCTCCAGCATTTTAATGATCGACTTTGAATATTATCTAGATGTCTTGATGTATATATTTGAACACAACGTACATTTTACACACGGTATCGTTAACGCGTGCAACTTGACGAATTTTAATTAAAAATTTTATGCTTTTTGTATTCGTATCCACCGTTCTTTTAACAGATTTAGTGCGATGATAAACGGACGAAAAGTGAGCTGTGCTTTCTAATTTGTATGCAACAACAGTTAGCTTATCAGACAAAAATGTTGTCATTTGGATATGAAAATTGTTTAAAGGATTAAAATGCATATGGATATAAAAGAAATTCAAGGCAAGTACTGAGTCTTTTGTGTACGTAATGAGATTTCATCATATCCTTGACGAAATAGGTTTTTTTCCTTTCTGAAAAAAAAAATCATTCGCATTCAGAAGTAGTCTAAAAAGTCAATACGCGTTTTTGTGCGTTATGTTTTCAAAATGTATTTAATAGGGTGGAGTGCATGGGCGGATTTAAGGGGGGCAGAGGATGGCAATGCCCCCCCCCCCCCCCGTTTTGGGTGGATTTTATGTAGTAACAACACATCTTCCAAAATCTAAAAAAAATCATGATTTTTTTCCTTTTTTGATTAGTTCAGAAGGGAAGATGAAGAGAATAGCAAATGTCCTTTTTTTGGGGGGGGGTCTTGATATGGAGGGGGGAGCTTCACGATCTTAAGGAAGGGTGCGCCCTTGCTCTTGGGGGAGGGGGCACTCCTGCTAAACGAGTTATGCATTAAAATAATCAACGATTATTTTAACAAATTAAAACCTAAAACAAAGGTAACCCCCCCCCCCTTTTGTGCTAACAGAACGATCTACTTACTCATCATGATTTGTTTTCTTTCTGTTCAGAATGTTTATTTTCAATTTGCGTGATTTCAAAAGCTAAATGTTTTGGGTTGTTATAGACGAAAGATTTTGAAGAGCCTTTTGGTTTCATATGTTCAATTGAAATTGGCTGATTTGAAGTGAATGCTATTACAAAAGAAGTACAAAGTTAAAAGATTTTTGTACAGCAAAATACTGTAATAGTTCACACCATACTCAACGAATTTATATAACAATGAAACAAAAACTGGTAAAATTGTGCAACCATTGCACAAACAGAAGGTAAAAGCACTATAAACAATGCGTTGATTTTTTACGGAAAAAAATAGGAATTTCAATCCCTAGCAGTTTAAAACTAAATTTCAGCTTTTTCTGAATCACATACATTGTAGAGAAAACGTCTGAATAATAGAAAAGGTGGGAGATGTATTTCCGGCCCGAAAGTTTTGCATGTTTCTTGTTAGTACAGTAAAATTAGACCGAAAAATGGCCAAACCCAAACATCAAAAAAAAAAAGGTGAAACCTGTTGCAAATTACTTCTTACCCTTCCAGCAAGAAGGGGTAAAAAGTCCCAGCACTTTGCGCGTCGGGTTTTGGGGGGAAGGGGGGGGGGACGAAATAATCCTCTATTTAAATAAAAATAATTTCTATTATTTAAAAAAATTCTCAAACCGCGCAGAAACCACTCTATAATAGTAAAATAATAAACTCTCACAGAAAAAATTCTAATTAACAGGGGTGCACAGGCGGGGGAGGGGAATGGGGGGGGGAGGGTTCATGGAGCAGCTTTGCGTCATTGGAATTTTAAGGCAGTTTTTTCAAGGCGTATTTCTTTTTTGAGGGCTTTTATTCTGGATGGATACTCCGTCACACTTAAGGGGTGAGCCATCGCTTTTTTTTTTGGGGGGGGGGGGTCCCTGAATTTATATTCTAAAATCAACTATTGCATTGAAGTTCACGAAAAAATTTCCCTGATTTAAACTTTTCCGAAGTACAAAATGCCACACAATGATATGATAATGTCAGAATGATAATTCTAAAAGATCTAAGCGAGCTCAGTAACCAAATTATTTGTGACTGGAGTTATTAAGTTGTTTAGAGCGCTGGAAAACAAAATTCCTGTGCAGCATAAAAAAAAGTCCAAATTGATCAAAGTTTCCCTACTTTTTGATTAACAAACTTTAACCATTCTACAATATTTTGCCATCACCGTAAGGGGAGACAAACCGAAATTGCCAATAGTGAGACGGGCAATGCTGCAATTCTGCACCCTCTAAGTCGGTGGGGGTTCTCATTTGCAAACACCGAGCTACCTCTCTTTTACGCAATGTGAATTATGCTAAATATGCAGACATATACTTGCAACCAGGGCTGCGGAGTCGGAAGGAAAATGGCCGACTCCGACCCCGACTCCGACTCCTGGATTTTGAAGCGCCCGACTCCAACTCCGACTCCGACTCCGGATGTTTTTGATTTTTTTAATTGTATTTTTTCAACTCCCTCTCTCCCTTCAGGGGAAGGGGGAAAACCTCTAAACAGAGATTGAAATATTGATTCCTTTTCATGAAAATTTCGCATTTTGTTTATTGTAAACCCAAGACGCATACAACGTTAGAAATTCAATTTAAAAATCAAATTTTCCAGCAGTTACGAGTTAAGAAGTGAGATGACTTAAAAATCCCTTTTAAAAAATTTGAAAAGGATTATCTGCAATTTGCCCCCCTTTAATGTTTAACAAATAGATATTGATCAAATCGTGTGCTTTCAATTTTTGAAAGCTGTAACTCGAGAGAAAAAAAGCTTTTTTTTTCTAAATCCAAGTTCTTGAGAGGGGGTGGTTTTCCCTGGGTGACACCCATCAGGTAGATGACACCCAAAGTTAATTTCAGAGTTTATAAATACTTTAATTATGAAAATTTTCGCGAATATATTTTAAATTATATTTCATCAATCAAATTTCAACGAAAATAGGGCACATATACATCAGGAGCTAATTTTACACAAAATGCGGCCGGTATACAAATTTATACGAATAGCTTTTACTATACCTATATTTCTTCTTCGCTAAATTTTTAATTTAAATTTTATTGTCTGCTTTAGAATTAACCTTAATATTAAGATTTTAAGATTAGCTGCAATCATTGAGTGTTGCAATCAAGAAATCATTTACACTTATTTTGTTCTATACTTTTTAGTGAGAACCAAGCTTATAGAAATAGTCTTAATAAAGAAAAAAACATTAGATTATTTTTCATCGGATCTTTTGGATTCGTGCTTTCGCGCCAGAACGTTTTTGAATTTGTCGATCACCCTTAAACGTTTCAACCTTAGCTACGGGCCTCGACTTATTAATTTGTTACGTTCCTTTCGCTATTTTACAACTGAGATCGAACAAAACACTATATTTCTATTTTTATTTGAAAGTGATTACTTGAAAATGTTAGGCAACAAAACCGTTTGCTGACAGTCGCTATTAGTTAAGTTAAAAAGCAAGCAAACTAGAGGACGGCTACAGTAAGTTCGGTAAGCATTCAGGCTAGCTGATTGCCATAATGGCAGTTATTTTCTCATTAGTATCTTTTTATTCATGTAATTGAACCAATTGGTAGTCAGTTTTTAAAAAATGCAAGGAGAGTCAGTGAAAATGAAAGAAAAAAAGAAACCCGGAGTCGGAGTCGGAGTCGGCAAGTTTTCTAACAACTCCGACTCCGACTCCTTTACCCCAAAATCAGTCCGACTCCGACTCTTCGACTCCGACTCTGACTCCGACTCCACAGCCCTGCTTGCAACACTATCTCAAACTTTTGAGTACATAATGCGATAAAAAAAAATTGATCACATCAAACATCAGATAAAACATCAGCTATCCAACGATCTAACGCAGTGAAAAATTCAGGTGGTCAAGAACCTGTAGGGATTCAACGATAGAACAAGTCTTGATGAGAGCAATGAGCAATACAACAATAGAATGCTAAATATTTACACTTTTTTGTCTCCCAGTTTGGAAATCACAATCCGTTTCTAAAGCCCCCAGAAGTTTCTTCCCTCTCATGTTGGTAGTGGTATTGCTCGCTGATGATAAGGTGAGTTGCGATGAGACCTATAACGTTCGGGTAGTAACATCAAAGGATATTGAAGGCAAACAATTTTGTAATTTTGTGGCATTTCTTTGTAAAGGAGGTAAACAGTTACGTCTTTAGCTTCTGTTACGAGAGTAGTTCTATCTGTAAAGATGTGTAAGTCCAAACCATCTTTTACACCGAATGGTATGAATACTAAAGATGGAATAACAAATTGTTAAAAACTTCAGGTACGAGTTATGCGCTGATCTTCCATCAGTATTCGATGAATCTGGTTTCAGAAGGAAAGAAATCTTGTATCGTTAAAGTACTATTATCTGAAGCAAAAGGTTCATCCACCATCACAGAACGAACAGCTGGTGTCATATATGAGGCAGCGAGAAGCAAAAGGATGTAAGTGGACATTTTCAAGTTTTGAATAAAACGTGTTTAAAGATAAGATCGTAGGTAAGCTTTCATTGATTTTCTTTTCTAAATCATCCTGTATAAAAGCAACTACCAGGTCTACTAGTACCATCTCTTGCCTCAAGATAGAGGAGAGGTTCACCAACCATTTGTACTGGTTATCTCCAAATTTTTAATAATGCCACTTGCATCCCTTTGCTTCTCACTGCCTCATATGTAATAGATGGAAGATACCTGCTTGATCATATTTTTGGTAATGATCTGTAAGCTTCAAGGAAATATGCCAGCATTGCAGTGTATAGGTAATTTGTAAGTATGGGAAAACTAGTATCATTTTTGATGGGTGCAAAGAAAGCACCACAAAAATATAATCTGCGTCCTATTACAACAGCCAAGCCTTCCGCTCTAGAAGACTTTCTTCGCCTCATATCTTGTGCTTGTTCTGAGGGGTTTATTGGAAAAATGAATGTTTGAAAAGTCTGAAAGTGGACTGAAGTGCTCAATTATATGCACAAACTGTGTTAGACATAGCTGCAACAATAACGATTTTACTGAAGATCTAGATTCCAAAAAACATCTTAATAACGAAGACTTTTTGTTACAAGCTTAGGAGAAATCATTTGAAAGCAAAAAACAGTTCAGCGTAATTTTTCTGGCCAATCAATCAAATGTGCACCATTAGAGGGGGTGGGGGGGAAGGATAATATTTTAGTATATAATTTCGTTTTGGGAGGTGAGCTACTGTTCTTATGGGGTGGACAGTCCTGATTTAATGCATTTTTGATTTGCATGAAATAATACTTCTACTTGAAATAAAAGGGGGGGGGGGTGAGGATTTATTTTATTTGGCGGAGGGGGGTGCTGTAGCTTTGAGAGGAGGTGCACCATCGATCTTGGAAGATGTACACACTCGATTTATAACTTTAACTTAGCATAAAATAATGTTTCCATATGAAGTGTATGGAGGGGGATTCGGGGGTACTGCTTCGTTTTACGGGGACAGGGGGGGCTATGTAGCATTGGTGAGTTATGTTATCCCTCTTGGGGGTCAAACACCTTTAATGTCATGCTTTTAAATTTAGTAAAACATAATATTCTCACTTTAAATTTACTCTGAAAATTCCGGAAAAATACCCAAAACAGCAATTTTTAGATGCCCCCCATTCCAAAACCCGACGCACAATGGGGTGGGACTTTTTACCTGTTTTTATTGGGAGGGTAATAAACAATTTGCACCAGGTTTAGCTTTTTTTTTGGATGTTTGGGTCCGACCCCTATTTTTACTGTACTATGTAAGATCGCTTTATTAACTGATGAAATGTTTTTATAACTGTGTTTTCGTTATCTTTTGAAGGAGAAAAATAAAAAACAAAACTCTTGCGCTCAGAAAATTGTTGGTTTTTCCTTTCTTTCATGCTTTTTTTTTTTTTTTTGAGAAAGAGAGAGAGAAAATAAATACTATCGCAAACTGAATAAATTTCGGTTACCTGAGAGTTCTGTTTAATTGATTTTTTTTTTATTTGGGGGGAAAGTACCATTTTACTTTCTAAATACTGTTTAAAAAGTAAGGTAAGTCATAATCATCTAAGTCTAAATAGGTCAGTCATTGTCATCATTGAAATCTAAATAATTCAGTCATCAGAAGTTTTAGAAAAATTGCTGAAACTTGATAAAAATCGATAAAAACCTAACGCAAATGGGTAGAGTTGTAAAAATCCTTTATAAAACCGTAAGAGCTGACGAAGTTTTGTGAAAATTACGAAAAATCCAACAAAAATCTGCAGGTAAGAGCGAATTACAAACAGGGCCGGATTTGAATACAAGTTAAGCAAGCTATAGCTTAAGGCCCCTTCTTTGAGGTGGGCCTCCTAAGAAAAATGGTAAGAGTTTGAAAAAATTAATATCATTTTTTACAGTGCTTAAAAATTTGGAAACGTGTGGCTACAAACCTTACTTTTAAAATTTCTAACAAATGAAAGGGGGTAGGGGGAGGAAAGACAAAATGTGTCAAATTCAGCTCTTTGCTACATCTTGCATCAAAAATGTAAAAATCGTGGTTCTCACGTTTCTGTAACAATCTCGAATGCAGTATTTTCGAAATTCTTTCGTATTGCTTATGCTTTTATTATTACTTTTTTTATCTTACTTCTACTGCATATTTTTAATCTGTTCAGCCCGACAAAAAAATGTTACATTGCCTCTATTTCTTTCTGAGTGTGCTTCAATTTTATTTCTTATCAAGTGTACAAATTATCAATTGTTTAAATGGGCAGTATGTTACTCTCTTGTAACCTATTTTCTAAATCTGTACACCATTTCTTTAAAGTATTAACTTACATTACAAAGCACATTTAAAGCATAAAACTTTTAAAAAAAATTATTTGCCTATTTTTTCCTTTTTTTATAAGGCTTCAAAATGCAGAATTGTATAACCTTTTTACAAAATTTTCTCCGGGGGAGAAACCCCCGGACTCCCTAAAGTTGGAAATACTCTATATCCCACTTAAAAGGGAGCCCTGTGTCACTCCCTTGATACCAGTCTCCCTCTAAAGTTCAATTCAAAAAGGACAGCATACAAAAACACATTAATAAAAACGACACAAAAGAAAGCGAAAACATGTCCTTATGCATTACAGGAAAAAGACAAAACATAGGTGGGGGTGGCAGGGGGGTTGCATTTAAAAATGTTACTCAAAAAAGAAAAAAGAAAACCTGCCCCCTCCCCCAGGAACTCAGTCCTAAATCCGCCTATGGTGGAGTGAAAAGAAACGAAATTCAGAAATATGTAACGCATATATGGGAGAAAACTGCCTCTTACCAAGCCTATTTATCATACAAATTTCAGCTAAATTAAATAATATTTTTAGCTGCCCATTTGACTTTCAATTTTAAGTATTTTGCCTGATTTTTCACCAAAATGGCGAAAATGGAATAATGAAAATAATTACCTTTCATTTGAAGCTACTAATGCTTGAAATTAAACTCTAGAGAAATAAATACTCATTATATAGTTAGTTGAATAACCGAAGCAATTGCGAAATGGCCCTCAGATGTGCATTAAGCGTGCACATCGCACATTCTCTGCCAGCTCTGGCTTGTCCTTTCTTTGCATTCACTGCTATCAACTGAGTTCTTTTGTTCTAGTTGATTGTCGTTCTTCTTTAAAGTATTCTATTTGGTTCGAATTATATTTCAAATTATTGAGTTACAACTTTAGAAGTAAATGAACACCCTGTTTTTACATATACGACTAAACAACTTGAAAGAAGAAAAAACACAATTATAAATCAAGATTTGTCTTCAGCATCGTAAATGTGATAAGCGTAAATTTTTTTTAATAAGTTGTGCAACTGAATTTTAGTCAATTAAAGTCAAATAATTGTCTGCATTGAAATTCATTGCAGTAATCTTGAATTCTTGAACATAATTATCGAGTTTAGCCTTTTTTCCCTTTTTAAAGCTCTTAAGGGTTCAGATTTCTCATGCGTTTTCTATGCGGTAAAAGTATTCACTCCCAATCCGACTTGATTATTTAGATTTAATATAACGGAGTACACTTTCGAATGAGACTAAAATACAACCGGTCGGATAACTATTTCGGGTAGAAAGAGCCATTTAATGCCACTTTTGGGTCTTAAAATTAAAATTCGAACGATTCTTTACTTTTTTGGCGATTGAAACTCTCCCCCCCCCCCCTACCTTCTTTCTCGGATGCCCAAGTTCCCTGCCAAATTTGGTCGACTGTGGGCTTGTACAGGGAAAATGCATAGTAGATAGAAGATAGACGCTTTCTTGGTAATTAATATAAACCTCACATCCTCGCAATAGAGTTTTGCTTTGGTATGTAAATTGCAATACAGCATGGTTGCTGGATGCACGAAGTTGGGCAAACAAGAATTTTTCCACCTGTACCAAGTGGATGTCTTTGGCTGTCCGTTCAGAAGCAGTCTGATACGCAATATGATTAATATAATCATACGTCCCGTTTTGAACGGGACAGTTCCCTTTTCAGGTAGCCTGTGACGTTGTCCCAGCACATATTGAAATGTCCCGTTTTTGAAGTGACCGAAAAATCGATGGGGGAAGTTGTTTAAGCATTTTCATACCATAAAATTAAATCATGTGTCACACTATTGAATATATTTTATGTTTTCCCGGTCCCAATACACTCATAAAAAGGGTATTTTTATTTATGAACTAGTGGTACCCGCACGGCTTTGCCCGTAGTTGAAAATTAAAAGGTCATTCGGTTCGCCTGTATATTTACAAATAATGGATGACGAATTTCTCACCAATTGGCTATGTTCATTCGCTCTCCCATTCCACGTCATGATAATTTCGTAATTTACTCGTCCATCTTATGATAATTTTGCTTCGGAAAATGTTCTTAAAATTGAAATAGAAAAAGAACAGAATCGAATTTTTGAAAAATCTCTTCGAGATGCAACCCCATGCTACAAACTAACTTTGTGCCAAATTTCATGAAAATCGGCCGAATGGTTTAGGCGCTATGCGCGTCACAGAGATCCAGACATCCAGAAAGAGAGACTTTAAGCTTTATTATTAGTAAAGATAACTAGCCACCTGCGGCGACCAGCTGGTTCGTCTTTTTACGCCATTACCCTTTCTATGTAAGAAGCCGCTTACCGCGGCTGTTTTGCTTACTTGTCATTCACCTTTTTACGCCAAGAATGCCGCCTTTGGCGGTTGTTTAAATAAAATTGGATGCGGTATTAATCAATCTATATCTTTATTTATCAATGTGAATATGAACAGTGGCGTAGCTACACGTTCTGCCGCCCGGGGCGATTCCTCAATGTGCCGCCCTTTTTGATGGGAAATAGTTGACACGCAAAATAGTCAAATGTATTTTCATAAGATTTTAATAAACAAGAAAATAAATTTATTTTTTTCCTTATTTTTCTTTTAGAAGGAAAAAAAAAAGCAATACAGAGCCCCACCGAAACATTCCAAAAGTTATGTCAAAATTCAGATTTTTAAGAAATTTTTAGTAACGCTTATAGAAAAGATGCTTGGAGCTCCCTAAAAATGTTTTTTTTTTTTTTTTTTAATGTTTTCAAAATTAAAATTAGTTTTATGCATTCTTTGGTGATGTTAGGGGGTCGGGACTTCTCAACGAAATTTTCCGAAACTGAAGTGTTTAAAAAGCAATTTTAGGCAATTTTTGAAAACGTGAAGATATTGGTGAAGATATTGGGGCGGCGCCTTCCGGAAAACCTTTCAACAAAATTGAAAAACACATAAATGTAAGCTGTATCTAGTGGTGTAAGAGTCTCCCCTAACTCCAACAAAGACTAGATTTTCCACCCGAAAAATTTTCAAGCTTGAAATCAATTTTAGTCTATCTTTGATGATGTTAAAGAGAATAGGATACGTTGAGGAGCTCTCTGGAAATTTTTCGAATCCGAAGTTTCAAAAACCCAATTGTAGGCTATTTTTGACGGCATAAGTTTTCAAATATTTCCAAAAATGTTGGGAAGTTAGATGGTTTTTCCATCTCCCCTGGAAACTTTTTGAAAATGACGCCTAAAAACGCGACTTCAGCCGTTGTTTGACGGACAACGTTACGATATAGAGGTCGGAGGGAGGTTTCCTACCAGAAATCTTTTTCGAAACTGTTGCTCATTTTAAGCTCTTCACTACTGAGAAAAAAAAGCATTTGCGGTCTTCCCTCAGAAATTTCTAAAAACGAAGTTTGGAGTCAACTTTTATGACATTAGGTGATTTCGTGCACATCTGGGGTCTTTACCTTAGAATTTGTTTGAATTTTAAGTTTCAAAAACCCAATTTTAAGCTATTTATGGAGACATTGGATGAGATTAGGATATTAACGTTTGAAGTTGATGTCCTAAATACACACTTTACACTATCTTTAGACATTATACAGGAAGCGTCAGGGCTTGACCGCTCTCAGGAATTTGTTGGTATTGAAGTTATAAAACTCAATCATCAATATTAGGCTAAAAAGATGAGATGTGGAGGGATAAGTTGGGCGTTTATTCATTGGAAATGTTTCGAGACCTGATTTGGATGATTCTCTTTTCACTAATAGAGGAGGAAAAGCGGAAGGTTTTGCCTAGAGATCATTTTACTAATTAAAAACCTTCCCTTAAAATGAATGACTAAATGAAACGCATTGTATAAAGGAATTAGTTGATATAGTGCAGTAGTAAAAGCAATTATTTTTCGAGTTGTGAATAATTTTATTTTATATAAAATGAACCTAGAATTCATTCTGTCCTAGTTAAAATTTTGTAGTCAATAACCAATCAAAGCAATTGTTGAAACAGATAACGCTATCCTGAAAATGAGCAAGAAATCGCCCACCATTTGAAACCTTTCCCCTTTTACTCTTGTTGTCACTTCCTTCGCAAAAAGTGTTTTCTTTTTTAAATAAGGTGGTTTCCTCGGAACTTACTTAAAATCAAGTGGTTGCTTCATCATATAACGAAAGGTTATGAAATTTATTGTTTCTTCCGTAATAGTTAGCCTTAACAGCAAAAAGAAGAAAAAAAACATGGTCCCTTGACTTTACCCTACCACCTCCCTCAGTCTGTAGCTTCAGACGAAAAAAGAGAAAAAACAAACAATAGTGCTGAGATGTCTACAAGAAAAACAAATGTTTTGTATCAGAGTAATTTTATTATCATAGTCCTACTAAAACCTTACAATTTGAAGACTTTTTTTCTTTTTTGCCTCCAGTAATAGATCAAAAGCATGATTTCCTTGTTGGGATAACGCGTTATTATTATTATTTTTTGGATCAAAAATGTGAAATTGGCGCCCCCCAAAAAGTGCCGCCCGGGGCGGACCGTCCCTCCGCCTCTCCCTAGCTACGCCACTGAATATGAATAAAATATTTTTTATATCTATCTCTAGTTTTGTTTTGTGTCATGTACGCCAAGAATACCGTTTGCGGCGGTTTCTATCTATACAAACTATTTCAAAATTTTCTAATCCATTTATATTTATTTTAACCTAACCGCCCATTCCCTAAAAAAAAAACAAAGATTTTAAAGAAATATCTCCTATACTCCCCGTAGTGTGCAAAAAGTAGCATTTGCAAAAGAAAAAAAAAATTTGAATATTGACGTCAGGAATTCAAATTATGTTTTTCGCAATCACGAGTGTGTGTGTGTGTATGTAGGCGTGTGTGTTTGTGTCTGTGTGCAGGTATGAGTGTGTGGGTAGTTGTGTGTATGAGTGTTTGTGGTAGGGGGGAATGTGTATGTGTGTGTAGGCATATGTGTTTGTGTCTGTGTGCAGGCATGAGTGTGTGGGTAGTTGTGTGTAGGTGTGTATGTGTAGATGTCTGTATGTATGCGTGTGTATGCATGTGTTTGTGTATGTGTATGTGTAGGTGTATATATGTGTGTGTATGTGTTTGTTTGTACGAGTAGGATATTGACGCAACCTGGAGATGGCTTTCGCTAGAAGAGCAACATCGTGAGGAGCCGGTCGATGGTGGTGCTGCAGAGGGTGCTGGCGGGAAAATAAAACGATAGCACATCAAAACAGTCAAGTGAAAGCAATAAGTAATCGTGATTGCTAAAAAAAAAACACTTTTTTTAAAATTAAATGCACCGGCTGCGCCAGTTACCCGGCTTGTAGTGAACGCATTTCATGCTTGCTCCAGAGAAGCCTTGATTCAAAATTTTCATTGTGATTACTATTAATATTGCTGTTGTAATTCAACGAATTTTTGCAACAATGGGTTTTATATTTAAGCATTTAATGGGAAAATTGCATGAAATTTACTGTTTTCCATAATAACTTTTTTAAACTAGGTTTTTTTTTTATAAATAAATTATAGCCTATGTTTCTTCCTGATAATGTAGCTATCTATGGTGAAGAAATAGTTAAAATCGGTCCAGTAGTTTTGAAGATTACACTGGACATACTTACGTCCTTATATTTATGTATATAGATTTGTTGACGAGCGAAAAAAGCCCAGCTGCAAATCTCGGTTCAAAAAAAAAAAAAAATGTTGATTGAAAAATCAAACTGTATGAAATTCTGACATTTTTCTTTTCCTATTTAAAATCGGCACCAAATTTATTCCCGCAAATTTGTGCAATGAAAATATAATGTACAAAAATTCTCTTTTTTGCGTTCATTTGTGTGTGTGTGTGTGTGTGTTTTAAATACAGATACGTCCCTCGTATTACACGGTTTATTCGTTCCGTGTAGTATCGAAACCGTGTTATACGAAACTTTCTTTAAAACAACGTTTAAACTTATTTTGTGCACTAATTAAGCATGTACATAGTAAAAATCATGTCAATATGTACACTGTTAAAACTACAGGTTGCATTCGGCACCTTTCAGGGGTGAAACGCTTGTTCACCAGCGGCACCCAATACGGAGCCGAAATTTCACCTCTAACTAGGGTGAAAAACAGGCACCTTTCAAAAAGTAGGCAGCCGGGGTGAAAAGAATGAACCTTCGGAGAGAGAAATGGCACCCTTACTGTAGATCCTCCCCCCCTCCCCCGTATTGTGTGCGTTTTTGAATACAGTTGTGTATTTTTCTTTTTTTAATAGTTTTGTTTTGATTCATGATAGTCTACGTTTTGCACACTTTTCACATTGCATGAATTCAGTACTGGAAATGATTAAAACTTGTAATTACAGCATTTGACCATATTTCAGAGTTTTCAACATAGTTAAGAAGTGCTCATTGCTTTAATTCATCTGATCGTTCTCTACATAAGTGTTTCTCAACCTCTTTTGACCCTCGGGTCGGTAAAAACAAATGAAAAACATTGCGGCCCTGTGAAATTTTTATCCTTTTCTTAAAAATAAATAAAATAAATAATAATAATTATAATAACTCTCGGGGCGGTAAAAAACTTGTGAAAAAATTCTGCGTACTGATGAGTTTTCTTTCTTTCTTTCTTTTTTTTTTTTTTTACAAAGTAATATTAAAGATGAATAAAACAATAAATATCTACAGACTTTATTTGGTATCAAAGAGTTGTCACAAATATATTTAAAGTTAAAGACGAGTAATTATTTGAATAATCATAGTTAAGTTAATGATCATTTGTGAGAAATAACCGCACCGAAAGTAAAGTGTAGATGTACTTATGAATTATTTACATGAACAGACAAAAATATTCTGGGATATTAAAGTTACGATAAAACAAAATCGTTTCTCAAACGTTCAACATTTCAATCAAAATAACAATAAAATAAAATGCGCATAAAATTTTTCGACAGTTAAAAATTTAAAGAAACTCCTAACACTATCGAATAACCGCTAACAGGAAATGATTCTAACACTTGAACGAAAAAGCAAAAGAAAAAGATAGACGGAGAGAGATTTCTTTTTTATTTTTTGCGCTCGCTACACGAAGCACAAGAATCATTTTTATTGAGGTTCTCACTTGTTGGTTATTGAAAATATCATTGCGGTTACTATTTTGGTGATTAAATGTTGCTTATCGAGTACTCAAGAAAATAATGATAGATACATTTAGTAGCGTTTTGTGTGAATGATGGAATTTTCACGATAGTAACGGTAACCTGAAAATAAACAACTAACGGTACTACGGTATCGTAACGGACTAACGGTAACTGAAAAGCATTAAACGTACTTTTAACTATGTTTGAAAGCCCTAAAAGCTACAAAGTGATCAAAAGCTGTACTTACTTGTTATTTTAAAGAATTATCCTACAAAAGTTGAGATTTAATCCAATAGTGTACTTCATTCAATGTGAAAGGCGTAGAAGCCACGCGTAGTGCAACCTATCATTCGTCCGCCATATTGAAGTGGTTGAATGGTGAATGTATGCCGGAAGCGCATGCGCCAGCAAGTCATTTAGCGATTGCTTGCTGTTTTGGCACCCCTGTCTACGACTGTCTGCTACTTTCGCACCTCTGCTTTACTTCCTGGCCAGTATGGCACCCTTGGTCACCATGCTTTCACCTTAGGGGGAATATATTCACTCGTCTGGAACCTCTGGTTATAACAGTGTAACGTGTTGTATTGAAACTCCGTTTCGTGTTATGTGGAAATTGTATTATACGAGACTTAGAAATAATCTAAATCAAGGGTTATGTACCGTGTTATATCGAAACCATGTTTCATAAGAACAAAGTAAAAACTTATTAGAGTAATCAAACATTAACAGAATGTATTGAATAAAAATGAAATTCCATCTTTTATAAAGTTAACATTCGTGTTGTATCAAAATCATGTAGTATTTAATTCAAGTTTTGAACCATGTAATATCGAAACTTTGTTATAATAATCGCAAATTTGGTACCTTGTAATATCGAAACCGTGTTGTTCAAGTAGAGTGTTATACGAGGGACGCCTGTATATGCAGTTGAGCAAAATTGAGAAATCTCCCGTTCAGGCGAAAAAAATTGTCACCAAAGATATGAAACTCATGGAGCAATTCATGTACAGTCATAGAAAAAAAAAACGAAACACTTTTAATTATTCGGCCATTATACATGCTAGAAAGGAAACAAAGGTGTCATCCGACTTGGTTTAAAGTCTTCTTTAAAACTATGTAGGTAAAATTTTGATAAGGGACCATATACAAAGCAAAACGAGCACCAACTCTTGATTTTCAAATAGAAACCCCTATTTTTTGCTACATAATTATGTTTAGACCGCAAAAAACAGCCAGGGTACGAAATTTCACTGCATTCCGTGCAGTAGAACAGGAGTTATTAACGAAAAACGTTTTAGGGACCGTCACCACATTGAAAACGTTTCTTTCAAGGTCACGGCTTATCAAGTAACGGAATGTAAACAAAGAAAAGAACGAGATTATCCAGCTCAATTCATGATTTTTTGAAATTCTCTCTTTTTTTCCGTAATTCGATACTTTTTGGGACGATAATGTTGCGCCAAAAAGCGATTTACGGTCAAAAACTTTTTTTTTTGAAAAAAAAAGTTAAAATATTTACAGATTTTTGTCTATCAGGATTAACCTAAGAATGACGGACCGGGTTTGACTGGTCCATCGTATAGATCGTTGTTTAATAAATCGAATAAGGACAAATTAAAATTAATGGAACTTTTTGCCTTTTCTAATATGAACCTATTGGATTGCTTATATAATCTTTCAGCAAATTAGCCTCAAAGAAATGTAAATATCAAACCTTATACCTAGAATCATCATGTGAATATGTTTGATAAATGTATTGCACCTATGTTACAGGTTTATTTTGGAATAAATAGAAAATCTTTTGATGTCAAATGGAATTGGGCGTTTTTAATTTCGCAGAACATCGACAGAAGTTTGGGCCATCGCACACAAAAATATAAAAAATATACCGCACAACGTGGGAAGACGCAGCATTAAATAGATTGGAGACACGAGCGAAGCAAGGTTTATTTATTCCGTGAAAATTTGCTCTATATATACATAAAATGAACGAAGTATCAATCTGAAAAATAAAACAGAAACAGGAGAATATAAATACCCGTTAATGAGCAAACTGTTCATACTCGAACTTTATTTGGTAAAAATTTGGTTATATGAATTAACACTGTGAACAAACACGGTAATTGTTCTAGCGGCTTTTTTGTAATAAAAAAAAGAGAATTTGTTTCAAATCCAAATTTGATGCGAAAGATCATAATGCGTGGTAATATTAAAAAAACATAACACAATTGACGGTTTTAGTTAAACATGTAATGGCTCTTAAAAGCAATTTAGGAAAGTAATGTCCCAATGCTGTTTCTAGCAACGGGATTCGAGATGGTCCAACCCGTAATTTAAAAAGACAAAAGTTATTTTAGCTTAAACAAAGATGAACCGAAATCAGACTTCTTGTCATTTCTCCGATTTTGTAACTTAACACATGAAAACAAAGCTTAGTATTTTCATTAAATTACCGCCTATTAGCCAGGGCTAAAGCAAAAATACATGGTGGTGTATTTCATGTAAAGCTTATTATTATTTGGTATTGTTTCGCGTACTATATACTTGCAAATGAACATTTCCTATAGCCATAGGTTATCGCACCTATAGCAATATTACACGAAGCATACCCGACAGGTGAGTTTAATCTATCCAGAGACTACAATTTCATCCTTGCTACGGATTTCGCAGACTGGAATCGAAACTAATCGGGCGGGATGTAGAAGTCACCTCATTGAAGCTAAGAGTGCGAATAAACTGGTAGGTAAAGTAAATTTATTTGTTGTATGTTTACGGCATCTCACTGGTGAGATAAATTTTCTTCATCCACCAGTTTTTAGGCACTCTCGGCTTCAATGACATGACACCTGCTTCATTGCTCGGTTAAACCAGGTGTTCGGTGAAGGGCTGTTGTGCTCATTATTAGGACCCACTGCAGCCATCGAATGGGATAACCAAACCTTAGTGGAGACGCGGACCACATTTAGCCCTCGCAGCTGGTCCGTGTGGCCCGTTGTTTGCTTAAAGAGTAATACCAGAAAGTTGAATTAGAGTGCCAGTGCCATAAATTTGGAGACGAATATTCAGATATTAAATTCTGAAAAACATGCATTTAATAAGATAGGCATCTAGTAGTTCATAGCAATAATTTTTTACAACTCTTTTTTTTTTGTCGATATTTTTCCACGTTATTGAAAAAAAAAATTGAAATTTTATCTTTGTCTTGCAAGAATAGTTTTAATGTGAAATGCACAGACAATGACCGAGAAAATAAATAGAAAAAAAAGTATTTAAATTATAATTAAGAATAGACAAAAACTCAACTTAATCTAACACGCAAATTAATGTTTTGTTAAATTTTTGACGAAGTAAAAAAAAAAAAAAGTTCACAATTAGCTACAACTACTACTTTCGTGCAGAATGAGGCTCAAAGCACGCGGCCCTCTACTGCTACTAAAATTTCCTCTCCTACCACACTGAAAATTATTCAGACACTTTACAAATAATAATAATAATAATTCCTAAAAACCAGTAAACGTACCTAAGAGCAAATATTACCTATTGACTCATCTGGATACTGTTAAAGGCGAAACTTAACACTGTCGGCTATTTTTGGAGTGCTTTTTCCCGATTTAGACAAGGCAATAATTTTTCCTTTTAGCAAATTATTACCGGGAAGAGCCATTAATTCTACACTGTCTATTGCAAAAAGAAAATAATAATAATAATAATAATTTGAATTTTGTCATGTTGAATTATATATGTATATATGTGTAGGTGCATGTATGTATGCGTGTAAGTGTAGGATATTGACGAAACCTGGAGACGGTTTTCGCTAGAGGTGCAGTATCGTGAGGACCTGGTCGACGGTGATGCTGTGGAGGTTGCTGGTGGGAAAAATCAAAGGAACGAAAAATACAGTCAAATGAAAGCAATAAGCAATCGTGATTGCTCAAAAAAAAAAAAAAAAAAAAAAAAAACAGAAGTATTTTAGTGTAGCTTTTAAATAAAAAAGTTCTATAAAATATTCTTTAATCAACAATGAAGTAGTGTTTCGCATTATTTACACATTGACGTTTGAATGATATCCACAAAAAACTGACGATTGCAATATTGTGTTGTTCTTCTGCAGAGGCAACGAATAAATTTATGCATTTAAAAAATTCATAGACGTAACTCTTATGTAGAAAATTCACGTTATAATTGGTTTGCTTATTTTGTTGAACATTTTTTTTTTTCATTTTTTACGAGGAAACAAACTTTCATTATTTCTGTTTTAAAATAGTATACGGTCCCCTAAAGTGAGAAAAAATGAAGTTTTAAGCATAGTGCAAAAACTATTGAATATTTTGAGCTCAAATTTTGGATTCCCGCATAAAAGCTCGTCTAGATTGTTTTTCTGTTAAAATTTAATATGGTTTCAGATCATATTTTTTTCAAAAAATATTAAAATAATTCATAAAAAAACTAAAATTACATTCTAGGTGTTGTAAAGAGCGTTTTTATTATTGGGTCGTTTCATATTTTGGTATAAAAACACAATCTTTGCCGTGCCCAAACTAGTTTTTGTGTTATGAGTAAAAATATCAAAATACGTTTTACCATTACAAGAGGAATTTTTCAAAACTCGATTCTGAAGTAACGGCTGAATAGAATTAAACAAAACTTTGCGTACAAAGTAAAAAAAAGGGTGCTGATCACAAATATGTGATAAAAAAAGGGGGTTCTCATTGAAAAATTTGAAGTTGATGCTCGTTTTAATATGAAAACGACCCCTTAACGACAATTTTTTAACATAATTATGTAGAACTTTTTATTCCTGAAACAATGACACCTCACACGTGTCTCTAGTGTCAATAGTCTTTGAATACGATCGAGTGTTTCGTTTTTTTTTTCTATGACTGTACATGCATTCAACTTACATATTAACAGAAGAATCTCGTTTGTTGAGATAATTATTTTATAACGTTCTATTGATTTTAAATTCAGTGAATAGCTAATTCAATTTGGAAAGTAGCATTGGATATCACAATGGAAATTCCAACTAAATGTTTACGTCAGTCGAAATCCACACCGTCATTATTTTATTTTCCTCCAAACAAATATTGCGTTTACTAATGATTTCAAAGGATTAATTTGTATTTCGCTTTTCTTTCCCGATCCCATTTCCTTTGTTGCCTCAACTAATTTAATGAGCATTTTCAATTTCATTTGGCTGAATTTTTTTATTGTTTCCTCCACGAATGTTAATTTGTGAAAATCAGCAACTTCGTTAATTTAAAATTTCTTTTATTTACAATTTTAGGTTGCAACGAATTGGGAAACGGACGAATAAGAACACGCCAGAATCTTTTCGTTTTAAGCCGTATTTCCAGTCTCGGTATACTAATATCTCAGAACTGTGGTTAGCAACCTACGACCTGTAGGCCATATGTGGCCCATGAAACTGATCCAACTGATCCATATGGCCCGTTGTTCTGTTCAATGTTACGAATCGAAATTTCTGGATATTCCCAAAACAATTATAGGGAAGAGTGTTGTACCTTGAGACACTTTTCATATTTTAATTTTTAACGTCAATTATTTAAATCAAATTTAAAATCTAAAAGTCACATTAAAATACCCTAATGTATCTCTCTGTAGTTTTACTTTTTAAAATTCAGACAGTTTGACAATAAAATATTGCCAGCCATTTAAAAGTAAGAGTTCCAAACTGTCCCAAGGTACAACATCCTATTGTACCTTGGGGCATATCCTGTTGTACTATGGGAGCTGTTCATGATTCAGGGAACAGCCATATACTTGAACCAATTTTGCACCAAAAATAAAAAATAAATAAATTTTTTTTTCAAGGTAATGAATTAAATTATGAATAATGAATTATGAATCATAAATAATGAATTAATGAATTATTATCTAATATTAACTGTTTTTAAAAGACTACATCACATTAGAACATTTTTTCATGTTCCCAAACACATCTTAATTATTAAGAATCATGCATATGTTACACTTTGGGATGTGTCCTAAGGTACAACATGTTTGACTGTCCCGAGATACAGTCACCACGTGGTTTAAGAAAAACCAAAATGGAGGTCAATCTAGATGCAGTACAGTCGACTCCCGCTACAGCGCGATCCGACTTACGCGAAATGGCTATAACGCGATTTTTTCCCCGGTAAAGAATTTTAGACCTAACGCGAATTCTTTTGCGAACGGACATTCATCCCTTTGGCATCACTGAGAGTAGAAGTTCCCACACCACATACTAGTTTAAACATCGCTTATACAAATAACTACTCCTCATTTTCCATTTATTTTTTTTCATTCTATTTGTGGAAGTTAATGAAATATAATGACACCTACACTGTTATAACCAGAAGTTCCAGACGAGTGAATATATTCTCCCTAAGGTGAAAGCATGGTGACCAAGGGTGCCATACTGGCCAGGAAGTAAAGCAGAGGTACGAAAGTTGCAGACAATCGTAGACAAGGGTGCCAAAACAGCAAGCAATCGCTAAATGACTTGCTGGCGCATGCGCTTCCGGCATACATTCACCATTCAACCACTTCAATATGGCGGACGAATGATAGGTTGCACTACGCGTGGCTTCTACGTCTTTCACATTGAATGAAGTACACTTTTGGATTAAATCTCAACTTTTGTAGGATAATTCTTTAAAATAACAAGTAAGTAAAGCTTTTGATCACTTTGTAGCTTTTAGGGCTTTCAAACATAGTTAAAAGTACGTTTAATGCTTTTCAGTTACCATTAGTCCGTTACGATACCGTAGTACCGTTAGTTGTTTATTTTCAGGTTACCGTTACTATCGTGAAAATTCCATCATTCACACAAAACGCTACTAAATGTATCTATCATTATTTTCTTGAGTACTCGATAAGCAACATATTATCACCGAAATAGTAACCGCAATGATATTTTCAATAATCAACAAGTGAGAACCTAAATAAAAATGATTCTTGTGCTTCGTGTTGCGAGCGCAAAAAATAAAAAAGAAATCTCTCTCCGTTTATCTTTTTCTTTTGCTTTTTCGTTCAAGTGTTTGAATCATTTCCTGTTAGCGGTTATTCGATAGTGTTAGGAATTTCTTTAAATTTTTAACTGTCGAAAAATTTTATGCGCATTTTATTTTATTGTTATTTTGATTGAAATTTTGAACGTTTGAGAAACGATTTTGTTTTTCCGTAACTTTAATATCCCAGAATATTTTTGGCTCTTCATGTAAATAATTCATAAGTACATCTACACTTTACTTTCGGTCCGGTTATTTCTCACAAATGATCATTAACTTAACTATGATTATTCAAATAATTACTCGTCTTTAACTTTAAATATATTTGTGACAACTCTTTGATACCAAATAAAGTCTGTAGATATTTATTGTTTTATTCATCTTTAATATTACTTTGTAAAAAGAAAGAAAACTCATCAGTACGCAGAATTTTTTCACAAGTTTTTTACCGCCCCGAGAGTTATTATAATTATTATTATTTATTTTATTTATTTTTAAGAAAATGATAAAAATTTCACAGGGCCGCAATGTTTTTCATTTGTTTTTACCGACCCGAGGGTCAAAAGAGGTTAAGAAACACTTATGTAGAGAACGATCAGATGAATTAAAGCAATGAGCACTTCTTAACTATGTTGAAAACTCTGAAATATGGTCAAATGCTGTAATTACAAGTTTTAATCATTTCCAGTACTGAATTCATGCAATGTGAAAAGTGTGCAAAACGTAGACTATCATGAATCAAAACAAAACTATTAAAAAAGGAAAAATACACAACTGTATTCAAAAACGCACACAATACGGGGGAGGGGTGGGGGAGGATCTACAGTAAGGGTGCCATTTCTCTCTCCGAAGGTTCATTCTTTTCACCCCGGCTGTCTATTTTTTAAAAGGTGCCTGTTTTTCACCCTAGTTAGAGGTGCAATTTCGGCTCCGTATTAGGTGCCGCTGGTGAACAAGCGTTTCACCCCTGAAAGGTGCCGAATGCAACCTGTAGTTTTAACAGTGTAAGAGCACTGTTTCATTTAAAGTTTGAAGATAGAATGAAAAAGAGAAAAATTTTCCGACAATTAAAGAAAAACTAAAGATTATGTGCTTGAACAATTATAAAATGCGTCGAAGGTAGCACGACAATTAGGTATGAGTGAATTTTCCATATCTGCAATTAAAAAGCAAGAAAAGGAAATCCGTAAAAGTTCACCGAGTAGTTTCTAAGCAAAATGCAAAAATTATGAAAATGGTAGTTGCTCTTGTATTGTGAATTTAAGAAACCAGGAAGAATTTAAACGTTATGAAAGAACTGGTGAAGCAACTGTATTGCACATTTAAAATTGTATAAGAATAACGGTTTAATTACGCAGCATAAATCATCACCATTTGCGCCTTTTTCAGTTAAATATCATTACTGGATCTATTGTACAGTTTACAGTACAACTATAGTGCATTTGTTTTTCTTACTAATAATGTACGTACCGTAGTGGTTTAATCTACGTCTTTCTTTCCCATTGATCATAAAACTTTTTTTTTTTTAAATATAAATGAAAATTCAGTTTTTTATGTGAGAAACAGTGATGTATAGTTAAGAAATGGTTTTCAACAGTTTGAGGTGTGTTTACAAGTGTCTTTAATTATATGGGTATGTTTACAAACCTTTTTAAACATACACTTTTCCACAACACGAAATTTCGACTTACGCGAAGGGTCTTGGAACGCATACCTCGCGTTAGTCGGGACTAGACTGTATCATTATTTTCCCATAACCAAAATATTTAAAGTACTTCTCTTTTATAACAAAACTAGAGGACCCGACAGACGTTGTTCTGTTCAAACTTTGTAAATTGAAAAGTTAAAAAATTTCAATAAACTATCAAGTGTTTGCACCGTTTTGTTGAAAAAAAATAAATAAAAAGAAAACGTTTTAAGCTGCTTGGTGTCAGAATGCGTATATTTATTAGAACTTGATTTATCTAATGCCTAGTGAGCAGTTGTTTTATTACCTACTATCAGTACCCGCACAGCGATGACTGTGCTAAAAATTTAATGGAAGTCCGTTGAATAAAAAAATTGACGCCCTCACCCCTTCTGATGTGAAACGATCGTTTTTCTTTGTATAAAATGCGTACACACCTTTTCAAAAAAAAAATATTTAAGTTTCTTTGGAATTTAAAACTTTTCGTCAAATCATTAAATTAGATTAACAGTTGCTTTAAAACTCTATTTAGCGAGTGAAGCGGTTTTTACTGCAATTTAAAATATTTCGCCAAATAAACAAAAAAAAAAAAAAAAAAAAAAAAAAAAACATCAAATAATATCTTTCAAAAGTAAAAATAATTCCGCAGCTCTATTGCTTATCGCCAAACTTACCCAGCAACCACACTATCATAATCCATCCGTCTAACGAAAAGAAAAAAAAAAAACATCATATGGAACATTTAAAAATCATCGTCAGAAAAAAGGAAGAAAATGTCGTACATTTCACTCGGATAAAAACAAATCAAAAGTTTCTTTTCTTTCAAAACAAACCGCAAAAACAATGAATTACATTAACGGTTGCCTTAAAACGATAATCCTAGACTGAACTGCTCAGCGCCTAATGTGCGAGGCGACCACGCTACCGGAACCCAGCCCTTTTGCGAGTGAAGCGGATGTTTTTTCTTTGGCAATAATAAATGTTTCGCCAAATAAACAAAAAGGTATTGTTACAAATCCTGTAAATAGTAATTATTGTAGTAACGTAACCTGTAAATAGTTTCCCGTAATGAATATACAACCCCTTTTCATATGGCTAAAAAATACGACCCCTATTTCCTTTTTGTTCATTGATAAAATTTGATAACGGTCTACTACTTTACAGAAGCGTGTGGAATATTTGAGAAAATTCTTCGATGTTTATAAAAGCCGTTAGCGATGGATAAACAGGAGAGTTACGATTGATATTTCGAACTGAGAGCATTTTGCTCTGTTTATAGCGAGGCATTTCGCTGTGTTGTTTTCGTATTTGGAAGTAAATACGTGTGTAAACGTTGAGTTTACGGTGTTGTGTGATAATTGCTTAATTGCTGATGAATAATTTAGCAGTTGTTGAAGATCTTTCCTGTACATAGTGTAAATAAATTTCCTGTGTTTTTATCAAGAACTGTATTTTCATTTCAAGAAAGTGGAAGTCGCACCGAATCCGTTACAATTTGGCGCCCAACGCGGGGCTTCTTCTGGACTTTCTTGGAGTAAGTGTGACTTTGGACATTTTTTCATAAAGACTTTTTTTGAATTAGGACTTTATTTTTATGGTGATTACTCGCGCAATGGATGAACAATTAAAACAACTTCTTGACGCAATCACCTCTGTGAAAAATGATATGGCGGCTAATCAAGAACAATTAAAAAATGATATGGCGGCTAATCAAGAACAATTAAAAAGTGATCTGACTGCAAGTATGTTGGCAAATCAAGACCAGTTAAAAAGCGATTTAACTGTGCTGAAAATGGACTTAACGTCTAACCAAGAAGAAATTAAAAACGACCTTATTTCGGTAAAGACTGTGATGGAAAATAAATTTAATGACATAGAGCATCGAGTTGATGTTATTGAAGAAAAATTTGATACCGTTGAAAGCCGATTCAACGCTGTAGAAAATAAATTTGAAGAAGAAGATAGAAGATTGCATCTACTTAAGAAAGGGATCTTTAAAGACGTGGAAAGGAGATTGGCGACCGCGGAAAGCAGTTCTGTACAGTTTGGCGCTCCCACATCGGTTGCTCGACCGTCCATTAAACTTGCCACATTTGATGGCAAAACTTCGTGGTAGGTTTACAAAGCTCAATTCATGATAGTGGCGGAAGCAAACGGATGGGACTCTGCTACCAAGGCCTGCCATCTTGCAGCATCCCTGAGAGGTGACGCAGCGGACATTCTCCAGACCCTTCCGGACAGCCAGCGCCTGGATTTCGCCGCCCTCACATCTGCGTTGGAGCTTCGCTTCGGTGAGAAATGCCAGAAAGATTTCAGTCGACTCCAGTTGAAGTCCCGTTTCCAGAAAACCGGGGAAACCCTGCAAGAGCTAGCGGCGGACATCGAGAGACTATCTCATCTTGCTTTTTGCGACTGTCCTGCGGATGTTCGAGACAACCTGGCACTCAACTATTACATCGACGGGGTTCGAGATCCGGAAATCCAGAAAGCTCTACGGATGGCGGATGTCAAAGACCTGAATTCTGCTGTTGTGTATGCGATGAAGTTGGAGGCCGCCCAGCAAGCAACCCGTGTCGATCGCCATCCCATCCGAACTCTGGAATCTGATGAGTCTGATTCCAGATCGTCCCACCTCGCTGAACTCGAGAGACAACTCGGTGACTTGGCAAGACATCTGAGCAGCATAACAGCCCAAAAGAAACAAGAGCAGAAGTGCTGGAAATGCGGTAGTGAAGGACACCTGCGAAGGAGTTGTCCGGCTCGCCAAGCTACGCGAGGGAAGGAAATCACCACCACCAGAGCTCTGCAGATTTCCTCTTCTAGTAGTAGCAGTGATGGACTTTTCATTCACGCCCATGTAAATGGGAATCCTTGCAAACTGACTGTCGACACTGGAGCCAATGTGACAACCGTTAGGACAGATGTGGCTCGTGAATTTGGATTGAAACTGCTGTGGACATCGCCACGCGTAAGTCTCCAGACTGTGACAGGTGACAAAATCGAGATTGACGGTAAAGTGGACTTGGAAATAGTGTTTGGGAATGCCACCTACCATCATACGGCATTCGTCGCTAATATCACGGACCCCTTCATTCTCGGATTGGACTTTTTGAAGAAATATGACTTCACTCTCGACTTCAAGACTAATGAGCTGCACTCGATGAGAGAAGACATAGCCGTTTTCCCTGCAGAAAGTGATGTAAAATCCGCTCATCAAATAATAGCCCAAACAGATTTATCGATTCCCTCAAGGTCAGAATCATTAATACCTGGCTCCCTTGAAGAAAGCAATAGTTTTCGATTTGGACTCATTGAATACCCTAACCTAAGCAATAACCTAAAAGGAGTGCTGGTAGCATCTACGCTTGTGGACCTTTCTAAGGATGTAATTCCTGTGAGAATCGCCAACGTGAGTGAAAGGCCAAGGAATATCCGGAAAGGTGAAGTGTTAGCAACTTGTACTCCAGTAAACTGCATCATTAGAAGAATCAATTCCCCCGAGACTGTAACTTCTGAGTCCTTGACATCGAAGTTAATTGGGAGTGCACCATTAACGAAAGACCAAAGAACTGCTGCGGAACAATTGGTGGATGACTTCAAGCATCTGTTTTCATCTACATCGGAGGATGTTGGCCGTACGAATTTAACGCAGCATAGGATCTACACTGGAGAACACCCCCCTATTAAACAGCATCCAAGACGACTACCGTTCGCCAAGAAGGAAGAGGTTGAGACCCTCCTGAAAGAGATGAAGGAGAACGATGTAATCGAACCATCATCCAGTCCTTGGGCGTCTCCCATCGTCCTGGTCCGAAAGAAAGATGGCTCCACCAGATTTTGTGTCGATCACCGACGGCTGAATGAAATCACCAAGAAAGACAGTTACCCTCTTCCACGGATAGACGACACCTTGGACACTCTTTCCGGACACAAGTGGTTTTCGACCCTGGACTTGAAGAGCGGCTACTGGCAGGTTGAGATACACCCTGATGACCGAGAAAAGACAGCGTTTACAACTGGACAAGGCTTATGGCAGTTTAAAGTGATGCCCTTCGGCCTCTGCAATGCACCAGCTACGTTCGAGCGTCGTATGGAGACAGTGTTAAGAGGACTTTCCTACGAATCCTGTCTGGTCTACTTAGACGATATCATCATCGTGGGACGCAGTTTCGAAGAACATCTGACTATAATCTTAGGAAGGTGCTGCAAAATCTTAAGGAAGCCAATCTGAAGTTAAGTCCGTCCAAATGTAATTTGTTACGCCGGGAAGTGAACTATCTTGGTCACATCATCTCTTCTGAGGGTGTGCAAACCGATCCAGAGAAGGTATCTGCGGTCAAGAGTTGGAGTCGTCCCGAAAACATCCATCAGCTGCGAAGTTTCCTGGGGCTCTGCACGTACTATAGGAAGTTTGTGAAGGGTTTTTCCATCATTGCACGACCTTTGCATAAGCTGACGGAGAGCAAGCAAAAGTTTGAATATTCCAAAGAATGCGAAGATGCATTTCTACGACTGAAGGAGGCTTTAACATCAACGCCTATCCTCGCCTATCCTCAGCCTGAAAAATCCTTCATCCTAGACACTGATGCGAGCAACGAGGGCATCGGAGCTGTTTTATCCCAAGAAATTGACGGAAATGAACATGTCATCGCTTACTGGAGCAAATGCTTATCAAAGTCGGAGTGGAATTACTGCGTCACCAGAAAGGAGTTACTGGCCATAGTGAAAGCTGTAGAACACTTCCATCATTACCTTTACGGCCGAAAATTTCTGCTTCGGACAGATCATGCCTCATTAACTTGGCTTTTGAACTTCAAAAATCCGGAAGGTCAGATAGCCAGATGGATACAGCGGCTCCAGGAATATGACATGGAGATCAAGCATCGAAAAGGGTTATCTCACGGTAATGCTGACGCTTTATCAAGGAGACCCTGTCCTGAGAACTGCCACTATTGTTCCCGAATCGAGAAACAGTATGGAACGACTAGCCCTACCGCCTATCAGGTGACAGTGACTCCAATATCATCAGAACCTGATCCATGGAGTGACGACCAAGTTCGAAAAGATCAACTTGAAGACCCCGACATAAAACCAATTTTGGAGTTCATGGAAAGTGACAGTCGGCGACCTAGCTGGCAGGACGTTTCCATCTTCAGTCCTGCAACAAAAAGATACTGGGGTTTATGGAACTCGCTCCATTTAAGGAACGGCGTGCTACACCAAAAATGGGAATCTGACGACGGCAAAACATCTAGGTGGCAGTTACTACTTCCCCGATCAAGGATTTCAGATGTTCTGAAAGAAATACATAGTAGTGCGACTGGAGGACATTTTGGTGTCTTGAAAACCCTCAATAAAGTTCGGGAGCGCTTCTTCTGGAGCAAGGCGAAGGATGACGTGGAGAAGTGGTGCCATTCTTGTGACGCCTGTGCTGCCCGTAAAGGACCGAAGAAGAGAAGCAGAGGGAAGCTACATCTGTACAACGTTGGAGCTCCTTTCGAACGAATTGGGATCGACATCCTGGGTCCTCTACCAAGAACTGCTGATGGGAACAAATACATTCTTGTTTCCATCGACTACTTCACCAAATGGCCGGAAGCATATCCCATTCGAGATCAAGAGGCTACCACCGTAGCAGAGACTCTAGTCCAACATTGGATCTCGAGATATGGAACACCTTTGCAGATTCATTCCGATCAAGGGAGGAATTTCATCTCTGCTGTGTTTAAGGGCCTATGTCAAATTTTCGGAATTGAGAAAACTAGGACAACACCACTACACCCACAATCGGACGGCATGGTGGAGAGATTTAACCGCACAATCCTAAATAATCTCTCGCTTATGGTATTTAGAAATCAACAGGATTGGGACAAGAAGCTACCTTTGTTCCTGCTGGCCTACCGCAGTGCTGTCCACGAGACTACCGGATATGCCCCATCTCAGATGCTCTTCGGACGAGAGCTTCGGCTACCTTGTGATCTCGTCTTCGGTCGTCCTCCGGATGCGCCTGCATCGCCTGAGGAGTACATCCAGGATCTCCAGGCCCGGTCGGAAGACGTTCATAACTTCGCACGAGAGCGAATCAACATCGCGGCGGAGAAGATGAAGACCCGATACGACACAAGGTCTACTGGACATGAATTCATCGAAGGCGACAAGGTTTGGTTATGGAATCCCATCCGACGGAAAGGTCTGTCGCCCAAATTGCAGTCGCATTGGGATGGACCCTACAAAGTCCTTAACCGACTAAATGACGTCGTAGTGAGGATCCAAAAATCACCTAATGCAAAACCTAGGGTTGTACATTATGATCGGTTAGCCCCATACTATGGCCATAGTTCATGAGTATTACGTAATCAACCATGGTTGATAACATAAAAGTTGTAGATAATTTTTGCTTTTAATGTTTAGTAATATTTCTTGTTATTATTGTGTTTTCTGTATCTGTTAGTTATTAATGTGTATATTTGTAAACTTGTGATAGAAGTTTGGCACCCTTTCTGGGGATTGTACTGCCCGGGACGTGCAGTCCTTAGGAAGGGGGCAATGTTACAAATCCTGTAAATAGTAATTATTGTAGTAACGTAACCTGTAAATAGTTTCCCGTAATGAATATACAACCCCTTTTCATATGGCTAAAATATACGACCCCTATATCCTTTTTGTTCATTGATAAAATTTGATAACGGTCTACTACTTTACAGAAGCGTGTGGAATATTTGAGAAAATTCTTCGATGTTTATAAAAGCCGTTAGCGATGGATAAACAGGAGAGTTACGATTGATATTTCGAACTGAGAGCATTTTGCTCTGTTTATAGCGAGGCATTTCGCTGTGTTGTTTTCGTATTTGGAAGTAAATACGTGTGTAAACGTTGAGTTTACGGTGTTGTGTGATAATTGCTTAATTGCTGATGAATAATTTAGCAGTTGTTGAAGATCTTTCCTGTACATAGTGTAAATAAATTTCCTGTGTTTTTATCAAGAACTGTATTTTCATTTCAAGAAAGTGGAAGTCGCACCGAATCCGTTACAGTATAAAATCACATTAACAGTAGCTTCCAAATCTTCTTTATATATTAAGAGCTGCGTTGCCCGGCTTTGTCCGGTCTACCTTGAGAACAAAAATTGTGTCAAGTGACAAATATTCAACAATTAATTAAAAGAATAACTTAATAACTTAAATAAAAGACAAAAAACACCATGCAAAATTACCCTTCCAAACAATGACGACAGATATTAAAATACTGCGAAAGATGGATTTTAAAAGCGTAACCATGGAAACAATGAAATAAAATAAGTTTAAGCATGGCCCCACTCAATGCGCTACCGCTTACCAATACGCTAGCGCTTGAGTGGGGCCATGGTTTAAGAAATCAGATGCAAAATAAGGAATGGATTCAAAAGCGTAACCATGGAAAAGCGAAAATAAAATGGTTGACAACCTGAATCAAAATGACATATTTCGAAATTGATTTAAAAACGCTTGTCACTTTTTTTCCTTCGAAGGTAGAAGCTAATTTTTTCGACCAAAGGTCGAGAGAGATCTGGAGTAAAAAATCTCGCTTTTTCCAATGCTTTCACAAAGAAAACTGTGGGACAATTCCTTCACTTTTTATTGATAGATTGAATGAAGAAAGTAGTGCCTAAATTTCACCTAAGCCTAAAAAGGTTCGAGCTAAAAACGCAAATTACTCCCACCGTAATTAAGTTGGAGCATTGAAACAAATTGTTTGGAACGCGGAAAATTCTACCCTTTTTAACGATATATAATATAAATGTGTGCAAGTAATTTTTCACCCCTTTAATATCCAATAATAGGCAATTTACGTGAAATTTGGGCTTAAATTTGAATAAAAAACACTATTTATGGGATTTTTTCGAATTACAGCCTATGTTACTCAGTAAGAAAGCACCTTCATGTAGTGAAAGAATTTTTCAAATAGGTGCAGTGGTTTCGGAGATTACCTCGAACATATAAAAACACAAAAATCCGCCCTCTCTCTTTATAATATTAGAAAAGATTTTTCTCCTGTACTTGATGGTTTGTTCCTTCAGCCATACTCAAAGGATAAAAAGCGTCCTCAGATACTAAGTGTAAAAAACTAACTATCCATCTGGAACAAACGGGTAATCCCGCTGCAGCATCCCTCGTATGAAAAGAATAAAACAATCGAAAGGATATGTTTTAAAAAAATGATAAAGGTAAAAACAATTCTCTGAATAACCGAAAATCATTCATCCTTACCCCCCCCCCCCCTCTTCTCCCGATGTAAAATAAACACATTCTTCAACTAAAATGACTAAACACTCTTTAAAAACGAAAAACAATTCTTTGCAATTTAAATATTTAGTCAAATACACAAAAAATACAATAAATTACATTAACAGAAGCTTTAAAATGTAAACAAATTATCACGCAACTCTATTGTTTATAGCCGAAGTCGCCAAGTCACCACGTTAGTGTAATCCATTAGCCAATCAAAGAGCGAAGCTAACTCCGACCGATTAGCGGTCCGATCTTTTGAACGAAAATTTTTAAAACTTCATATATTGCCTAATTCGTTCTTTCTATTAAAAATAAAGATCTTCCACTGCACCTTTTGTGTACAGAACTACCCTGTTGTAATTTATCTGACGAAAATGAAATTCGTTTCGTCTTTAAATTCCATTATCTTTTGTTTTAATAATGTACTGATTAGTTTGAAAATCCTTAAAGTATTCTTGACATTGGTGTCAAAACTCAGATGGATTCGAGCCGAGAAACAAATGTTGCAAGGTACGGTACTTTCTGATCATTTAGTTAGAAAAACCTAAAGCACCGATCCGGTCACACGGTTCAACTGACGACAGAACACGCATTTTGCGTGAACCTTCCAGTACTTTACTTTAAAATATATCTCGGGACCTAAAATCGTTGCTTTCAAGAAATGAAAAAAAAAAGGCTTCTCTCTCTCTCTCTCTACGTTTTATCTATTCTCAATTGACATATCATAGTAGGAAATTTAATTACAAAAAGGCCGAGCTGGCTTTCTTATTGTTCTTTGGCAACGGGTTAAATATTAATTTCAGTTCTCACTCAACAATAGGTTAAAATAAATATAAATCATTTGAGAGATATAACTATCCAATATTTAAATTAACTAATTAATTAACAAAAACGTTTCCGATTCGATCCATCGCGCTTCGAAACCAAAAAAAAAAAAAATATTTTTTAAATTCATTCTATTTAAGTTATTTATTTTATTTTATTTTATGAAATTTCATTTGTTTAATTATTTTGTGTGTATGTGTGTGCATTGAAATAGCACGGAACTTTTCTAACAAAGTAATAATAATAATATATAATTAAAAATAAATTAAAAAAAAATAATTTGATTTTTGTCATCTTGAAATCAAATTATGTTTTTCGCAATCACGAGTATGTATGTATATGTAAGCGTGTGTGTTTGTGTGTGGGGGGTATGTGTGTGTGAGCAGGCATGTGTGTTTGTGTCTGTGTGTAGGCATGTGTGTTTATGTCTGTGTGCAGGCATGAGTGTGTGGGTAGTTGTGTGTATGTGTGTGTGTGTGGGGGGGGGGGGGGTATGCGTATGTGTGTGTAGGCATATGTGTTTGTGTCTGTGTGCAGGCAGTGGGGGTAGTTGTGTGTATGTGAGTGTGTGTGTGTGTGTATGTGTGTTTGTGTATGTGTGTAGGTGTATGTATGTGTTTGTGTATGTGTGTAGGTGTATGTATGTGTTTGTGTATTTGTGTAGGTGTATGTATGTGTGTGTAGGTGTATATATGTATGTGTGTAGGTGCGTGTATGTATGCGTGTAAGTGTAGGATATTGACGAAACCTGGAGACGGCTTTCACTATAGGAGCAGCATCGTGAGGATCCGGTCGACGGTGATGCTGCGGAGGGTGGCGGTGGGAAAAATGACAGGAACGTCAAAAACAGTGAAATGAATGCAATAAGCAATCGTGATTGCTCAAAAAATAAATAATTAACTAATATTTTTTAAAAAATTAATGAAATCAAAAAAGGCTAAAAATAGAAAAGGGCAAAAGGGTTGAAAAAAAATATTTTTAAGAGCAGGGATTTGCTCCATAAAACTTGGGGGGGGGGGGCACCCCTGGTGACCACAAGAAAGCATCAATGAACTCATAGATAGCATTCCTTGCCGGATTGAATCCAATGTAGTTTAGCAAGGTCGCGCAAATAGTAAATGTTTTACTGCTAGAATAATCTTGCTGACACTACCTATTACAAAATGAAACGGTCTGTCTCCGTTTTCAATTCATCCGCCAACCACTTTCAAAAATTTAACCATATCCAAAATTTCACCATCAAGGGGGTCAATTGTGTCCCTGGCTTCAAGAAATTAATGTATTTACATGTAGATGGACCTGGATTCAAGATGGCCACAGGTAGAGCAAAATAACTTTTCAATGTCCAGCTAAAAAGTTTCCTTGATTTCACTTACGGCCTGGTTTCTAATCCTCTTGGGCTACGCGTCTACATTAACTCTATACACCAACCCTTTCACGTTCAATCGAGCATATCATATTAACGTTTCGAAGTAAATAGCTATAGCATGAAAAAAAATTTTAGGCTGCATTAAGGGTGCGACATCGATGTCGATGTTTTTGGATCATCGATGTTTTGGCTCCGGTGTTTTTTGATGTTGATGTTTATGCATTTTAATTGAAAATTATCGTAAAATTTGCTCCAATTTTCGAGCTAGGTAATTAAGTTTATTTATGGAGTTGCTAAAAAAAGATCATTTTTTGCACCCATTTTATAAGATCAATTTTTCTGTGCAGAGGATGATTTTTGGGAAGATCACTACAAGATAGTAGAAGATTAACTAGAGAGTGAGGAAGAGGTCAAAGCTATTGGAAAAACCTGACACTGGTAGTCTGGTGCCAGAGCTTGCAGTCTATTTCAAGGCTGCAGTTCTTAAACTAAAGGAAAATCTTATACGTTACTACGGTGAAAATTATAACTTTAAAAATTCAGAGCTGGTAAAAGTTGCTTTAAAGTATTTGACAGTGATGGCAACTTCTGTTCCATCAGAAAGAGATGATTCTCTGACGGGTGGGATAGTCTGCAGAGAAGAATTCTGCAGAGAAGAAGAGAAATGCGATTCTGGGGAACAAAGTAAACAGACTTCTTTTTCTCCTAACTGTCAACACGGATCATTCGGAGTTACTTATCGATTTCCCCCAACAAGTCGTCTCTCTATTACTCACAATTTGTGTTTAATTATTAACTAACAGCACAACACATATTTCTTGCTTTCAAAAATAATTGTTAGAAATAATTTTGTATTTTTAATATTATTAGCACAACTTTTTCTCATCATTCAACTGACGGTAAGTGCTATGATACAATTTTTTCTTAGATTCTTTTTTGATGTAAATTTATTTTTAGTTTCATTCAGTTTGAAAATATTTCCTTATTACTATAATTAGTTTGTATTAATCGGTGCTTGTCTTACTATCAATTTTTGTCCTACTATAATACCAAGATGTTGCGAAATTATTCTTATTAAATTCATGATTTCAGGTTCAGTATTTTCAATTTATTCGTCGGCTACGTATTCTTTTGCATTGCTTAAATTAGTATAGTATATTCAAAAATGTATATTATACATAATACATTGATAAAAAGATCGATGTTTTAAAACATCGATGTTTCTGGTCGATGTATCAATACCGTCGATGTTTCAATTTGAAACATCGATCTTTTGTCATCGATGTCGCACCTCTACTGCAAATTTGTTAAGAGAAGTTAAATTCTTGGTTTAGTTTATTTAACAACACTGAAAAACAGTCATCAATCCGAGGAATGTGTTTCACATTTAAAAGTAGCCAACTGCTCTTCCGCCTACTTGAGAGAAAGAGAGAGGAAAAAAAAACCCTAGCACTGTGCTGCGGAATTGGAGTCGGACTGGTTATGAGGTAAAAGAGTCAGGGTTGGAGCCGGAGTTGGTCATTTTCCATCCGACTTCGGGATCCTGATTTTAACACTAGGTAAAATTCGGACTTTTATTTGGAAAACTGAGAATCTTTTTGTCCCCTAAAAGTTTCGTCTAGGGTGCCGCTAATTGCCACACATCCTAAAATTTGGACTTTTATTTGGAAAACCGAAAACCTTTCTGCACCCAAAAAGTTTCGTCCAGGGTGCCGCTAGATGCCACAGATCCTAAAATTTCGACTTTTATTTGGAAAACCGAGAACCTTTCTGCACCCAAATGTTTCGTCCAGGGTGCCACTGGATGTCAAAGATCCTAAAATTCGGATTTTTTTTTTTTTTTTTTTTGGAAAACTGAGAACCTTTCTGCACAAAAAAAGCTTCGTCCAGGGTGTCGCTGGAAGCCAAATATCCTAAAATTCGGACTTTTATTTGGAAAACTGAGAATCTTTCTGCAACCCAAAAAGTTTTATCCAGGGTGCTGCTGGAAGCAAAAGGTCCTAAAATTTCACTCAAGTCAACTTTTTTGATCTGTGCGAAATATCGATTATTGCATCATCGAAATCAAGATGTCTCGTCATATCAATGACCTCGAGTTTTACCACGTGTTGTGATTGATAATCATTTCCTTCAATGTTTGGCAGACATGATACATATAAAAAGGATTCTCTATTCAGACTTCCAAGGTTAAATTCAATATGCTAAAATCTTCCTTCATGTTATTATGCTTATTATATAAGAAAAGTTCTTTTGTCAGTAATTTATGTAAGATGCTACAATGACCATGCTGTCAGAATGATAATTGGCAAAAGCACTTATCACGAAACTAATTTTTCTTCTTCCTCCTTTAATTTAATTCCCCTAAAAGTTGTTGCGACTCAATTTTTATACCTTAAATAGATAGTATTATTCTGACAAAAAAATAAATAAATAAATAAAATAAAAAAGTTTTTGATGGAACTGGCTGGAGAAAGGAGAAATTCATTATTAGCTTTCATTATAACTCTGTCTTCGGTGGGACCGTGGGACCATCGCGCTGCTTTACAAATTGCACAAAAAATATTTTTTTTTTGTTACATAGAGAAAAATACCTGATCTTAGTGTAAAATAAAGTTCTGAATTCAAATATGCAAACAGTTCTTCTCCATCACCCACAGGTTTTTTGTAACACTAGACTGAAGTTTGAAAGAAATACGCATATTATATGTCTTCAGAATATCAATGACTGCAGACGAGTTTTATTTACAAGAAATAATAGAGGAATTGAAAATATTCCTTCCACTGCAGATGCTTTGATACAACATATCAAACAAGGTGCTCTCCAAGCAAGAATTTGGAACAATAGTCTCGATTCTCATTTTAAAATACCTTTGCTAACCAACTAGGGATGGAGACTAACTTCAGAAGGTTCATACCAACCTGTGTGGACAACAATTCCAGAACTCTCATAACACTCTATACAGCTTACCTCCTGTATTTGCCGCAAGCGATGCACATCTTTTAAATATGTTAAAATGAGCATATACGATGTAGGAAACTTTGTCTGTGCAAAGGCTAGTGCTCCGAAAGCGATTGGTTATTGCAAGGAAATTTTCACGAATCATTTAGTTATTATTGCATAAAAAAATTGAACAAATACTTATGTGCTTGAAAAATAAAATAATATAAAACAGCGCATAAAAGCATTAATCAGTAGGAAAACCGCATACAGATGTTTCAGGGTTGCAAGGAACTCCCTTTTCACCCATCCGACAAGACTTTTGTCGAATGCCTTTTCTTCCATAAGCTCACATCTTTAGTATTGAAAAGCTTTCCTTGTAACCCCGAAACACGTGTATACAGCTTCCTGCTAATTTGTTCTTTGTACGTTGTTTTAACTTCTTTTAGTCTTGCATAAAATCAGCAAGATGCTGTTTTATTTGGATGTCTTACATTTCTGTCTTTGACAATGTATAGTTGATTCTGAATAATAGTGTACAGTCTTTCGTTTCTTATTGTAGTATTAATTGTTTGAAATCAATCCTACAAATACCCCTAAATAAGCTAGAATTTATTTACATATGTACATCAAAAATTACAATAATTATATTTGTTACTTAAGTATTATTGAAGTTACTCTAACACTTCTTGAAACCAGCATTAATTTCATTGTTGCCATATTGACTGTGCTATATCGTTTTGTAATCGGCAACTGTTTGTAATGTAATCAATTTCATACATATCATTCGAAAGGTAATTTTTTGATGAACAAAAAGTAAAATATACGGTTTCAGTTACTTATACCGGTATCCAAGTTATCTTGCAAAATGTCTCAAAAAATAAAAATTAAAATAACATTTTTTGAAAAGCTTTCAAAAATTTCTGGTTTTTTGAACATGAATGACGTCAAATATACCGTTAGAAAGCACGTTTTCTCCTGATTAAGAATTTATAATGTATTTAAAATATATGTTATTATCAAAATACAAATCCGAGTTACAGAGGGAAATGTTGACTCGCATCGTAAAACTTGGCGGCCATTTGTTGACGTCATCAACGCCGCTAGAGGATCGAAAATATTTGTGTCCCGAGCTTTTTGGACTCGTCTACTCATGTACTATCTGAATCCAAAAGGGCGTACTGGTAGCCAGCTGTGAAATATTTTGGCGTAACTTTCAGCTACTTCACCCTACTAAACGTAATTTAACACCCTTAATGCAAATGGAAACATTCGCGTCAGTGGGGTTTTTTTTTTTTTAAATTTTGTATTAAATTCTGCCAGATAAATTTCGGAAACAAATGTTCCAATTTTTTCAACATATTTTACATATCACAGCAAATCAAAACAAGTTACTGCATACACTGATTTCTAACTTTGAAACATGAGTCTTTTGATGAAATCTTAGGTGTATTGCTGTTACGTTCAAGGGTACCTCCAAGGATGATGTCGCACGCCATTAATAGCTATGGAGCACCCCAAAAAATAGATCAAAACCCTCTAAATCAATCTCCTTCTAAAAATTTCAGTGGCGTAGTCTGCACATTCAACGCGAAACTTAGAAGGCGCCTTTCTGATTTTCAGGCATCTCTCGTATAACACGGTTAATTCGTTCCGTGTAGTATCGAAACCGTGTTATACGACACTTTTTTAAAAAATAACGTTTTAACTTATTTTGTGAACTAATTAATCATGTACATGATAAGAATCATGTCAATATGTATAGTGTTGTATCAAAACCGTGTTTCGTGTTGTATTGAAACCGTGTTTCGTGTTATATCGAAACCGTGTTTTACGAGACTTAGAAATAATGTAAATCAAGGGATGTGTACCGCTGTTATATCGAAACCAAGTTTCATAAAAACAAAGTTAAAATATTTTAGAGTTATTATCAAACATTAACAGAATGTATTAAACAAAACTGAAATTCCATCTTTTTTTAAAGATAACAGTCGTGTTATATTAAAACCATGAAACATTAAATTCAAGTTTCGTACCGTGTAATATCGAAACCGCGTTGTACAAGTACCGTGTTATACGAGGGACGCCTGTAAATGATCATCATCTCGCACGCATTGAAATTAAATTAATTGCCGTTAATAATTTTTAAGGAGTCATATTCATTGTGAATTTTTATCGCTGCGAAGAAATATCGGAGGGGTCGCTTCCGCGGAGAGCATGTCATTGGAGTATAGGGATCGGCGAGAGGGGGGAGACCTATTGGTACCTTTTGTTATTACTTTCAGTTTCGAGGCTTCGTATTTTTTTTTTTTAATGATGGAGTCGGTACGCCTTCGTAAGCAGGTGGTTCGCGAAACTCTAATCCGATTCCCTCGGTTTAATTGGTCCGACAAGGGTCCCACAAATCTCGGGCGCCAAGTCACCCGGTCGACCAAAAGAAAAAAAACTTAATTGCAGTGTTTCCTTAAAAATTAGACCCGGTCTTTTCCAATTTTTGTTGCAAAAGATACGCCACAGTTTACTTTCATGGGATGTCTTTTTTTTTCTTTTCATTATGTACAGTAATTTATATTAGTGTTCGGTCAAAGGTCAAAATTTAACCATAATCATAACTGAAAACGTGAGGGAAATAGATATGAATTTTTCTGTTTCCAACATTTTTATTTTTACTCTTTTACATTCGTTTATTGCACATCTGGGAACAAACAATTTTATATATACTTACAACAGTGGCGTCACTACGAGGGTGTGGGGGGGGGCGGTCCTCCCCATGTGTCAACGTCTGGGGGTGACATCCAAAGTGGAATTGCAAGTTTTGGAAAAATATGAAGCTAAAATGCATTTTTCAGACTACAAATTTCAAAAATTTCCGGGGTTAAACCCCCGGACCCCCCATTTAAATTTTTCTTCTGTACATTAGCCCACTTCAAGTTTCGTTATAGGGTAGACCAGGGGAATGCCGCCATCTTAAGGAACTTCAATTTTTTTCACCATCAAAAATCGTATTTATGAGCTAGATCAATATTTTAGATTATTGTTTGCCATCTTAAGAATGTATACAAAATTTGTTATTAATAAATCTACAAAAGAAATAGTCGTAAAACAATAATTGAATTTGTCAATCTCTGCGCTGTGGCGGTATTACTCAGGGAGCTGGGGTAATCTCGTCACGCACCTGGGGTAATTCCGACATTAGCCAATATGACTAAAAGACTAAGAAGGAAAATTTATTGAAAATGATATATGCAATTAGTATTACAATGTAGGAATTGAAAAGCAAAATAAATGATATTTTTAGTTTATACCAGTGAAAAAACAGTATTTTGAATTCATTTGCTTTTTTTAAAAATTTACAAGAATCACAAATATAGTTAACAGCTGTTTCAGCGTCGCTAGACTCTGAATGCACCCACTTGCCACAGCAAGTGCATTTGTGTTACAGTTCGATCGTTCCATATTTATTGCATATAGCATCAAGTTTGGATCGCTTGGATCAAAAAGGTCATCGGTTTTTGTCGTCGTCACGAAACTTTTTGGCGTCGATGTCCTCCTCATCTGAAGAGTTTTCCACAAATTAAACAGTCGCTTGCACCTTTTCTTTACAAATTTATTTTTTTTATTTATTTATTTATTTATTTATTTTTTTTTTTTTTTTTGCCGTGTTGTCTTTGCTTTCTCTTTCTTTACATTTGGGTTCAGTTTTGATATACTTTCCCAAAACCTTTGCCGCAGATTTTCTTTCGGCTTGTTTCTTTTTCAATGTCTTTTCCTTTCTTTTATTTACTGTTTCTTCCAAAACTGTCTTCATTGAGGTTCCCGTTAGAATTGACAAGTAACCATTAATTTTAGAATTTTCCTCTACCCTTTCTGCTGCCAATTTTGGAATTGGTGAAAACTTTTCTAGCGATTGAAAAAACGTTTTTTGGGGCACTTCCTGAACGGGTTTTGATAAGCGAGGTGCTACATCCAGTAACTCGCCTTCAGACGTATTGCTCGCCATTTACAATATTAATTTCTTCACCAGTTTCTTCTGTTAAGACTAACTTCTGTTGACTAACTCTTTTTACTAAACACAGTTTAAAAGAACGCATTTTCGTTCCTTTAAAAAATTGCTTTTGACCTATACAGTGGAAACATGCTTCCGGGGTAATGCCACCACCATGGCGGCATTATTCTTAGCCGTATCACTATATACTAAACAAGGAAAAATACCCGGTGTTGCCTGGGTCAATAATAATTGTAAGAAACAATTGCTATTTTCATTCGTTTTCTGTTTTAACTAAAAAAACTCAAACCACACCGCGTTGACGTGATTAAAAATCGAGCTTCTTCCTTACCCATAAAAGTAAAATAGCAATAAGTATAAGGAACAAAATAGTATTCAATTAGAAACGGAAGCACAACATTTAAGCATGTCAAAATTTGATAAGTTTCCAAAATACGAAATTTCACTTGTTTAAAAAGATTTATCAGTTAATATTCCTTTCTTTCTTTCTTTCTTTCTTTTTTCTTTTTTTGAACATAGTCTAAAACGTTTTCTATATGGCTATTGAAATACAAACAGTTTTAAAAAATGTAGCCGCCTCATAATCCCACTATGCTTGCTTTAGTTATTTTGCAAAATTTGAATTATTGTGGGTTCTTGGTGCGATTTCAAATATTACTAAATTTGCGGTAATAGTTTTGTTATACCTTGCATAAGGCTCCACCTCCCTACTTTGTAAAACTATCTGTTTCTAATTTTCGTCAAAGAGATATTGTCGCCAAATTCTGAGATATTTTCGGTGACCATAAAATGATGCTAAATATTTTCTTCCGAAATAAGTAGTAAAACTTGGCCAGTGTTTGAAATTGTGCACAAAGACAAACTGGTGGAAGTTTTTGTGCTGTTTATAGATTTGCCTAATTAAGTTAGCGGATTACTTTTCATTTTAACAAAAGTTTTAAATATTCTTTTAATTGCGATATTTTGGTTATATGGTGAAATGAAAGCCGAGAAACATTATTATGTAGTCTTTGACTGCAAAAGCAGAGCCAGTTGAAAGGATTGCCTTACGTTATAATTGAATCGTTTTGATTAATTATTACTATGTTCTTATTTCTATGAAATTAATATTTATACATTAAGTAACTGATTTTCAATTGTATATTTCATGCATAAACTCGTTTGAAAGTAATAAACTTACACATATTTTGAAAAGACTCTTTCTCTCAGAATAGAAAAAAATAGGCTTTTCTGCCTATATGTTGAAGCCCAATTGGTCAAGATCTCTTATGTGATTGAGAAAAATGGATGTCATATTTGAAATCAGCGCATCCAATAGAATAAAAGTCACTCATACCGTACAATCACTTTTTCATGACCCGAATTTTGCAGGCCTGTGTAATTTTTGACAATAAAAACTTTCTATTTTCAAACTGTTGCCAAAATCAATTGTCTTTTTACTTAGCACCGTTATATATATATATATATATATGTGTGTGTGTGTGTGTGTGTGTGTGTGTGTTTGTGTGAGGAGGTGGATCGTTTGGGTTAAAATCAGAGCTGTGGAGTCTGAGCCGTTGAGTGGAAATCGGGGACTGATTTCGTGGTTAAGGAATCGGTCGTTTCCCTCTCCAGTCCGCGGCTTTGCCAAGGGGTCGCAGTCGTGGAGTCGAAGTGGGACTGATTTTAGGGCAAAGGAGTCGAGAGTCACAGTCAGAAGTTTAAAATTTCAGGAGTTGGAGTCGCTCATTTCCCCCTCGATTCCGCAGCCCTGTTTAAAGTGCTCTTTTGGAAGACGGAAGAAAACGAAGAAAAAATTGCTTAAATTTTAAAGTCATGTGCATTGTGTGCGGCTGGCTGGAACTAATCAACAGAATTAGTAATTGCAATACAAAATAAACGGAATTTGAAATACTCAAGTATTAAAACCAAAAAAAACGGCGCGTAACTGTAGTTGCGCGTTGCAAGTTCTAAAAATGATTTCTCAAATCTAAATTTCCAATTTAGCTCATGAACTATTGAACTTTTTAGATGGGCTGTTTTACGGGTATTTAGTTTCTTTTCAAGTGGTCTAATTTGTTGGGGGGGGGGGGGTTGCTCCCAGAACCGCCAAGAGCCAAGGAGGGTCCCTTGTCAGTTTGGTCGCAGCGCCCCCATCCCCCCATAAAAATTGTCAAACCACGATTCGAAGTCGAGCCGTTAATTCCCGACTAGGTTGACATAGCTTCTCGTCGGTCCTATTTGCTCCTAGTGATGTAAAATATCGAGTTATTTATTTCTGAGGTAAAAAAAAAGAACAGAGTATATATACCCAGGTAAATATACCAAATCAGGAATCCAAGTAAATACCCAAAATGGGTATTTATTTTCCAGGGGACTCTATTCACACAAAATACCTGCAATTCATGTATTCTATGTAAAGAAAAGTTATACATTTGAATTCTTTTTAGAAATTTTTAATTTTGTAGACCTAAAATAATGAATCAGGAAAAACAAATGTTACACAACATCATGCATTTTCCGTGCAATATTTTATTTAAATATCTACCGTTTTTTGAGGAATAATGTAATGGCTGACTTTAAAAAACAAAAACAGTTGTGCTTGATTTAAAAGAAAAGAATGTTGAGTTTAGTTTTAAAATGGGTAAGACAGATGAGAAGTGATAGTGGAAACCAGGATGATTAAAGAGGGAATTTCTATGCTACTTAAAAAAATCCTAAAAATCACTGCAGGAGCAATGCTATTTTAAAAATCCATATAATAGTCAATGATCGAGTAACGCTCCTGACGTCATCCACAATGAAACAATGAATGATTTTCACACGTCATACTTGACGGGCGACTTTCCAGTTGTAAATAAAAGTCCAAATTTGCCGAATCGTAAGACAAAATTTTTAGAATGAGGAAATATTTGGAAGAAGGTAACTACAATTTGTTTTTTCATACTGCTTCGACGAAAGTACAACATATTAATGTTTATTTAAAATCTTGGGAGAATGTGAAGACTTAATTTAAATATTATTAAACTAACATTATTCACTTAGAAGTAGATTTTGCTAGCTTTTTTTTCTTTCGGAGAAAAATTTTGGCGAAGTTTTACTGATTTTTGCATAAATTGGCTCTTTAAGGTGATTTTTATTTTATTTTTTAACTCGTGGGGACAGTTTCACAATTTCGCGGGGAATTCGTTTCGAGACCTAAAAAGCTCCCTGACTTGTGATCATAACAAGCGTTGAACGTTTTCACAAAAACAAATAAATGAGAAAAAAACCTGCACTCTTCCCCCTTTGCCGTTCTTTTCTATTTTCGGTACGACGAGTTTATAAACGTTATTTTCATGGAGGATTTTTTTTTTTTTAACTGAAAGGATGAAGTAACTTTTGGATATTCTCTGAGAAATCTATGGAGGAAACGGGTTCGTAAGGGGAAAAAAAAAAAAAAAAAAAAAAAAAACATTGCAGTATCCTCACATAAATAATAGCCGATGATCGAGCTACCCGCGTGTTTCAACAATGAAACTCGTGCCACAGCATGATAATACGCTAATATTTTTTGGAATTGTTCGACCTTCAGGGAAATACTTTTATTTTGACAAGACTGAACTGGATCCGGTAACTTAACTTTTACTAGTAAGACTGTCATTTCCGGGAAATGAAGAGACGAAAAAGTGGTCGACAAGGAACGCTATCTACTGGAGTTTAGAGTTCATCCACTGGAGTTAAGGTTACAATTTTAACTATCAAAATATCACCAAACAGGCAATTGCTTCGTTCAAATATAGAAGCAATTTTAACCCGCCATGCCTCGACGGGCGATTTTCTAGTTTTAAAAATAATATTGAAACAAAACCTAATAGAAGCAAATAAAATGAAGGTAACGAAAATTGTATCTTAACTTAAAATGTATATAGTAGTTATCTCTGAAAATAATAGATAAAATATATTACGGGTTTTTGCTCATTTTGAGAGAAACGTTTTTGAGTATGGATTCAGTTAAACATTTCAGAAGCAGATTGTGATTTTGACTTGTCTTCTGAATGGGGTTGTTTCCTTCCGTCAAAAGTACTACTTTCAGTCACTGAAATTGATAGCATAAGCAAAAATATATATATATATAAACCCAGAAAATATTTTTATTTTCCCAACAGTTGTTTTTTAATTAATTTTTTTAAATGTCCGATTTTTCAAACAAGGCGTGGTCTTGATGACGCACAAATGATGCATTTTGGCGCATCTTTCACCACGTTTCCACGTTATGATAATCAACAAGCGAATTAAAATTGCGCTCTACGCTTGCTAACAACCATATCGTTGCCAATACACGTGAATAAAGATGCGAATTAAATATTTTGGTCTGTGAATGGCAATTCATCATTTGTGATGTCATCGGGCTGAAACATAAACAATGAAAGCTCACCGATTTAAGTAATTTTTTAAAAATATTAAACTTAAACAAATTATTTAAAAAATGGTCAGATCCCATGTTTTTAAGCATGCTCTTTCAGAAAAAATTACTTTTGAAATTTTGGAAACGACTCCATTGAGGCATCCATATAATAAACGATCTTGATTTCTCATGACTTTTTGCCCAACAGCCGTTTAGTGTGGAAAGTCTTCCATTCCTGTGTATATGTATGATCTTCCATAATCTTCATAGGTGATACTAACAGATTACGTATTTTGAAAACTTGAACACACTAATAAGATTATAACTATCTTCAGAACGGCAAGTGACGGTCAACGGGTAAAAAACTCGATAGCGTTCAAAGACAATCCACTATGGGCAATTCCTGTGGTCACTGCTTACTGTTATAACAAAACCCCTGCTCAGGAGAAAATTATGGCTGCGCTGGCATTCAAGAACATACGACGGTTATGTCTATGTCCCACCATTCCTGCAGATATGCCGTACAATAAATGACCTTCACAGCGGCTGCAGGTGTTATTACATAACGTTGGTCGCCGCGCCGTGTTAGAAATTGCTTGGATGTAAATTGTTTCCGTCAAACAGATGAATTTAAATGCTAACTATTGCCTTTGTTATAGATAAGGCGTCATGTGTTGGGCATTCATAAAATTTTTTTCAAGGTTTCAATACAACTCCCCATCATTTCACGCACGTATACCCACTCATATGTTATCTCTCTATACACATCACTCCGTGAATTACTGAATTTTTAAACTTGGACTCGCGTTATCATATTTTGCCAAAGAGTTTATATTGCTTTAAAAGAGATTTTATTTGCGTATTTTTCGTAGTCTCAACTACCTAGTAGCATTCGCATAGGGTATGTACTCCATATACGCCGTATACTCTCAAACATATTTTAGACATATAGCGTTATACCCTCAAGCTTCATAAATTTTCATATTATGACATACTATGTATATGATCACATACACACATTCTGCGTAATGTATTTATTACTGGGAGTTATACCCTCAGAAAGATTGATGGGAACATCACTGCAACTACCTCTTATAAGGCCTTAAAATGCAAAACTTTCTATTTTTCAAATTTTTCCCGAGTTTTAAGCCTCCGGTCCCCTAAAGTTGAGGATATTTTATACTGCATTTAAAGGGGGGGGGGGGTCCTTGAATCATGCTCCTCATACCCCCCTCCGCCCCAGGTTATTTCACTCACAAGAAAGCGCGAAACATTAAAAAAAGAAAGGGAAAAAACATGGTAACAGAGGAAAAAGGCACTCATAGCGGAAAAAGAGAGAGAGAAAGAAAACTTCAAAAATTGGCATTTTAAATAAATAAATAATTTAAAAAATTTAGGTTCAGGTCATAAATATAAACCAGATAAACATACATCAAAAGTTTTACGGAAACATATAAAAAACTTTCTGAGATACCATGCTCGCAAAACGAGAAAACCGAAGAAACCGGCACCTGAGAAAAAGAGGCTTAAACAGTTGCTGTTAACATAAATCTGTATGGGGAAAGTTTACGTATTTTTACGATAACTCGAAAAGTTTTTGGCGTATGGTAATAAATAAGGTATCAAATTGTTCAGAATTAAACTATGCATAACATATATTTTTTCCAGAAAATTGAAAATTTTAAAGGTTAAAGGTCCTTAGACCCCGTAGGGGCTAACGGCCCTAGAAATCGAAGAAAAAATTGAAAAAGAATGAGCCTTAAGACTTTTTAACCTTACAAATAGACACTGATGGCCACTAGGGAGGGGCCCTACGTATTTTGTTGCAGAAGGGCCCAAAATTTATAGATCCGGGCCTGCTCTTTAGCACAATTCCAGTGTTGCCACAACTTATTGTAACTGAAAGAAAAGACTTTGTATTTTTGTACTGATACCTATTTTCTTTGAACAGAGAGTAGGCTATCTTAAATAGAACAACAAATGAAAATAAAGTTTGGAGAATAAAGAGCAGCATAAGCTTTATTTTGCTGTTTTATTTAGTTAGTAAAATGCTAGTCTGTCATCAAAGAATTAAAAATATTCTTAGAAAGCTATCAAATAAATAAATAAATAAATAATAATAACAATAATAATAAATAAATAAATAATAAAATAAAATAACTGCTGAAGAAAGTTTAAAAAAATAAACCAAGTGGTCAACTTACAAAGGGTTTTTTACAATACTCCAAACCAAATTTGGTATACATTAGTGGTTAAGATAGACAGACGGTCAAGATAGAGAGGTGGTCAAGTTACAGAGGGTTTCTTTTAATATATAAGGTAGGACTAATTCCGTTCCTGACAAAAGCGGTCAACATAGACAGTTGGTCAACTTACAAGGTGGTCAACTTTAAAGGTTTTACTGTAGTTAATTTACCAAATTGATTTCCTTTATAATGAATATGTATTTTAATAAGAATAAAAACTAGCCACCTTTATGGAGAAACAATAAGGGAAAAACCCGCTTTATGAAAACTCACACACACACAAATTAAAAAAAGAAAAAAAAATCTCATGAGTTTCGGTGTTGTTTTTTCACCGCCACCGAATAAGTGAAAGCTTCCGACACTAACAGGGCTGCCCATGAATGATGTCATACTTTTTTCCAATATCTTTGATCCTCCCTTCCCTTTTGTAACAAAAGTCGCACTCCACCTTACCCCTTCCTTCCCCTTGTCACTTGTCATGTTGTTTTTCATAAGCATTTTCTCATTAAAAAATGCGTGATGTGTTTTAAAAGAATATGTTTGCGAAAAATAGTGTGACAAGGGAAAACAGGGGAAAGGTGAAGTGTGACACCTTGTGACAAGTGTAGACGGGGTCGAAAATGTTGAAAAAAAAGTGTGACAGTATTTATATATACGGATAGCGCCTAAGCAGCATCAATAATGTGACATTCAGCTCAAAACTTCTTTTGCATGAAAAATAGCCCCCCCCCCCCCAACAAAAACCATGTACCTACTAATTTTGAGAACTTGTAACTTCAATTCCGAAGTACCCACGGGGGGGGGGGGGGATTATTGCGCAATTTATGCCATTAAAACTTTTGTGGGGAATTTTTTAAGTTTATTTATTGATTTATTTTTAATTCAAATTTTTTATTTTATTTTCTTTATTTATTTAGTTTGTGTGTAAGCATGTCATTGGCGTAGCGCAGAATTTTTCTAATTAAATAATAATAATAAAAATAATTAAAAACAAATAAATAAAGAAATTAAAAAAGGGAGAGAGAAAGCCTTTTTTTTTGGAGGGAGGGTTGTGCCATTGAAGTTTGGGGAGGGGGAAGAACCCCTGACTTCAATTATGTTAAATTTTTCTTTCATTAACTATTAACTATCTTAGTTGTTTGTTTTTTGTGTAATTAAAATAACGCTGGATGAAGGCTTTTCAACCGCTGCGCTGAGGAAAAACTCGAACGGTCTTCGGATGTTGTTACGTGTTCGCTTTAAAATTTCTTCTCATTTGAAGTACAAGAATAGTAAAATCTAATGCGATATTTTTTGCGTAAATGTTGTGATGACACTTCATAATTCTTTGAGGAGTAAGCAAAGGTAAGTAAAAAAAAGAAAATTGAAAATTAAATAACCAATTCGATTTATAAAATTGAAGGAGGGAACAGGAGCGGATACAGAGTACCATTTTAGAGAAGTCATGATGAAGAAGGACCCCCCCCCCCCCTCACAAGTTATGAACAAACGTGCGGTTTTGGTTCAAAAAAATTCTGAAGCTTGTTTGAGTGTCAATAAAAAGCATATCAAATCTACAGTCAGACTCCAATTAAACAAGCCTCTAACTAATTTCGAATTTTTCTTTTTTTCCCCAAATAAAATGAAGGCAAAAATCTCTATTTAATGAATAAAAAAACCCCGAATTAACAAATTATTTTAACAGCCAATTTTTTTTTTTTTTTTTTTTTTGTTAATTTGAGTTTGGAAATACTGAATTGTTTTAAAAATGATATATCCATCTTGTTCGAAGCAGAAAAAAAACTTTTTTTTGGAATCAGCAAATTTTGAAGGGCGGGAAAGGGGGAGTACGATGAATAGCGATTATGATGCAGAAATCGAAGATGACACTTCCCTGTTACTTTTTCTAATGCTTTTCATGACCTGGAAACTAAAATCATATCTCATGCAGCAGGCTGTAAATGACACAGTATTTTTTTTTTCTTTTCATAGAGTTGAAAGAGAACTATTTCGAGTCAATTATCAAGAAATTCAAACACCTATTACTCAGTACTTTAAGATTTCAAATTAACTAACGTGTAATAAGTCGCGGCTCGCGGAATGCTGAGTAAAAAGTGTACACTTTCTAATCTTACTAATATTATATATGCGAAAGTTTGTCTGTATGGATGTATGGATGTATGGATGGATGTTTGTTACTCTTTCACGCAAAAACTACTGAACGAATTTTGATGAAACTTTACAATAATATAGCTTATGCATCAGAATAACACATAGGGTAGTTTTCGTCCCGTTATGGGGGGCAAAACCCCCTTAGGGGGGCAATAAAACACAGCTTTTGCATAAATTCTCTAATATTGGGATGAAAAAATACTTGCACATATTTACATTATATGTCCATCGAAAGCTCTGATTTCTCTGCTGAAGATGGCACCTGTTCGAAATTTCTAAGTAGAATAAAAAACGAGTAATGAGCTTTTTAGATCCATGTTCGAAGGCTTTCCTCAACTCAATACAGTATTTAGTGTATCATCTCAACTCCCTGTCGATAGCGACAATTGTTGTATTGTTGACTTTCTTTGCTTTTCGTGATTGTTCAAGGCTTTTCTCAAGTCAAATCTTGAAGTAAGATTTTTTTTTTTTCAACGTTGCTGTTTTTGAAGCCGAAGACTACGTCATAATGTTTCTCAGCTTTCACCATGTAAACAAAATATCGCCAATCAAAGAATTTTCAAAAGACTTTTTTTACTGTGTTAAATAATCCAGCATCTAAATTAGGCAAATCCATAAACAGCACAAAAACTTCCATTAATTTTCCTTTTTGCACAATTTCAAACAATCACCAAATTTTATTACTTATTTTGGTAACATTTCGGATGAAACTGTTTAGCGCCATTTTATGGTGACCAAAAATATCTCAGCATCTGGCGACGATATCTCTGTAACGAAAATTAATATCATATCGTTTTATAAAAGTAAGGAAAGAATGGGGGAGCATCATCGAAGGTACCCCGAAACGACTTTTGCAAATTCGGTAAAATCGCACCAAGAGCCCACAATGATTGAAATTTCCCGAAATAACTAAAGCAAGTATAAGGGGATTACGAGCGCAGCTACTTTTTTTTAATCACTTCGTACTTCATTAGCCATACAGAGAAGGTTTTAGACTCCATGTTAAAAAAAAAAGTATCAACAGATTAATCTTTTTAAACATGAGAAGATTAATTTCATGTTTTTTTTAATTTGTGTATGCTTAAATATAGTGCTTTCGTTTCTAAATCAATACTACTTTGTTCTTTATACTTATTGCTATTTTAGTTTTATGGGTAAGGAAGAAACTCGATTTTTAATCACGTCAAAAAGATGTGTTTTAAATTCTTTCACTTAAAACAGAAAACAAAAGCAAGTAACGATTTTTTCTAATAATTATTACTGACCCAGGCAACGCCGGGTATTTTTGCTAGTGTTAAATAATCCAGCAACTAAATTAGGCAAATCCATAAACAGCACAAAAACTTCCATTAATTTTCCTTTTTGCACAATTTCAAACAATCACCAAATTTTACTACTTATTTTGGAAACATTTCGGATGAAACTGTTTAAGCGCCATTTTATGGTGACCAAAAGTATCTCAGCATCTGGTGACGATATCTCTGTAACAAAAATTAATATCATATCGTTTTACAAAGTAAGGAAAGAAGGGGGGAGCATCATCGAAGGTACCCCAAAACGTCTTTCGCAAAATCGGTAAAATCGCACCAAGAGCCCACAATGATTGAAATTTCCCAAAATAACTAAAGCAAGTACTATAAGGGGATTACGAGCGCAGCTACTTTTTTTTAACCACTTCGTACTTCATTAGCCATACAGAGAAGGTTTTAGACTCCATGTTAAAAAAAAAGTATCAACAGATTAATCTTTTTAAACATGAGAAGAATAATTTCATGTTCTGGAAATTTGTATATGCTTAAATATAGTACTTTCGTTTCTAAATCAATACTATTTTGTACTTATACTATTTTGTACTATTTTGTTTACTTATTGCTATTTTACTTTTATGGGTAAGGAAGAAACTCGATTTTTAATCACGTCAAAAAGATGTATTTTAAATTATTTCACTTAAAACAGAAAACAAAAGCAAGTAACGATTTTTCTCATAATTATTACTGACCCAGGCAACGCCGGGTATTTTTGCTAGTTATGACTATTTTTATGCAGTTGCTTATCAGATAAGACAAGTGCAATTTTGCTTCGCACCCCGATATTACGAAAAACCCCGATTTAACGCATACAAGTTTCAGTCCCTACGATTTCGTAAACTCGAGGACCGACTGTACCAGGAATAGAGCACGTAATCTTAATATATAAAAATCAATGTCCTGAGATAACATATATATATATACATATATATATATATATATATCAACGCACAGCCGAAACCGCTGAAGCTTCAGACTTGAAATTTGGCAGGCATGTCCGCATGATTACAAAAATAACCACTAAGAAAGGATTTTTCGAAATCTCAATTCGTTCGGGAGAAATTAATTAAAACCCCTTAATTTCTGCGAAATTAAAAACCTGTCATTGAAATTCAAATCCCTTATTTTCGAAGGCTTTCCTCCATTCAAATCATTATTCAGTACTTCATCTCAACTTTTGGTCGATAGCGAACTATAAATTTGATATTGTTTTTGTTTCTCACGTGATTCTTCGAGGCTTTTCTCAAGTCAAATCATAATGTTTCTGTCTTTTGCTTTTATGTTTTCAAAACTAGAAACGAAGTTTTTAAGAACATCATCACAGGCGACTATCCTTTTGAATTTAGAAGAGTGCAGTTTCCTGTTAAAGTTTGCTTTGCAATAACCATTAATAAGTCACAAGGACAGACATTAAAAGTAGCAGGGATCGATTTAAGAGAAGACTTTTTTTCACACGACCAATGTTATGTAGCTTGCTCCAAAGTCAGTTCATCAAGCAGTTTAATAATTTTAGCACCAGAAAAAAAATGTAAACAAAGAAGTTCTAGCTTAAACATAGGTATAACAATAAAATGTGGATGACCTGTGTTTGCAAAGATAATCAATACTTTAAAAGGATTTTTAATAACAGTTAAAGATCGTTTAAGGACAAGGGCATATATATATATATATATATATATATATATATATATATATATATATATATATATATATATATAAGGAGTCCGGGGTCCCCGGGATCCTCCCCAAATTGGAAAAATTTATAGGTAATAAGTAATTATTATAGGGGATTTTCGAAACTAGGGGCACCAAGCACTGTTAACCCCTGCTAATTCCATTACCCGAGCAATACCGGATACGGGAATGCTAGTGGGGTATAAATGTTACAAATTAATTTCATAAGCAATGAAAAGAAGTAGTATTTTAAATATTTACTTTTAACAATAATTTTCTGCAATCGTTTACATCTTTATACATAAAGGGCTACTTCTGTCCGGGTGTCCGGGGTAAACTTCAAAACTACTGGACGGATTTTAATCATTTTTTTCACCGTAGATAGCTACATTATCAGGGAACAACTTAGGCTATAGTTTATTGCTAAAGAACTTAGTTTTGAAAAGTTATGGTGGAAAACAGTAAATTTCATGTAATTTCTCCATTCTGTGATTAAATATAAAAACCATTGTTAGGAAAATTCGTTGCTTAACAACAGCAATATTAAAAGTAATCACAATTAATATTTTTTATCAAGGCTCCTCTGGACAAGCATGACATTTATAGCTTTCTGAGGAGTAGTATCCTCATCTTTATACATAAAGGGCTACTTCTGTCCGGATGTCCGGGGTAAACTTCAAAACTACTAGACGGATTTTAACCATTTTTTCACCATAGATAGCTACATTATCAGGGAACAATTTAGGCTATAATTTATTGCTAAAAAACTTAGTTTTAAAAAGTTACGGTGAAAAACAGTAAATTTCATCATGTCAAAGCGGTGTGTTGTGAATTCTTCCAGTTAAAACAGAAAACGGAAGAAAGTAGCGATTGTTTCTGACAATGGGGTGGTTTCCTTACGTCAAAAGTAGTACTTTTAGTCACTGAAATTGATAGAATTAGCAAAAAATAATAATAACTTGGACCCAGAAATAATTTCATTTTCCCAACGGTTATTTTTTCATTAATTTTTTAAAATGTCAGATTTTTCAAACAAGGCGTGGTCTTAGTGACGTCACAGATGGTGCACTTTGCCGCATCTTTCACCACGTTTCCACGTTACGATAATCAAGAAGCGAATTAAAATTGCGCTCTATGCTTGCGATCAACCATGTCGTTGCCAATACACGTGAGTAAAGATGCGAATTAAATATTTAGCTCTGTGAGAGGGGCAACACTAAATGACATTTCATCATTTGTGATGTCATCCGGCAGAAGTATAAACATGAAAGCGCACCGATTTAAGTAATTTTTTCAAAACATTAAACTTAAACAAAATATTTAAAAAATGGTCAGATCTTATGTTTTTAAGCATGCTCTTTCAGAAAAAAATACTTTCAAAATTTTGGAAACGACTCCATTATTACTGACCCAGGCAACGACGGGTATTTTCGCTAGTTTTATTCATAAAGTGCTTGAACACAATGTGGATGGATAATATTGTCGACGGTTTAAGGAAAGGGGGGGGGGGGTCATGACCCCCCTGACCTTCTACTTGTATCCCCTGGGAGGGTAAGTCCGTTATTGAAGGGGGAGGGTTTCAAAATGGTGTGTACTCAATACATGTGTGTGGGGGGGGGAGGGGACATAGTGCATGCAAAACTGCAAAAAAAAAAAAAGAAAAAAACCTCTATGGTTCTAAAATTCACTGGGGAAGGGGGAGAGAGAATTGACCCTCCTGGTCCGCCAAATGGCGGGCGTGATAGAGGAACTTCAAAAGCTCGAACTATAACCGTCTTTTGAAGATCAATTTCAAAGATAGATTTTAAAATGAAAACGTTTTTACCAAGCACGTCATTTAGAAATGTTCCAGGGTTGGGGGGTGAGGGATGGGGTCAAAAGTGCGTACAATGAAACCTGTGTAAGTTGACCACTTGCGGTGCACTACTTAAGTTGGTCAACTTACAGAGTTTAAATTGTACGATACAGATCTAATTCTGTGCCTGAAAATAGCGGTCACACAATATGTTCAAACATGCATTTTACAAATGGGGAGGGGGGAGGGAGTTGCAATTGAACCCCCGAATCGACGCGGGCCTGTTTTTACTCATTTATAAATTTAGGGTACATCCCTGTGAACTAAAATTTCGGAGACCCCATACTGCGGGGACCTTTATTTAAGCGATGATAACTTTACATTTTCGGCATCATTCATCTCCGGAGGATAAATTGGAGCAACGATGTTAAATATGGCTGTTTCAATACTTCCGTTGAACAAAAATGTCATTTCCGCGACGATCCGAAGAAGCCAAAATCGCCAAGCGCAACACATGACGCGGCAACCCCTTTCGTCAGAACTGATACTCCTTTTACTATGGTCACGATGGCGCCAAGAGCAGGCGATATTTTTTGCTCTGAAGGACAGGTATTCGTGTCAGTATCGACTTCGATAGCCGAAGTGTGTTTAAATTTGTAGTGTTGTGGTGGTTGTAGTGTTATTATAGTAATCGATATTTTTGCGGTTATGTAATGTGAGGTGAAAGCTTTCAGTTTTAAAAACCCGGCGTGGAATAGCAGGAAAGTAATTGCGAATGTTCCGCTGCGAATCAGCTGACTAGAAAGAATATCACCTTGCTACTTGTTGATCTTGTTTTGGTTTTTATCAGGAACTTGAATATCTCGCTGGTCGGTAAGTGTATTCATTTCAATGTTCCAAACATCAATGTTGCACTTGTTCATCGGTCGATTTAAATATTGGTTCTTAACTTCTCAAAGTATTGCGTCGTGCATTTGCGAAGTTAGTTTTTGTTCTTTCGCGTAGTTCAGCGACTTTGATGCATAACTTTGCTGGGGAGTTTATCTGATTTCCTTGTTATTTTAATTGTGCTAGTTTATGTTTGATTCATTGACTTGACATTGGATTACGCAGTTGAATTGTTGTAAAAACATCATATATAGAAAGGAAAACGAATATTTTAGACATTTAATGATATTGCGTCATTTAGTTCAGTTAATAAAATAAGTGTTCAAATATTTTCAGTTTATGAAACACATGGTTTGTGCTTGCAGAATAAAATCTTAAACTAGTCTTTTTTGTTAGAATATTAGGTAATTTTAATAAACTAGGGGACTCAGCTTCCTGCTCGCAGGCGTTCGCCAACCCCATAGATTGCTTTGCAATCTCAATTGGTTCCCAAAAAATTAAATTGTCTATTCCGAAGAATCAGATTAAAATACGCGTTACGATTAGAACAAATAAAAACCCCTTCCCATAGAAAATAGAATTTAAGTAAAGAGGTCATTAGAGTAAAAACCAGGGCTGTGGAGTCGGAGTCGAAGAGTCGGAGTCGGACTGATTTTGGGGTAAAGGAGTCGGAGTCGGAGTTGTTAGAAAACTTGCCGACTCCGACTCCGACTCCGGGTTTCTTTTTTTCTTTCCTTTTTACTGACTCTCCTTGCATTTTTAGCCTACTTTCCCAGTAAAAGTCAGAAAAAGAAGAAAAAAGCATGAAAGAAGGCTTAATGCATCTTAAAAATATCCCGAAAAACAAAAAAAAGTCAAAAATAAAAAAAATAATTAAATAAATATCGAAAAATTAAAAATTGGAAAGTAGGGTATTGAGATGGGGAAAAATGTCTGTCGGTCTGTCTGTCTGTCGGTCTGTCTGTCTGTCCCCCCCTAAAAACTTAACAAACAAACTTTGTAGGAAAAAGCTTTTGATGAAAAACTTGTATATAAAATATCTTTTTGATTTGAACAATTTTCTGTTCAATTTTGAACAGTTCAAATCCCTTAACATTAGCGCCTACGGGGAAACTGAAAGTCAATGTAGATTCCGTACTTGAAGGCGGATTTACTTCAAACAAATTTTGTTGGAAATAGCTCTTGACGCCGAACTCCAGACTCCGACTCCGAGAATTTAGGGGCACCTGAATCCGAATCCGACTCCTGTGCCCGACAATTAATCGGACTCCGACTCCCCGACTTCGACTATGACTTCCTAGCTTTGGCAAAAATTTATACACGGACAAATGACTGACTCCGATTCTTGGATATTCGACTCCGACTCCTTCATCCCAAAATTAGATTGACTCCGACTCCGACGCTATGGTTTTAACTGTGAAATAATTATTGTTGATGTGATTTGTTTTTATTTCAATGCTAAAGTTTTTATTTAGGTATTCAGTTTTCGGTGAATAAACTCGAAGTCATTTATGTTTCTACAAAAAGATACGCGCAGACGATTTTTTTTTTTTTTTGACAATGAAAAGTATTTCTTTACGTTGACATTTTATTGTTTTTATTTATCTTGATAAGTGCATTAATTCATTTAAAAAATTATTTTTGGCAACAGGGGAAAAGAAACGATTTTTTTTTTGATAGGATGTATTTATTTTAATGAGCTTATTAATTTTTATTATTTTTTTTTTCGTTTTGAAAGCTGTTGAAGAATTTTTTTTTTTTTAATGAAAAAAAGTGTATTAGCTGCTTTGTTTAAAAGTTGCTGCTATTTTATTTGTTCGTTTTGTTTTTTTTTCTTTTTTTTACGCATCTAATTTTTTTAGATGAGTGAGGAATATTTTATTCCTAGAAAGTAGCTTAAAATATTGGAAAAATATGTTTGAAACAATTTGCGATGTTAGCTATTTTGAGAACATTGATCAGGTACTAGAAAGTAGTATGGGTATACGGGAAAGTAGGCTCGTCTAGTTCTAGACAGAACTTCTTGTTTAAAAACTGACTACCAATTGGTTCAATTACATGTATAAAAAGATACTAATGAGAAAATAACTGCCATTATGGCAATCAGCTAGCCTGAATGCTTACCGAACTTACTGTAGCCGTCCTCTAGTTTGCTTGCTTTTTAACTTAACTAATAGCGACTGTCAGCAAACGGTTTTGTTGCCTAACATTTTCAAGTAATCACTTTCAAATAAAAATAGAAATATAGTGTTTTGTTCGATCTCAGTTGTAAAATAGCGAAAGAAACGTAACAAATTAATAAGTCGAGGCCCGTAGCTAAGGTTGAAACGTTTAAGGGTGATCGACAAATTCAAAAACGTTCTGGCGCGAAAGCACGAATCCAAAAGATCCGATGAAAAATAATCTAATGTTTTTTTCTTTATTAAGACTATTTCTATAAGCTTGGTTCTCACTAAAAAGTATAGAACAAAATAAGTGTAAATGATTTCTTGATTGCAACACTCAATGATTGCAGCTAATCTTAAAATCTTAATATTAAGGTTAATTCTAAAGCAGACAATAAAATTTAAATTAAAAATTTAGCGAAGAAGAAATATAGGTATAGTAAAAGCTATTCGTATAAATTTGTATACCGGCCGCATTTTGTGTAAAATTAGCTCCTGATGTATATGTGCCCTATTTTCGTTGAAATTTGATTGATGAAATATAATTTAAAATATATTCGCGAAAATTTTCATAATTAAAGTATTTATAAACTCTGAAATTAACTTTGGGTGTCATCTACCTGATGGGTGTCACCCAGGGAAAACCACCCCCTCTCAAGAACTTGGATTTAGAAAAAAAAAAGCTTTTTTTCTCTCAAGTTACAGCTTTCAAAAATTGAAAGCACACGATTTGATCAATATCTATTTGTTAAACATTAAAGGGGGGCAAATTGCAGATAATCCTTTTCAAATTTTTTAAAAGGGATTTTTAAGTCATCTCACTTCTTAACTCGTAACTGCTGGAAAATTTGATTTTTAAATTGAATTTCTAACGTTGTATGCGTCTTGGGTTTACAATAAACAAAATGCGAAATTTTCATGAAAAGGAATCAATATTTCAATCTCTGTTTAGAGGTTTTCCCCCTTCCCCTGAAGGGAGAGAGGGAGTTGAAAAAATACAATTAAAAAAATCAAAAACATCCGGAGTCGGAGTTGGAGTCGGAGTCGGGCGCTTCAAAATCCAGGAGTCGGAGTCGGGGTCGGAGTCGGCCATTTTCCTTCCGACTCCGCAGCCCTGGTAAAAACATCATTAAAATCCTTCACCCACCCGAAGACAAAAAAACACTTGATCGCGATGCACAAATGCAAAAAAAAAAAAAAAAAACCGCTTTGAAGAGCGTTCTTTTTTCGATTTCCAAACTAACGTGTACCAACTTTCACAGCTATTGGTGCAAAACGGCAGTTTTGTACGTTTAAAAGTAGTTTTCAAGTTTATGGTCTAGTAACATTTTGCGCTTTAGTTCCATTCTTGAATTGAATTTAGTCTGGGACTTTCGCTAAAACAGGAACCCTTTTATCTGCTGTTATGATTGAGAAAGTTAGCACATGCATAACTTGATGCGGAAAAAATAGCTCTTTCGAGTGACATAGAATGTTAAGAAGTCGTGTAAAATCTTTCACTCCTTCAACAGTGAATTTATGTGAAATTTTAGCTTAAAAAATTATTATAAAAAAACAAATTTGAAATTTGAAAAAAAAAAAAAAAGCTCCGATGTGTAAATCTCCGGGGCTTGAAGTAATTTTATAACGAATTTCAAAGCTATGGGGTCTTCTGGATGCAACAGAACTTCATAATTTCTTCGACGTTACTTTTTTTTAATATAACGAGAAAGAGATTAAGCAGGGGTACGCATCCCGCCCCAAGAGCAAGAGAAAAATACCCCTAATACGGACCCCCCCCCCCTTTAGTGGGCACCCCTGGATCCAATAACTTAAATTATATACTGTCAGCCCAGCCTAATCGGGTAACGGATATACGAATACCCCGCTTAAATGAATAAAACCTCCTGGAACCGAATATTTCCTCATCGACACAATGTTAACGATCCCCGCTTAATCGAATAATTTCCGGCGATAATCGAATAATATTAATCAGCTTTAGCAAATGTTTTCGTTAAGAAAAATTTTGAATAAATTAGAAATAAATTAAGATCAATTATTGTTGTTGAAGGCGAGAAAAACAACATTCATATTCCATCAAAACGTTTCCACTGTTCTTTATTTTTCTTTTGTCTTTGTCATTACAAAAAAAAAAGTGCTGTCGATAATTAAATTATATAACACAAATAAATATACACATTTTAGATGATGATAAATTGACAAATAATAAATGTAAGATGCGGCAGACGAGGAGGGGAAAGAGGGTTTTCAAAACACTTTGAGTAAGCAATCCCCTATAGTGGAATTTTTCTAAAAATAACGTATTGAAAAAAGGTGCCAAAACAAAGATTTCATAACTCAAGTTGTAGGTTACTTTTTATAATTTCCATGCGTACTTGTAATGTATTGTATTAATTACTTCAATAACTTTTTTTATAGCTATCGATTTATTATTAGTGTTACGTTTAAAGACAAATGCTATCAATTTAGAAAGGTCCCCGCTTTATCGAATAATATTTCTTGGAACCGACAGTATTCGATTAAGCGAGGCTGACAGTACTTTAATTATTATACAGAATCACCAAATTAAAAATCTTAGAAGTCATGGCCCGGCCTTTCGAATTTTCTCTGTGTGTGTGTGGGGGGGGGAGCAAACAGTGTGTACTCCATGCAAATTTTATCGGAAAACAACAAAAAATCCCACTCATATGTAAAAACATTTATTTTTCAAAAACAGGGGATGGCAATTAAGCCTCCCCTCTAAAGGATGGGCCTTCATGGGTCAACACTCTGCATTTCAAATATTCAGCTTGACTAGAAATCAGGGTCGGACTGGGTCCCGAAAGAGAGCGCCAACCTTGGCCTCCAAAGGTCGGAAAAAAAAAGTGCAAAAAGAAAAAAAAAATCGATGGTGCATAGGTTAACGGGTTTAAAGGAAAAAAAAAAGCGAAGTGAAGTCGCACCGGTTTGTTAGCGCAAATAAATAAATAAATAAATAAAAAATAAATATATGTGTTCAGACTTGAGGGCGCATAGGCGGGAGGGCGCATTGCTAGCAGAGGCGGATGGGCCGGCGGGCCAGTCCGCCTCTGCTAGCAATGTGATTAATCAAAAACATAAGCTTTATTTGCATGGAAGCTCACGGGAGCTTAGCTCTTAATGTTTTAGATTAGCGGTTGCCAACGAGCGACCATTTCATTGAAAATGGCTACCAAAGAATCAAGTCCTACACCAAAAGTCTCGATTATGTGTTTCTTTTTTATTGAAAATAATATCGCTCTTCCTATCCAATTTGTTCCCTGCTCGAGTCTAGTAAGCGTTATCTTCATTTTGTACAGATAAATTTTGAAATATATACAAAAAAATATATACTTTTTATTCAGCATTCCGCGAGCCGCAACTTATTGCACACTGGTTAATTTTAAATTTTAAATCACTGAGTAAAAGGTGTTTGACAATTTCCTTGATAATGGACTCGAAATAGTTCTCTTTCAACTCTATGGAGATAAAAAAAAAAAATACTGTGTCATTTACAGCCTGCTGCATGAGATATGATTTTAGTTTCCAGGCCATGTAAAGATGGACTTCATTAAAGGTCTATGCTCCTCGATTTAACGATATCCTTGATGTAACGACAAATTTTTCCAGTCCCTTGATAATCATTAAATCGGAGTTTTACTGTATATCTTAAAATAATAAAGGTATGCGAAAAACTCGAAAACGACTGAAATCTGTGGAAGTTTTCCTGGTCAAGTCATGTAAATTTATGGTTGAGATCCTTCTGTATTCTGTAATGTTTTTAACCCCCGACAAACAAAGGAAGGGGGTTATAAGTTTGACGTGTCTGTGTATCTGTGTGTCTGTCTGTGGTACTCTAGCGCCTAAGCGGATGGACTGATTTTGAAAAAAAAAAAAAAAATCGAAAGGAGAGTTGATCGCGAGTGTTCTTAGCTAGGTTGCGTCTTCGGATGACATTAATTAACGAATATATTAATTAAAAACCTCTGAAAGGTTTTTTGCGATTTTTGCAGTGAAAAATTCTTTATTTTTTTTAAAATTTAGTACCCCAAAATCCCCAAATTCGGTAACCGGTTGATCATAGAACGCTGCGGTTAGGTACCAGTTACTTACCGGTCGACCCGTGAGGTTCGTCGAACGCAAGGATTGTTGGACGACAGGGAAATTAAAAGCAATGATTTATAATTTTAATCTTTTGCCAGTTTCTTTAGCAAATAAAATATTTGACATTTAATAATATAAGGTTTTTAAAAGGATTTTGATTCTACAATTGCGACTCAGTCGTGGGTTTTTAAAATTTTTAATTTTATCGTTGCTTGTTATTTGATATATTTCAAGACACAAACATGTTCTCCAAAAAAATATCAGACTGTTAGTTTCTGAATTAAGACCATTCAAAGTTTAAAAAATTTCAAAAGTGACTATTTTTGACAACTCATAACTTAAGAGAAACAAAATTCACACGAAATTTGCCCCGCAAATACTTCTATATAAAATGTTCGCAATCTATGAATTTCATTCTGTTATTCAACATGGTCTATTTGAATTTACTGAAAGGATCATCAACTGTGAAGGATTTTGTTAGACGTTGGAAAACGGAAAAGCCCTCATATTCACATTTTAAAACGACTTCACTTCAGTTTTAATCTTTATTATTTTTCCCCGAGGGTCATTCCATACAGATTCAACGGATGAGTGCGCTCGACCATTTTTAATTTTTTTGAAACTCATATCCCAAAAAGATGCATATGAATGATGTTTAAAACCACTTTTATTTTTTTTATCTAACCTTAACCCATGATTTTTTAGAGGTCATCAAAAGTCATTTTCGTAGTCAAAAATGGGACGGACTTTTAGACCTTTACATTTTGGTCCAAATATAATTGAATAACAATCATGGCAGAACATTTTACTTTTTGATGTTAAAGTACATTAGATAATAATCTTACACACTGAGTTATGTAGCTATAACTTAATAATTAAAATAATGGCAGCAGGCCAAAGTTCAAGGTCAAATGTAAAATTTTTACTCATTTCAAAGGCCTCATAGCTCGGTCTACTCTTATTATTAGTCTATGGCAAAAGCTAACCACTAGAACAATGCTAATAAGAATATGTAACTGTTGCTGTGTGTTTATTTACCCTTTATAAATTACAGCCCCTCAAAGATCAGAAAATTGAGAAAAATGACATTTTTAGACCCCTGTAACCCAAAAGGGGATGGAATTAAAAATAAAATTTCTTGGCCAATTGAATATTCCATTCAAGTACTGCACATGTTATATATATTGTTTTGTGTATTTGGTTTTTAAAAAAGATAAAGGGCTTTGAAATGACACAGCATGTTCCGTACTGAAATACTTTACTCAAATACACAACAAAAATAGAAAGAACTTTCTTAATTTATGTACTCACGAAACGGATGTCATCTTGAGAGCTGAATGGCATTTCTATGCAATATCACACGGTAATGGACATTGTAACAGAATCAGAAGAACCGTAAAAAGAATTGATACTACTAAGATTAGCTTGCAAAGAACTACTAGAAGTCACATTTTAATTCCTACAGAAATGTATACCTTCTGCAATTTTGCTACTAAACATTGCATGTATCCTTGTGAGCATTCAGTATATTAAACTAGCTGAAAAATGATGCAAGAAATGTTTGACTCTGCAAATAAAATTCCCAGTACAACATTTAATCACTGCTTCATGCCACCGTATTTAAATATTATCACTGTAAAATTATTGTCCCCTAGCAATGGGTATGAAAAATAGTGTGTTACTGAAAAGACTATCAAAAGAAAATGCCCATTATTGTCAAAAAAGTTATTACATAGCTTGTGTTGATCACTAAATTTAGATCCCCTGTCATTGTCTTGCTCCTAGTACATTTTCAAAGTATCAAATTATGAATGTGCCTTGGTAAAGCATTTCAAAACGCAATATACTTCAGTCACCATTATAACTTACTAGGTGACTACTAGGTGAGTTCATTTTTTCAAAACTACACTCAAAGAAGAAATAAAAAAAGCACTTTTTAAAATTTAAATTTTGTATATATAATGTTTTTGCATATGTTTAAGGCAATTTAGATATGTTAATGTACAGAGCATATGTTTGTGTGTATTGAAAATTTGTGTGTGTAGATAGTCTATAAATTAACTACTTAAACTGTCAATCAAGTATGAACTACTCATTCATATCCAACTATTTCTAAGTTATCAAATTAAAATAGTTTTTTTATACTTAAAATATGTTTTTTCAGTATAATATATTATATAAGCCATTTAAGAAAGAGCAATGAAGTTTTCACACTTTTTATTTCTGTTTTAGTGCGTAAATTAACTAGCACAACTGCTCAATTTCAAAGACCTGTATCTTTTTTACAAACCAAATACACAAAAAATATATATAACATGCATAGTACTTGAATGGAATATTCAATTGGCCAAGAAATTTTATTTTTAATTCCATCCCCTTTTGGTTTACAGGGGTCTAAAAATGTCATTTTTTGTTATTTTTCTGATCTTTGATGGGCTGTAACGAATAAAGGGTAAGCAAACACACATCAACAGTTACATATTCTTATTAGCATTGTTCCAGTGGTTGGCTTTTGCCATAGACTAATAATAAGAGTAGACCGAGCTATGGCAACCCTTTTGCTGCTCATAAACCAAACGATGTGACTGGTGAATATCCTAGCAACAGCGGGCGTTTGATCTTTTATGGAGTCCGATTTATAAATTTGTTATTCTAAGTTGTAAATATTTTGTTAATATAGCGAGTTTTTCGTTTAGATAGTATTGTGCATTTTCTTTATTCAATTTCAATAACTCTCTAAGCAATTAAAGATGCAAGCGCCCAAAAAGAATCGGCAAGCGGTAAGATTTTTACCTACAATTTCAATTTAAGATACCGATTAGTACATTTTTGCGTTAACGCAAAACGTTTACGCCATTACGTTTACGCCAACGCTGACTTAGCAGTTCCGAATGAAATAAAAGTTACTGAAAACTGTGATCAAAAACTAATTACTAATGTCAAAATAATGCATAACTAAAAGAAAAACAGTTCGATCATCTCTGCACCTGGGAAAAAAAAAATTATAATAAAAACACATTACGTCTTAAAATACATGTCGAGTGCCAAACTATAGATAATCCTGCCATCTAGCAACCATGCTGCCAAAGTTTTCGCCAAGCCTTCCACCAGTCACATGATGTATCCATGAACCAATTTTTTCATCAGCAAGTCCGAAAAGCTCTGTCTACTCTTATTATTAGTCTATGGTTTTTGCCTTATTTTATTTTGTGTTTCCGTCCCCTACGCGAATTATCCCCCTTTGAAATGAGTAAACATTTTACGTTTGACCTTGAACTTTAACCTGTTGCCATTATATTAATTATTAAGTTACAGCCACGTAACTCAGCATGTAAGACTATCATCTTATGCACTTTAACATCAAAGCGTAAAATTAACTGCCATAAATGTAATTACTAACACGCTTTTATTAGCTTCGTATGTATGTATCTTGTAACGGAATCTTGCAGCTCAAATTTCGCCCACTTCCTGCGATCGAATTCTTTTGAAATTTGGAACGCGACCTTAGACCCGATGACAATGCAATATTCTATAATCAAATTAATTAATTAACTGTTTTAATTGTTAGTTTCCTCCAATTTTAATCAATATTTTGGCATAAATCCAACAATGTGAAAAAGGAAAAATTTTAAAAAATACATCAAAAAATGCTCGCAAAAATTATTTAAAAATATCTACAAAAACCTTTAATTTTTCTGCATCAGACAAAATTTGTTCCAATGTTCCAAGGTAATTAGAACATGAAATATAATTGTTTTTAACTAATCTCATGCCAAAATTTAGGTGAGCCTTCAATTGGAAATTCATTGCTGATCAGACTATTGTTGAACAAAACTTTTATTAAAATGCATCTCAAATTTTCAAAGTAATATAAATATGATTTCCGCAAACATACATCGATGACTCACAGTAGCTTCCCATCGGGGTGCCCTTGTCTTAACTTTAAGATATTACCTCGCACTCGTTTTATAAATAATTTCGTCGCCTGATAATTCTGCAACGTAAGAATAAAAAACATAAAAATAAAATAATAGTTTAAAAAACTAAAAAAACACGCTTTCGTAGCAAAATGAACTAAAAAGTGAAAAATAATCTTTGGATGATAGTAGTTGACCAATCACTTAATTTAAATGTAATACAAAAAAGCGTGGGGGGCTTCTTATCAGTTCTCTTGAATTTCTTCCATGTGTTGCCCATGCAAAAATGTAAATAGACAGCACCCCACGCTTTTTTTGTATTACATTTAAATTAAGTGATTGGTCAACTACTATCATCCAAAGATTATTTTTCACTTTTTAGTTCATTTTGCTACGAAAGCGTGTTTTTTTAGTTTTTTAAACTATTATTTTATTCAAATAGATTTTGGCCAAAATGCAAAGGTCTAAAAGTCCCATTTTTGATTGCGAAAATCACTTTTGATGACCTCTAAAAAATCAAAGGTTAAGGATAGAGAAAAAATAAAAGTGGTTTTAAACATCATTCATATGCATCTTTTTGTGATATGAGTTTCAAAAAAATTAAAAATGGTCGAGCGCACTCATCCTTAAAATCTGTATGGAATGACCCCCGAGGTTTTTAGATGGGGTGGAGGGATCATTCATGAAGACGAAAGGGAAGGGCATTGTTGTATTGGGTTTGATTTCAATGATACCAAACAATCTGGTAGAAGCTTTAGTTTTTGGTTAAGTAAGTTAATCATTGAATTAACTTTTCAGCAAACTGTTCAACTAAAAAGTGTTTCGCGATTTTTGTAGTAAAAACATATTTAAAAACATAAAAGTTAAGTACCAAAATAAAGAAAAAATTTTTGTGCTTCTGATAAAATGTATTTGGAACTCTCATGTTATATAGAATTCGAATTATAACGTTTTTTTAAAAGCAGATTTGAAATACGGCTAAGCCTTGATTCACGCGATGGGTAACCGAATTTATTGCTGCCATACAAGGAAAGCAAATATAATGATTTAAAAATTTTCTGTTGCCAGTTTCTATTTGATAACAAATTACTTGATAAAATACTTGTAATTGATTATTAATAGCACAAGGCTTTTAAAAGGATTTTCATTTTCCCCTCTTGATTCTACATTTGAGAACTCTGTCAGGGGTTTTTAAAATTTTTAATTTTATTTGTTGTCTAAAGAGTTGGTGTGAAATTGGTCTTCTTGTCTGTGGTTAGTTCTAGTGATGTGCCGGATCGTTAAAAAAGTAGATCCTTGGATACGGATAAGGATCATTAGTGTCAAGATTCGCGGATACGGATCTCAATTTTTTTTTTTTACCCAATTCAACTATCCAAGTGTAAAATTTGGTACGGAAGGTATTCCCGTTAGAATAATGGCAGTTTCTTCAAAAAATGTAAACTGCGGCAAAAATATAATCAGAACTATGATTTACTCTTTAAAGAAATCTCCGTTAAAATTGAGAGAGAGTTGGAAGGAATTTGTCAGCGCTGCATTAATGCTTAGATTGAATGTGAAAAATTATTTCTAGCTTACTCGGTAGATGTTAGATACAGGAGCAAGAGTGTAAAGCTGCTACTGGACAGGCAAGAAATAACTTTTCGCATTTTATTTTCAGCATAAATGCAGCGCTGACCCATTCCACCGAACTTACTCCGACCGAAGAAATACAGAGCCGGGAACACCTTTACAAACAGTAAATAGAGAATTTAGTCCCACCTTTTTTTGAAGGATACCAAATCCCAAATCAATAACAACAACTAATATAAAATTAAAAAAACAAAACATGTCCCACAGAGCCGACCTCATATTAAGATGAATTTCGCGGGTCAGATTACACATTTGTTAACAAATATGAACTGACAGCAGGTAAGAATTTTAAATCATTGAGTTTTTTCTCTTTATCTTCCTACTAGGAAATCGCTACAAATCACGTGTATAAAGGCTTAGAATTGCATTTAAAATTACAAAACAAGATTATAGCTCCTACTGTATACAAGTTGGAAGTTTCAAATAAATATCAAACGCAAAAACTTCGTTCTTTCAATTAGGGCCAACATTTTTAACGTACGGGTAAATTTTTACTACCATAATTGTGAAAAACTGTTTTTTATTCGGTTTTTAAGTCGGTTTTTAATTTATATCTCCGGTAATTAAAGTTCTGCAAAAATGAGGCCAAGCTAAGAACACTTTCGGTCAAGTAACCTTTTGAATTAAAAATGAATTATCAAAATCGGTTCATCTGTTTAGGAGCTATGATGCCACAAAAAGACACACTGACACACACTTTTAAAACTTATTTCCCTTCCTTTTTGCAACGGCGGGGGGGGGGGGGGGGGATACAAATTTGCTTTTGAAATGATACCTTATAATTTAAATAGGGAATAAAACCTAATTTAAGAGTCTTTTATTCAAATATTTAAAATTTTTTAGAATTGAAATGATCCGTTTAAGATCCGTCAAAAGAGTAACGGATACGGATACAGATCTTTATTTTCCCTCGGATATCCGCAACATCACTAGTTATTTCTTATCCGCTCAAAAAAAAAAAAAAAAAAACCCTTTGCTTGTTTTGACTGTTTAATCTCTGTTGAATCTTCAACGCATTTTCTTAAAATTAAAAAGTCACGTAAATGACGCTACGTGAGCGTGAACTTTCTTTCCAATTAGATTCTATGCTAATATGTTTTTTAGCTTTACCCGCGTTCATGATTTGCATATGTACGGAACCTTAAATTGTTCATCTGGGGTATGGGGGACCGTTTTAATGAGTTTCGAACATAGTAGGTACAAATCGAGTCTACTGGAGCGGATGGCCGGTCCGGATTTTCCGGAGTCTGGCACAAGTCGGCCGCGCGGCCGATGAGAGTCCACTTGCTATCGCCGCCACTCCGCGCCGAAAGCCACAATCATCAACGCTAAAAATACATCAACGCATGGGGATGCTGTAAAGCAGTGCTGTTGTTTGGAAAAAAAAAATGAGGGAATTCATCTACGGGTTTGAGGAAACCCATAAAAAAAGGTGGTTTGAAACCAATTAACATTACATTTGCATTCTTTTTGCAATAAGAAACCAGCTATATTTCAGAGGATGTCCCACCCCCCTAACTACAGCACTGCTGTTATGTTCATAATACTGTCTCGTGACTGATGATAAATGACATCAATTTTGTTGAAACATGAGCGCTAAAAGGCACAAAATAAATGTCATTTATTTAACGCGGAATATTCGCTTGTGTGTGACCGATTTTCATCTAAAAAAATAAATAAAATTCCCGCTTATCGTTTTGGATTTCGTAATCCCAATCAGTCATTTATGGAAAAGGCGGATTGTAAAATATATTACTAATGCAGCGTTTTGAAGTTGCTAAAAATGTTCAAGTTTTCATTTGATATGTTAATTGTTTCACATGCGTTTAGTTTAGTAATTGTCAGCTACAATAATAATAAGTAGTAATAGAAGGAAGAAAATGAGCTCGTAATATCATTTTGTCTTAACTGCAACTTATTGGGATAATTTTTAAGCTGCTAAAACATTTCACTGGTCACGTAAAAACAAAACCATACACAAAAGTTACGACTCACGAAGGTGTCATACTGCCGAAGGAAGTTAAAACGCCGTACTCGGAAATTTTTCATATTTTGCCATTTTTATCATTCAATGTACTTTAGCTTTTTTGTACAAACATTAGTATTTAATTCCAGCTGAAAATATAGCACTTTAAAACCAACACTTCTCTGTTGTTGGTGTGGAACTTGTGGTTTTTTGGGAGAGCGGAAATTCTGAAAATTTTACCGAACGATTAAACACGGGTGAGCAAACATTACATGCAATGAAAAGGGATGTTAGGGCATTTAAAAAATTGCAACATCCTCATATAAATAACAACCGATGATCGAGTAACCCGCGTGTTTCAACAATGAAACTCGCGTCACGGCATGATAATTTGATAATATATTTTGGTACTGTTTAACATGCAAGGAAAGGCTTTATTGTGACAAGGCTGAACTCGATCCGGTAACTTAACTGTTTTACTGGTAAGACTGTCATTTCAGGGGAATGAAGAAACGAAAAAGCGGCCAACTATGAACGCTATCTACTGGAGTTTAGGGTTAATCCACTGGAGTTAAGGTTAAAATGTCAGCTATCAAAATTGTATCACCAAACAGGCAATTGCTTCGTTCAAATGTAGAAGAGTAGAAGCAATTTTCACCCGTCATACCCTAACGGGCGACTTTCTAGTTGTAAATAAAAGTCCAAATTTTTGCCGAATCGTCAGACAAAATATTCAGAATGAGGAAATATTTGGGAGAAGGTAACTACAATTTGTTTTTTCATTCTGCTTCGAAGAAAGCTCAACAAATTCTTGTTTATTCAAAATCGTGGGAGAATGTGAAGATTTAATTCAAATTTTTTAAACTACCATTATTCACTTAGAAGTAAATTTTAGTAGTTTTTTTTTTTTTTAAGAAAAACTTTGGCGAAGTTTAACTGATTTTTGCATAAATTGACTCTTATATATGATTTTTATTTATTTTTAACTCGTTTAGACAATTTCACAATTTCGCGGAGAATTCGCTTCGAGACCTAAAAAACTCCCCGACTTGTGATCATATAACAACGTCGAACGTTTTCATAAAAACAAATAAATGAGAAAAGAACCTGCACTCCCCCCCCCCTTTCCGTTCTTTTGTATTTCGGTACGACGAGTTTATAAACGTTATTTTCATGGAAAAGTATTTTCTTTTTATACTAGTCTTTAACTTTGGATTTAAAAGGTTTTGAGTTTCACTCCTTAAGAACATTTCTTCACATCAAAAGTCCAAAATTGGACTTCTTGTACTTGTTTTTTACTTTTAGCAAAAATTACACACATTTCGTAGCATTTTGACATTTTTTAACAACTACAGTAGTCAACTCTCGATAACTCGGAAGTCCCAAGGGACCGGTTAAAACGTTCGAGTTATGGGAAATTCCCACAGCCTGTTAATGAGTTTGATGCAACCCAATGGAAACTTCGAGCTAAAGGAATATTCGAGTTAATAAGGCTGCGAGTTATTGAGACTCGGAAAAGTTTTGACATAATATATTTAAAATGACGTCGTTCCCCCCCCCCCTTTTTTTGATGCGGCATTCTACATCATTATGATTTCTACAATTAGAGTTGTTTAAGTTGAGGCATGATTTTCCTATTTTAAGTTTGCCTGATGTGCATTCTGCACACTTTAACGTCTTGTTAACACCTGAATGGCTAGTTAAAAAAAAAAAAAAAGACGGACGAAGTTAGAAAATTATGTCATATTCACAGACAAAGAAAAACTGTTTTCCTAGATGTCCTTGAAATAAATAATTCCATATTTTTTTTTTGCAGCTATCGAAGATTAAACTGCTAAAAAACCTCAAAAATACAAAATTATTTTAGTTTAAATGTTGAAAAAGAACATACTATAAGTCCGTGAGCCGTGTCGTATTGAACAGCGTTCCTTATTAACTTCTTTGACAAGTGGGACCTTTGTTTTAGTTTTCACCTTTTTCGTAGAACCGGTGGTTTTCTTTCAGTAGTATAACTTGGAATTACTTCCAATAAAAACAAAATTTATTTCAAATTTTTATTGCTTTCAAAAAGCAACTTCAAGCGTTCTTTTGATCTCACTTTTAGAAAGCTGACAGATGTCCGTAGCTTTTTAAAGAAACCTTCATAAGCTTTTAGATGGCGGAACCAAACTGGATTTATAGTATTTGAAATAATGATCAATTATTTTACCCGATAAGTCGGGGGAAAAAATAAAACTTGTCTGCTTGTTTGACGAAATTAATTTCTAACCCTCATATAGACATAGCGAATTCCTTGATCAAGTAACTCTCCTGACGTCATCAACAATGAAACTCGGGCCGCGATGTGATAATTTGATAAAATATTTTGGTAATGTTTAACATTCAGGGAAATGCTTTATTGTGACGAGGCTGAACTGGATCCGGCAACTGAACTGTTTTGCTGGTAAGACTGTGTCATTTTAGAACTAGTATGTTGTGGCCATCACGAAACTTTCTTCTATATTTTTCTTTTTTTTCTGATCCTTCCCCATGCTTGACGAGGAAGCAATATTCCCAACAAAAACAAAATTACACATGCAAAAACTGAAAGTTATTTTAAAAGCCTTGCTTGAATTAATTACAAATATTTTATTTGTTAACAAACATAAGATGGCAACAGTTAAAAATTTTAAATCATTGAGATAATATTTCCGATCATTTCCATACAATTAAAATCACGAGAAATACGCAGACGACAATCTATTACGATTTATCTTTCTTATTGTTGCATTAATAAAGCTATTTTTATTCGCAAAGAGAAAAAAAAAATCAACACCTCTTGGAGCGATTGGTGTCAAAATTGAACCAAAGCTTGTTTACATATGGATTCACATATATTCCAAATTTCAACCAGAACGTAGCCTTACTTCTTGAGATAGGGCACTCACAATGGAAAAAAAGAACGGGCGATTGCGCTACCCCCTTTTTAGCTGTTGTCACCAAAATAAAATCAGCTCTTATACCCACTAAGGGCTACTTGTCAAAAAATTTTTGTTTGATTCCGATCATTATTTCTTGAGATACAGCAGTCACCATTGACGACAAAAAACGTTCTATAGCTCAACACCCGTTTGAGTTATTGACACCAAAATTGAATCAGCACCTGTTCCTGTTACTGGCAACATATGGACCAAATTTTGTTTGATTCCGCCAGTTACTTCCCGAGGAATAGCAATCACGCGTAACTCAAAAAACGTCCCATTGCTCCACCCCCTTGGAGGAATTCGCGCCAAAAACCAATGGGCACAAGTTCACATAGGGGCACATATGTGTACCAAATTTCGTTCGATTTCATGCGGTAGTTTTTGCTGTAGAGCGGCCACAAAAAACTGGTCACACACAGACGTGACACACACATACACACACACATACATACACACACACAGACAGACAGACATTTTCCAAAAATAGTCGAAATGGACTCGGCACACCACAAAACGTTCGAATCCGTCAAAATTCGAAATTCGAAAATTTGCACGAATCCAATACTTTCTTCTATATATTAGATATAGAAGAAAGTAAAAATGGAGAAAAGAAAAAGTGGTTAACATGTTAACAATGAATGCTATCTAATTGAGTTTAGGGTTCATCCACTGGAGTTAGGGTTAAAGTTTAAACAATCAAAACATCACCAAACAGGTAACTGCTTCCTTCAGGAGCAATTTTTACCCGTCATATTTTGACGGGTGATTTTCTAGTGTATAAATACTTTTTCACATCATTTTGTTAACAAAGAATTTTTTCATCCGTGTTTTGTTTCTAACACGAGAGGCGTCTGAATGAAGCACGGTGTTGTACAAATTCTTTATTATCAACTAGCGGTACCCGCACGGCCTTGCCCGTAGTAGAAAATTAAAAGGTCATTTGGTTCGCCTGTATATTTCCTGATAATGGATGATGAATATATCACCCAATATGCTATGTTAATTTGCTCGCCCATGGTCGCATATGGTAGTTTGCGCGTCCAGGTTATGATAATTCGCTCGGTAGAATGTTCTTAAAATTGAAATAAAAAATGAAAAAATCGAATTTTTGAAGAATCCCTTCGAGGTGTTCACCGCTATGCTACGAACTAATTTTGTGCCAAATTTCAGGAAAATCGGCCGAACGGCTGTGCGCGTAACAGACAGAGATCCAAACATTCAGTCTTTCAGCTTTATTATTAGTTAAGAAAAGATGAATGAAAATAAAAAACGAATATTTGTCGTTCTTATTATTTACGTTCTCGTTATCATAGTTTAGAGTGATTACACGAGTATTTTTTTTTTTTAAGTCTAAAAATTTAGTCCGAATATACGGATAAGTGAGGTTCTACTCCAGTGAAAAAGATCTCAATAACGAAATGTATAGATACAAATGAAGATGAATAAATGGGTACAGGGGCGGACTGACCCGCTGGGGGCCGGTGTACCCTTCCGCCTGAGCGCCTTCGTGTTTTATTTATTTATATTTATTTATTTATTTTATTTATTTATTTATTTATTTTTTTGCGCCCTTGAACGTGTGCGACTTTGCCCTTCCCCGCGACTTCGTTTCTTTTTTCTTCCTTTTATAAAACTACTATGTTGTGGCCATCACGAAACTTTCTTCTATATTTTTCCTTTTTCTGATCCCTCCCCATGCTTGACGAGGAAGCAATATTCCTAACAGAAACAAAATTACACATGCAAAAACTTGACGACCATCCCAATGTCTGAATTATTGTAAAAACAAAACAAAGAGCGAAAATTGAAAGTTACTTTTAAAGCCTTACTTGAATTAATTACAAATATTTTATTTATTAACAAACATAAGATGGCAACAGTTAAAAATTTTAAATCATTGAGATAATATTTCCTATCATTTCCATACAATTAAAATCACGAGAAATACGCAGACGACAATCTATTACGATTTATCTTTCTTATTGTTGCATTAATAAAACTATTTTTATTCGCAAAAAAAAAAAAAAAAAAAAAAAAAAAAAAAAATCAACACCTCTTGGAGCGATTGGAGTCAAAATTGAACCAAAGCCTGTTTACGTATGGATTCACATATATTCCAAATTTCAACCAGAACGTAGCATTACTTCTAGACATAGGGCACTCACAATGGAAAAAAAGAACGGGCGATTGCGCTACCCCCTTTTTAGCTGTTGACAATAAAATAAAATCAGCTCTTATACCCACTAAGGGTAACTTGCCGATAAATTTTTCTTTCATTCCGTTCATTATTTCTTGAGATACAGCAGTCACAATTGACGACAAAAAACGTTCTATAGCTCAACCCCCCTTTGAGTTATTGACACCAAAATTGAATCAGCACCTGCTCCTGTTAATGGCAACATATGGACCAAATTTTGTTTGATTCCGCCAGTTACTTCCTGAGGAATAGCAAGCACGCGTAACTCAAAAAACGTCCCATTGCTCCACCCCCCTTGGAGGAATTCGCGCCAAAAACTAATGGGCACAAGTTCACATACGGGCACATATGTGTACCGAATTTCGTTCGATTTCATGCGGTAGTTTTTGCTGTAGAGCGGCCACAAAAAACTGGTCACACACAGACGTGACACACATACACACACACACATACATACATACATACACACACACACACACACAGACAGACATTTTCCAAAAATAGTCGAAATGAACTCAGCACACCTCAAAACGTTCGAATCCGTCAAAATTCGAAATTCGAAAATTTGCACGAATCCAATACTTTCTTCTATCTATTAGATATAGAAGAAAGTAAAAAGAAATATTGTATTCGCGAAAAAATTTTCACTCAAAAATCGGCCTTAATTTCTATTTTGCTCACCCCCGAATGAATGTTGAGTTTTTTTTTTCGACTCGACCACACGTGGATATATGCCTAGGAACGTACAGACACCTATCCATTAACACAAATATCCATTTTGACGATCCCCGAGTTGATTACAACGAGTTTTCTCGAGATGTCTGTATGTTCGTATGTACAGGGTTCATTATGAAAGTAATGAGCATAGTGTTATTGTGACGCGACGATAGATGGCAAAGCGGTAAGACCGGCTGGGAAATGTGGAGGGGGATATGCCCTTTCAATGCATCCAGTCGTCAGTTGCTTTCGAGCAGTGTGAGCGGAGATAAGTGTCTCCGCTTGAAGTATGTTTTCAACTTTTGTAACGTACCAATGGAGCGTTCGCTTGAACAACGATACACCATAAAGTTTTGCGTGAGGCCTGGAAAAAATGCAACCAAAAACATACCAGATGCTGCAAGAAGCCTTCAAGGACGATTTCATTTCAAGATCACAGTCTGGGAAGTGACACAATGCGACCAGTCACGCAGCCTTCATCATTACCAACTTCCTGGCCCGGAGCAACACCCCGGTGATCCCTCACCCCCTTACAGTCCCGACTTAGCTCCATGTGACTTCTTTTTGTTTCCGTGACTCAAGAGAGAGATGAAAGGAAAACATTGGAAATCGTGGAAAACATCCAACACCATGTTACAACGTTCCTGAGAGGCATTCCCGTCAAGGAGTTTCAGGGTGCCTTACAGGCGTGACAAACACGTCTCCGCAAGTGTATTGATGCAGGAGGAATGTATTTTGAAGAATATTGAACATTTGTACAAATTACGATCAATAAATATATTTTGCCAGTAAATGCTCATTACTTTCATAATGGACCCTGTATGTCGCATACTCAAAAACGGTATGCCCTAGAAAGTTTAAATTTGGTACGTGGACTCCTAGTGTAGTCTAGCTGTGCACCTTCCCTTTTGGTTGCATTCCGATGTTATTAAGGGGGGTCTTTTGCCCCTTCTTGGAGGGAAAAAATGTGGCGTTTTTTTTTTTTAAATCAGGTTTTGATTTCGCCACTGTTGGTGATATTTAGAGAGTAAACTATTGAATCACATTAAAATTGCCAATAATGGGAAAATGACATTAAATTGGAGTAAAAGGAAGTCATGTGATGCACACATCAGCTCGTTTATTTTTTCGTTGCCATCGAACCTGTGCGCCCTTTGGGAGTCTAGATTGGCCCCCTCTTGGGGGACCCTGTCCGCCCCTGGATGGGTTCAATTTAATGAAGTTGGTGAACGTTTTAAATTTGTTTGTGTTAAAATAGATCACAGAAACTTGTGTTGCATAATTTCTTACTAATGAATCTTTTCTTTATCTTTACCCTTTCTTTACTAATAATAAAGCTGAACGTCTGTGTCCCTGGATGTCTGTTACGCGCATAGCGCTTAGACCGTTTAGCCGATTTTCCTGAAATTTGGCACAAAATGAGTTCGTCACATAGTGGTGAGCACCTCGAAGCGATTTTTCGAAAATTCAATTTTGTTCTTTTTCTATTCCAATTTTAAGCCCATTTTGTCGAGCGAATTTCCATAACATGGACGAGCAAATGACCATAACATGGAGGAGCAAATTAACATAGCATCTTGGCGATACATTCATCATCCATTATTTGTAAATATATACAGGCGAATGAAATGACCTTTTAATTTTCTACTACGGGCAAAGCCATGCGGGTACCGCTAGTATTTACTAAATAAAATTGTGTGTGAATTTAGCTGCCAATGAATAACCGATTCATTTCGTGATCCATTTCACCTTGCGTGTTCTCATTCTCACAATGAGAACGATCTGCGCATTCTTAAGGCATAATTATAACCACAACTCTTAGAACCATCCCGCTTGTGACACTGTGGCGTGAATGGAAACCAAAAGATTGATTTGATTGAAAGAAGGAAACGTTGACCCATCTCTACCAATTGATTTTATTAACTGAATGCAGAGTGTAGTGAAATTGTAGCTGTCTTGATCTCTCAGCATTTCAGTTCTTCCGGCGAGCTTGCGCTTTGCTGAATTGCACACTGTCTGTCGGGAGTTATTTATGACGAAGTGTTCTTTGCTTCGCGATCGCCGATTGGTTGGTGGTCAGTGTGCCGGAACGATTCTGATGGGAATGGAGCCTTCCGCTTTGTTACAGGATGAGAAATGCAGAGATGCCAACTTGCATCTCTGCACTGTTTTAATTACTAGGCAAATTTCAGTTTTTTCCCCCTTGACCTTAAACAGGTTTTTATTTTTAGCTATTAGCAGAAATTTTGGATGGAAGATGTTTCAGATATTTAGTAACTTTTGCATAAATTTTCACCTCAACCTTAAGGTAACTTTCTAATAAATAAATAAATAAATAAATAAATTGAAGGCCACACGAAAAGCACAGTTTGATATTACACAGTTTCCCGTTAACGCTAAATATTTGTTTTCACATTAATTTTCCCCACTTTAGTGCCAGAGTACTATTTTGTTACGTTGAGATAGTATTTTCTACAGGACGTCAAAAATCGTTTCGACGATTGCAGCATTTTGCAGTATCCAATAGTAGTCGGGTAATTCTCTGGAAATTAATTAAATTGGTGTAGTAGAAGAATATTTTGAAAATTTTCAGCATAAAACCTAAATTATTTATTTATTTTAAGGTTGAAACCTAAATTATTTAGTTTAAGGTTCAGCTTATAAAATTAATAAATGAATTTAATATTTTGCTTTAATTTTTCAATCGATGTGATTCCTTCACACACAATTAACACCACATTAAACCAACAAAAAATACCAATTCTTACTGAAATACTTTTCTTGTTTGACTTTAATCTTTTAAAACAGGCACTTGAAGTATTATTTCAACGCATAAGAATTTTTTTTTGTCTGTAACTCCAATGATTCCCCCACTTATTGCAATTCGGATGGATTCAGCTTATTACACTACTAGAAAGTTGCCCTTCAAGGTAGGACGGGTGAAAATTGCTTCTATCTTCTACCCCTAAGGATGAACCCTAAACTCCAGTAGGTAGCGTTCATTGTTGACCATTTTATCGTCTCTTTATTCCCCTGAAATGACAGTCTTACCAGTAAAACAGTTAAGTTGCCGGATAAAGTTCAGCCTTGTGACAATAAAGCCTTTCCTGCATGTTACACATTACCAAAACATATTATCAAACTATCATGCCGTGGCGCTAGTTTCATTGTTGAAACACGCAGGTTACCCGATCATCGGCTATTATTTATATGAGGATAACACAGGAATAAGAATTGCTCCTGTACTTAGCACATAACACTAATGTACATAAAACAACATTTTGCCGGCTCGGAGAAGTTCTCGAGTGGGTAAGAAAGAATTGAGCGAATTGATTAGGAAAATGTTGAGATGATATCGTCATTTCTTCACCTAAACTAATGAAGTTAATTTATTTCCTAAAAACGTGTTAATAGCAGTCTTGCTTTTCCCTAATGGGCTGTTTTGACATTATACCTTGTTTTTTTAGTTCAAGTTTCAGAAGCTATTAACAGGGCCGATCCTAGGGTGTCGGCCGCCCGTGTGCAAAGACCTAACGTGCCGCCCCTCAAGAGTAATTTCCATATTTTGACTAATCTTTAACGTCCATATAAATATTTCTTTAAATTTCTATATCAAGTTCTAATTTAAAAAAGAAAAACAAAAAAACAAGAATGTTGAATTTATAAAAAGGAAGAAAAGTTTTATACAGTAGACCCTCGTTTTACGCGGGGGTTACGTTCCACGAAAATGCCTCGTAAATTGAGACCTAATACTAGTGTTAAAATAGGGGTTTGGTACCGTAAATGACAAAATACTTCATTCTAGTGATGTCTAATTGTGTAATAAGTTTAATGAGTACTTATATCGACTTCTTTGCACAACGTGTATAAAGAAAACTGTATTAATTTCGTTTTCTGTTTATAAAGAGGAGCGGGCTATGATAGTCTTTTGGCAGTCATTAGGAACTTTTCTCTGTAATTCTTTGCAGAGCATTAAAGCATCCATGACCACTTGCGTCATTTCCATGATAGAATTTTTCCTTCACTAACAAATCAGACAGATCATTTCTATTATCTAGGAATGGCTCAAAATTTTCAATGTGAACGTTTTTGGTTGTGTGTCATCGATGTCGGTATCCTCGTTGGTTTTGATCGCCTTTGTCACTCCTAAAAGCTCTTCTTCCAGTGAGTTCTGAACTGTATGAGTTTAATAACTTTACTTCTGGAAAGAGCTCTGGAACCAATCGCATAAAATGTCTCTAGTGGCCCAAGCTCGATTATTAGCACGCCAAAATGCAGTTTATTACGTGTAATCTGCAATATTTAGGAGTTTGGATTTTGGAAGAGGGGAAAATTTTATCTGTTTGCATTGCCGCATCCGCGTAAAATAAAATAAAGGTGTCAAATCTTAAACCGTGTATAATCGAAACCGCGTAAAATAAACCCGCGTAAAACGAGGGTCTTCTGTCGTAAGAAACTCCTTAGGTACAATTTATATCTTTGAAGAAAGTAATAGATACCAAATTTACTAGTCGTAAAAACGCATTTTATAGTCTGTCTTCGGTGATATCAGAGAGAGGACGGAGGAGGGGGAATCAGGGGAGGGGGGATTGCTCCCAGAAAATTATCGAAATTAGCGTACCAAAAATAGTTTTAGTAATCTTTGGTTGTGTTTGGTTGCAAGGAAAAAAAGAGTCGGGTATATTCAAGGTTCATGGAGAAATTTTCGAAATTGACGTCAAATATCGCAATTTTAGTAACTTTTTCGAGACTTCAGGGGAAAAGTAATGTTGGAGTTCTCTTCTAAAATTCTTTCAAAATTGAAATCATTTGGAAGCTTTATTTGTGACCGTAGTTTAGGAAAAATCGGCAATCTTTCCGAAAATTTTCCGAAACTGAATTTTTAAACAAGCAGTTTTGTGTTATGTTTGTTGACGTTGCTAGAGGGAGGGAGATTCAATCATCTCCCATTGAAAGTTTTCGAAATTGAAGTTTAAAACGCAAATTTAGGATGTCTTTGGTGACGGTAGGGGATCTGGCGGCTTTGATCCGGTAATTAACAAAACTGGGATGCTTCGGCGGATCTTTCGGATATTCTTCGATATTAATGTCTGAAAAGCACAACTATAGACTTTTGTCCACCTCACTTCGACGATTGATGGGTATATGCCCTAGCGCCGTAAAAAGTTACATAAGCCAGGCAGTTCTCCTCCAGAGTTTTTTAGAAATTGAAGTCCCAAAATCGTATTTAAGGCATTGTTTGATAACGATGGGACAAAGAGCGGGCGGGATTAGGGGCCTCTCTAAAGACGCTAATTGAGACTATCTTTGGTAGTAATGTTTGGGAATGGATTTCGGGGCCCTCCATCGCAAAAATTTCGAAAAAGAAATACGAAAAATGTCCTTAAGCAATTTTTGATGACATTAAGAAGGGCTGTCCTCTGAAAACACATTTTAGATTTTAAAGTCAACATTTTCAGGCTATGTTTGATTAAGTTAAGTTGGAAGGGGTGAATCAGAGATTTAATTGGGTCCTTAAGATCGGTGGTTCAAACAGCAAAATTTCCAGAAATTAAAGTCCTAAAAACGCCATTTTAAGCCTTCTTTAGTCTCGTCAAAGATCTTCGTTTTGGAGCTACGTTTAAATTTACTACCCGGGGCAGTTCATTCGTGATTTTAATTCGAAAAAAATTCTGTAAAGGGGGAAAATTACAAAATTTTAGTTTGTCATTCATATATGTTTGACTCTCAGGGGAGTCGCAATTTTCCACTGTCTCTCCACGCAACCGCGATTGTTGAAAACAGAATTTGTTTGAAATGCTTGTGAGAGTATCTAATCAGTATAGCTTTTTTAAAATAAAACATAAAATATGTCTTCATTGTTTAGGTCTATAAAAGCTTGGGGGGAAACATTAGTGGCCGCCCTTAGCCCTGATTGCTCCTTTTAGAAGGCACCCTTTCATGCTTCAGGAGTTAGCGATTTCCCTCATCTCCTTTCCCCTGTATCCATGCCTGATTACCGGTTCTGTCATAAATTTTGCAACCAAATAAAGCATGTGTGTAAAGAGTAGATATTAACGGGCAATAAACCAACACAATGTTCCCTAACAATCTATTTTTCTTAAACTATGCTATGCTGTGGGGAAATCGGCACTTACTTTGATAACTGAACATTTAAAATTCAGCACATTTATTTGAGTTATTATAAGTTATCTTTTGAGAAATTCTTGAGGAATTTTGCTTGATTAAAAGAACTATATGATGCGGCCTGCGGCCGCCCCTTGCTTTGGCCGCCCTTGTGCGATGCACACTCTGCACACCTGCTAGGATCGGCCCTGGCTATTAATAATGATAATTTTATCATTCCCTCACCCGTCGCTCCTTGATCTGAGAGAATGACGCTTTCAAGATGGAGTGATTCTATTGTGTTTTAATGGACTTCTTAAAAAGATGATTATATTTATTATCGGAGAGGCGATTCATTTCTGCGCTTTTCTTTTCGATAACACTGCGCAGCAAAAAAAAAAAAAAAAAAACATATCAAGAGATGCTTTTGACACCATTCTATCACTGTCTAGTGCATCCCTAATCAAATAATGTCAGCCCCGCTTAATCGGGTACTGATAAACGAATACCCCGTTTTTACGAATGAAACCCCATAGGCGCAATGTTAAAGATCCCCGCTTAATCGATAATCAACTTCGCAAATATTTTTGCTAAGAAAATTTTTGAATAAATTAGAAATAAATTAACTAAGAACAATTACTGACGTAAAAATATAAAGAAAAGTTTTTCGCCGACAACGGGTGAGAGACACAACATTCATATTCCATCCAAACATTTCCAAAATTCTATACCAAATTTATTTTGTCTTTGCCATTACAAAAAAAAAAAGAAGAAGAAACCAATTGCTAACGCAGTTGATAATTAAATTAAGTAACACAAAGAAATTTTCGCGTTTTAGACAACTTTAAATTGATAAATATTACATGTAAAACACGGTAGACGAGGAATGGGAAAAGGAAGTACGAAAAGTATTCCCAAAAGACCTTGAGCAAGCAATGCACTATTATGGAACTTTTCAAAAACGAATGGACTGAAAAAGGGTACCAAAACGGATTTTGTAGCTCTAAGTTGTCAATTCCCCCATTTTTTTTTCGCATTTTCACACGTACTGGTAATATACAGACTAAATATCTAATTGTTAAACTGTTTTGTTGTTTATTTAACTTATTTCAAAATTTTTGTCAGCAACATTAATTATTACAAAAAATAGCTATTTATTTATTATTATTGTGCTCTAAGACAAATGTTGTCAATTTAGAAAGGTAAAAAAAATCCCCCTTTATTCAAATACCTCGCTTAATCAAATAAAAATTCTTGGAACCAACGATATTCGATTAAGTGGGGCCTACAGTACCACCATCGGTCGTTGAAAAAACTAAACTACGTTATCTGACGAATGTGTATTTGTATAAACAAAACAAAAAAAATATGTATATGTGTATGTTTCCTATTAAATTCACAGTTTACATCGGATCTCGACCAGAATAGGCAAGAAGGTACTTGGGCATCCGACAAGGAACGAAGGGGGGTTTTCGAACCTTCAAAAAGTACCTAATCGTTCCAATTTTAATTTTAGGACCCGAAAATACTATTAAATGGCTCTTTCTTCCCGAAATAATTATCCGATCGGTTCGATTTCAGTCTCATTCGAAAGCCCGTGCAAAAAACCTCTTTTTTCCGCCGTAAGTGAAACCACCAAGTCCGTAAAATCATCTACAGAAAAATTGTAAGCATTTTTAGTACGGGAAACTCCATTTTAAATTTGAAATTTATCGTCTGCCGCGAGCTCAGTTTTAATTATCGTCAGTAAAATCAGAGAGAAGAAAGATCTGTTGCCATTTTTTCTCGACAGTTTACAAATAAAATTCTTGCTTTTGTTTTGAGGCTTTTCCTGTAATCGGGGGGTTTAAATTTTTTCCTTTTTGTTTTTTTCCCCCTATCTCTCGGGAAATTTGATTCTTTTTTTTTTTCTGAAGCCTGATTGTTGAACACGCGTCGCTTGATATAACTTTTATTTTCGTGGTAGACTGTGCAAAACCGGCTGACGCAGCTAGTTTGAACAAGAAAAAAAAAAAAAAAAAAAAAAAGAAAGAAAGAAAAAATAATGTCGGAGAAGGTTGTCAAACAACTTGAATCAAATTCAGATTGCGGTTATACCATCTCATCTATCAGCCTCCTGTCACTAGTGCTTATTATTGGGCAGGTTTATTGGGTATTTTCCTGCGATTAGTTCTGAAGCTGTCCTTGAAAAGAGCGCGAAACCTTAACATGCTATCATTGGAATGATGGGCGTTATTTAAACATGAGCATTGATGATGGATGTCAAAAACTGAATGGTTTGCTTTGTTTCGCATCCATCTCTGACGGCTTGACTCACCAAAATTTAATCTCGTAATTGATTTGTATATCCGCCTTTGGGCTACTTTTATGGTCTAGATTTCTGAGGCATATCTGAATTCACTGCTCACAAACATTTTCTTTGAAATTCATTTTAAATCTGAAGTTCAAGTTTTTGAACTTCTAGAGAAATGATAGACATCTTACTGTCAACAAGTTGTTCGTTTGTTGAATTGCACGTGTCAAAAGGGACGTGACGTGTCAAAACTCTAGACAGCGAGTGTAATTGCATCCGTTGCCTTTTAACTGTTTTGACAAATCACACAGGCTCAAGATACATAAAGTGTCAAGATTGAAGGAACTGATATTTATTGCCTCTCATTTGTTCGCCTTTTGAATTCCTTTAGTGTACCATCGTGTCAGGACCTTTGCTGAACTTGAACTCATTGATGAGGTTGTGGAATGTTGTCACTTCAAAAAAGGGTGAATTATAAGGTGATTATGAACGAGACTCCTTAAAATGAGCGGTGAAGTGTACCCTTCTAAAGAATGAACAGTCGTTCTTTTGAACGATAATGTTTATTTTTTTGAACATAGCTCTCTTTATCTCATTTAATTTCTATTTTTTTTTTTCATTTCTTTTAATACTAGTACGCACTTTCATTTCATACATTCAAAATAGTTACGTATGGCCTTATTTTCTAGTTATATATTAGTTATTTATACTAATATATATATATATATATATATATATATATATATAAATATATATATATATATATATACTAGTTATTTTCTAGTTTCAAAATGTTTTATGTGACGGTATTCTGCTTTTTTTTATCGATTAATGTTTTTAAGATCAATTTTGGACATTTTTTTGACGTCATGTAATTTTTTTTTTTAATTTTCATAAAATTTACCTATATTTAATTTCGTACCATGCAGGACTCGAATATATGAGTTTGGAATAACATGTCTTACTACTGTTTATCCGAAAAATATTTTACAAAATGAACTGTAACCCCAGTTGGAGACGCTGGTTGAAAAGTGCAGCAAAATGGGCTGAAGGATATCTCTCAAAGGGTATACGCATAAAATGTCGCCAGTCCAAACCATACGTTATCTTGATCTTGGCAGATTTAAAGGAGAGATGAGTGCCCACATGGACACCCTGAACTTATATTTTTGGAAGGCGAAAATTCTCAATTTGCCGAATTTAACTCCGAATTTCACTGAATGGTGATAATTTTGCCGAATGGAACTCCAAATTTCTCTGAATGGTGATAACTTTGCCGAATGGAACTTCAAATTTCACCAAATGGTGATAATTTTGCCGAATGGAACTTCAAATTTCGTTGTATGATGATAATTTTGCCGAATATAACTCCAAATTTCGCCGAATAATGATAATTTTGCCGAATCGTCTGACAAAACGTACCTAATAAAGAAATTTTTGGGAAGTAACAGTGACCTCCCACCGGGGCGCCCCTGCTCATGTCTATAAATATTCAATTTTTACTATTACTTAGTATTGGCCGAGTACATGAGCGATATTCGGTCGAGAGAGTGCTCGGCAAATTTCCTAAATAAGCTGAGTGCCAAGTAGATGGTACCCAGAGCCGGCTCTAGTAGTTTTGCCACCCTAGGCGGTATTAACAAGTTCTATTCCGCCCCCACCCACATTGAATGAAAATAATAATAATATAAAATAATAATACTATAAAATAATAATATAAATAATAATATTGTTACGGATCCGTAACAATTGGCGCCCAACGTGGGGCTTCTTTAGGACTTTCTTGGAGTAAGTGTGACTTTGGACATTTTTTCATAAAGACTTTGAATTTGGACTTTATTTTTATGGTGTCTACTCGCGCAATGGATGAACAATTAAAACAACTTCTTGACGCAATCAACTCTGTGAAGAGTTATATGGCGGCTAATCAAGACCAATTAAAAAGTGATTTGACTGCAAGTTTTATGGAAAATCAAGACCAATTAAAAAATGAATTAGCGACTAACCAAGAACAGTTAAATAGTGATTTAACTGCTAAAATTACTACAAGTCAAGTTGAAATGAAATTTAGTAAACGCCAAATTTAGCTACATTACGACAAATTAATCATAAAAATAATTACTATTTGCAGAATTTGTAACGATATATTAATAAATAAAAATAATTGTACGTTGCTTAAAATTAAAGTGAGTTTCTATTAGTTAAATTCCAAGCTGAGTTTTGCATATCCAAGCATTGGTACGCACTTTAAATTCTCTTTTTTTTAATAATAAAGTAGTACAATTTATGGCACTGAATGACTGAAACAGATACAGTGAAACCTGTGTAAGTTGACCACTTGCGGTGCAGTACTTTGGTGGTCAACTTAGACAGGTGGTCAACTTATGAATGGGGTAATGATTTTCTTTTTTTTTTTTTTTTTGTCATTTCTTGCTCCATGTATTAATTTTTTGATTGATTGACACTTACTCTTTCTGTTCAACTCATTTTCATTGTTTAGTATTACTTTGAAACAATAATTTAAAATATTATTCAAATATTTTTAGAGATTATTTTCCCAGAATGACGTATAATGTGTCATGCAAATTTAAAATTTCAGTAAATTGATCAAAAAACATCTTATTGTTTATGAAAAGTTACTCATTTGATATTAATAGTTCCTAAAAATTCATAGCTTCTCAAAAATTACAAATGTTTCTCATATACATTTATAACCCCATGATGATCTACTTTTCAACAAATAACTCCTTATTGAAGTTGGCGCACTTATTAGACACTAGTTTTAGAAATTCCATATGTGTTAGCTAATTTTCTTTTCAATTAATTTTAATACATGATACTTTTTATCAATCTAATCTAGTTCAACTAACTTTCTTTTTGAAGCCATTTTATGTAAAACTATAACACAAAGAGCAACAAGCTGGACTCTCATAGTTCAAAAAAGCAGTTGAAAATGAAAATGTCGTATCTCTTAATCCCTTGCACCAGAAATACTGCAATGCAAGTAATTTTACTCTTTAGCACAATTCCATTGTTGCCACAAAATATTGCAACTGGAAAAAAAAAAAAAAATACTTTGTCCTTTTCTATTGACACATGTTTTCATAAAGAAAACAAGTTTGGGGAATAAAAGGGTTATTAGTAGTTTTCCTATGTGGTTAAACTCAAAAAAAGGTTTAGTTATGCTGCTGTTTCATTTAATAAAATGCTGGTCTGGTATCAAAAATATTCACGGAAAGCTATGAAAAAATAATAAAATAAAACAATTTGCTAAGTAAAATTTTAAAAAATAAACCAAGTGGTCAACTTACAAAGGGATTTTTACAATACTCCAAACCAAATTTGGTGTTCATTAGTGGTCAAGATAGAGAGGTGGTCAAGTTACAGAGGTTTCCCTTCATTATATAACACAGGACTAATTCCGTTCCTGACAAAAGCGGTCAACATAGACAGGTGGTCAACTTACAAAGGTGGTCAACTTTACAGGTTTTACTGTATTACAATTTTCAAAAGACATTTAAATCACACAATTTTCCGCCTCTAAAATGAAATTGAACTTCTAGTTAAATTCTAAACTATATTTTGCATATCCAATCACTGTTACACACTCGAAATTATTGTTTTTTTAGCATTAAAGCAATGAATCAAATTGCGCTTAAACAGATATTCTTACTCAAAAAAAAAAAAAAAAAAAAAAGTTTCAACTACGAAATTAGTCGCCCCTAAAATCTGCCACCGTAGGCGGCTGCCTAGGTCGCCTACCCCAGGAGCCGGGCCTGATGGTACCGTGTATTTGCTGCGGCGCCACTAAACTTCAAAACGTTTCTTCAAAACTTTCAGTGAAACTCCAAGCTTTGTCAGAGCAAGCGATTCTGAATAATAAAAAGCGTTTTATTGAGAGAAGACGTTATGTAGTCTCTTGACTGCTGAAAAATTGATGCTGACAATCTGTTTTCCGGACTATTTGAAACATCATCTCGCACGCACTATTTTAAAATTCAGAACCTAGAGACTTGAAAATAGTGTTCCTTATAGAATTTTATTGCTAAACATGAGCTGTTCCTTTTTTCTTTTTCGGTTTTGTTTCGAATTATGAACAGACACTGTTCTTTATAGTATTAATTTTAAGTTGAGTGTGAGAGCTCACAACGTTTTTGAGAACTAGGCCATTTTGCACAGCTATAGTTTGGGACATGAAAGGCTTCAAGCCATAACATTAATTTGCTTACTTTTAATGCACGCAGTGTCTTTGAAAATATAAGCTAACTAATTAATTATAATAATAAGAGTGCACAGCTTTTATTTAACTTTAGTAGTAAAAGTACTGTCGGCCCCGTTTAAACGAATACCGTCGGTTCCAAGAAATATTATTCGATTGAGCGGGATATTTGATTAAGCGGGAAATTTTATTTACCTTTCCTGGTTGAAAACTTTTGTCTTAAAACGTAATAATAAATCAATATCTAAATTATAGAAGTAAAAATGTTTGTGGTTAAAAAGCGTTTTAAATAAGCTAAGTAATCAACAAATAGTATAATAATTAAGTATATATATAATACACTGAAGAGCCAAAAAAACTGGTATAGGCATGCGTATGCAAATAAATTGATATGGAACCAATCAGAATACGGCGCTGCGGTCGGCAACGACTATATAAGACAACAAGAGTCTGACACAGTTGTTAGATCGGTTACTGCTGATACAATGGCAGGTTATCACGATTTAAGTGAGTTTGAACGTGGTGTTATAGTCGGCGCACGAGAAATGGGACATAGCATCTCCGAGGTAGAGGAGAAATTTGGATTTTCCCGTATGACAATTTCACGAGTGTACCGTGAATATAAAGATTCCGGTAAAACATCCAGTCTTCGACATCGCTGCGGCCGAAAAATGATCGTGAATGAACGGGACCAACGAAGATTGCGAAACATCATTAAACGTGACAGAAAAGCAACCCTTCCGCAAATTGCTGCAGATTTCAACGCTGGGCCATCAACAAGTGTCAGCGTGCGAACAATTCAACGAAACATCATTAATATGGGATTTCGGAGCCGAAGACCCACTCGTGTACCCTTGATGACTGCTCGACACAAAGCTTTGCGCCTCGCCTGGGCCCGTGAACACCAGCACTGGACTGTTGAAGACTGGAAACACGTTGCCTGGTCTGATGAGTCTCGTTTTCAACTGTATCGAGCGGATGGACGCGTACGGGTTTGGAGAAAACCCCATGAATCCATGGACCCTGCATGTCAACAGGGGACTGTTCAAGCTGGTGAAGGCTCTGTGATGGTATGGGGTGTGTGCAGTGGGGCTGATATGGGACCACTGATACGTCTTGATGTGTCTGTGACAGGTGCCACGTACGTAAGCATCCTGTCTAATCATTTGCACCCATTCATAACCATTGTGCATTCCGACGGACTTGGGCTATTCCAGCAGGACAATGCGACAGCCCACACGTCCAAAATTGCTGCAGAGTGGCTCCAGGAACATTCTTCTGACTTTAAACAGCTCCGCTGGCCACCAAAATCTCCAGACATGAACATTATTGAGCATATTTGGGATGCTTTGCAACGTGATGTTCAGAAGAGATCTCCCCCTCCTCGTACTCTTAGCGAATTATGGACAGCCTTGCAGGATTCATGGTGTCAATTGGATCCAGCACTACTACAGACATTAATCGAGTCCATGCCACGTCGTGTTGCGACACTTCTGCGTGCTCGCGGAGGCCCTACACGATATTAAGCAGGTGTATCAGTTTTTTTTGGCTCTTCAGTGTACAAGTACGTTTGAAAATTAAAAATATGTAACTTACAACTTGAGGTATTAAATCTTTGTTTCGACACCTTTTTTCAGTTATTATTAGGAGAGAGTCCATAATAGTGGATTCTCCCCTTGCCCAAGGTATTTTGAAAGCACTTTTCTAACTTTAATTACCGTGTTTTACATAATTAATATTTATCAATTTCTTATCGCCTGCAATGTTTATATTTCGTTGTGTTTTTAAATTTAACTAGTAGTACCCGCACGGCTTTGCTCGTAGTTAAAAATTAAAAGGTCATTTGTTCGCCTGTATGTTGACAAATAATGGATGACGAATTTCTCGCCAATTTGCTATGTTCATTTGCTCTCCAGTGTTATGGTTCCACGTTATGATAATTTCGTAATTTACTCTTACACGTTGTGATAATTTGCTCGGTAAATTTTTTTAAAAATTGGAATAGAAAAAGAACAAAATCGAATTTTTTAAAAATAGTTTCGAGGTGCACACCCCCATGCTACAAACTAACTTTGTGCCAAATTTTATAAAAATCGGCAGAACGGTCTAGGCGCTATGCGCGTCACAGACATCCAGACAGACTTTCAGTTTTATTATTAGTAAAGATTATCGACTTTCTGTTGGTAATGGCAACTATAAAATAAACTAGATAGTAGTGATGGGCATAATCGAGATCTTTTGATAATCGAGATCTCGGGAATCGAGTACTTCTGATAATCGGAGTGATTGATAATCGAGAACTTTTCAAGTCGATCACTCGAGTGATTGATAATCGAGATCTTTCGAAATCGAGCGATTGATAATCGAGATCTTCCGAATCGAGTACTCGAGCGATTGACTTCTCGAGATCTTTGGAATCGAGTTCTCGAGCGATTGACTTCTCGAGATCTTTGGAATCGAGTACTCGAGCGATTGACTTCTCGAGATCTTTATAATCGAGTACTCGAGCGATTGACTTCTCTAGATCTTTTGAATCGAGATGTTTTTAATCGAGATCTCGAGATGTTTCAAATCGAGATCTCGAGACGTTTGAATCGAGTACTCAAGTAGTTCATTTTCTGAGCTTTTCCTGAATTGAGTTTACTGCTACAGGGGTGCTTACTAAAAGGGGGGAGGGGACATGGTGCAGCTTGCGCCATTGGCCGGTTTTTTCAGAGTGTTTTTATTTCATTTTCGGAAGGGGTGGGGGCATGGCGCAGCCAGTGCCACAAAAATTTTGAGGTCTAGTTTTTTGAAAGGGTTCTTTAAATCTCATTTTCGGGAGGGGGAGGGGTCCATAGCGCAGCCTGCGAAACTGAAATTTTTAGAAGTGATTTTTTGAGAGATTTTTAATTCTCATTTCGGGAGTTGGGGGGAGCTCTTTCTAGACGGATGCCCCGTAACATTTGAAAGGGTGCGCCATATCACCCAGCGAAAGGGGATGGGGGGATACCATTAACTTTTGGAACTGTTGAATTCCCGAGTTGTTTTGGCAGGGGTACGCTCGAAATAGGAATGTGCCATTAAGCCTATCATTTAGGGGTATAATAAGGGGCGAGCCCTCCTGGCTTTTAGAAGTTATTGTATTCATTGCTTGTCAACACTACTGTTAGCTTATCAGAAACTAGGAGCCCGGCATTTGGACTACCCGGCTTGGAGTAGTATAAACTTTTATAAGTTTATGGGTGGCGGCTAAAAAACTGGCAACGGGCCCTTGACACTTGGTGGTCCTCAGGGGATTCCCCGGAGTGATTGAAATGATACGCTATCACCCCCCTCTCCCTTCCATCTCAATTTGTGTAACGGGTTGATTTCTCGATTTTTATTTTTTTTACATTCATTTTGAGTGATTTATTCGAACGGCTATGCATTTAAAGAAATGATTCTCAGATATCACGTGATTATTTCGAACGGTTTTGATCTCTCAAACATGAAGTTAATAATGTAAACAAGTAGGGGAATCGTTGCTCTTCGCAAAAGGAATCAGTTATTCTTGTTTATTGCTTTTGCTTTTTTTTTTTTTTTTTTGTGTGTGTTCTTGTTAGTAGAATTATATTAATCTGACTGATACATGAGGTGGGAGGGTAAAATATTTCTGGTTGCGTTTTCCAGAAGAATGGGATTCCCGGCGCATTGAAAGTTACAAGTGTGGCTTGAAGTGCATTGAAGTTCATGATTTTTTTTTTCTTTCTTGATTCGCTCTTTTTTATATTTATTTTTCATTCGCTGACTTAAATATGTAATTAAAAGTGCAGGGAGTGAAGTTGAAATGTTTCTGAATGCATTAAAAAGAAATATTGAAGATTGTTGTGTGGGATTAGTTTTAGCTTCCACTCTTTGAGCCATTTTTTTAAATAAAAATTATATTTTATACAGATTATTGTTTTTTTTTTCAATTCCATACGCAAGATATTTGTGACTTCTTGTGTGCGTAGCATTTATTTTTGCGTGCGTAGTTGAATTTAAATGTTTTTCTTGTTTTACTCGATTCTGTTCATATCATATCTTACTTACTATTATATATGCGAAAGTTTGTCTGTATGGATGTATGGATGTTTGTTACTCTTTCACGCAAAAACTACTGAACGGATTTTGATGAAACTTTACAATAATATAGCTTATGCATCAGAATAACACATAGGGTACTTTTCGTCCAGTTATGGGGGGGGGGGGGGCAAAAACCCCTTGGGGGCAATAAAACACAATTTTCGTATAAATTCTCTAATATGGGGATGAAAAAAATACTTGCACATATTTACTTTATGTGTCCATGGAAAGCTCTGATTTTTCTGCTGAAGGGTGGCACCGGTTCGAAATTTCTAAGTAGAATAAAAAAACGTGTTATGAGCTTTTTTAGTTCCATGTTTCGACAGGCTTTCCTAAACTCAATACAGTATTTAGTGTATCATCTCAACTCCCTGTCGATAGCGACAATTGTTGTATTGTTGACTATCTTTGCTTTTCGTGACTGTTCAAGGCTCTTTTCTCAAGTCAAATCTTGAAGTAAGATTTTTGCACATTATTGGCAAATAATATATGATTTGGCTGATCATTTTCCATTTAAACGGAACTTTAATGTAATTAATGATTTTTTATTATTATTTATGCTGATTGAACACTTACTCATTATTCATTCAACCAGCAGATCGCCAAAATTTTTTGCAGAAAGATTTCCGTAGCTGATGCATTTGGCAGTTTTTTTTTCAACGTCGCTGTTTTTGAAGCCGAAGACTACGTCATAATGTTTCTCAGCTTTCACCGTGTAAACAAAATATCGCCAATCAAAAGAATCTTTAAAAAACTTTCTTTACTGTGTTAAATAATCCAGCAACTGAATTAAGCAAATCCATAAACAGCACAAAAACTTCCATTAATTTTCCTTTTTGCACAATTTCAAACAATCGCCAAATTTTACTACTTATTTTGGAAACATTTCGAATGAAACTCTTTAGCGCCATTTTATGGTGGCCAAAAGTATCTCAGCACCTGGCGATAATATCTTTGTAACGAAAATTAATATATCGTTTTACAAAGTAAGGAAAGAAGGAGGGAGCATCATCGAAGGTATCCCAAAACGATTCCCGCAAATTCAGTAAAATCGCACCAAGGGCCCACAATGATTGAAATTTCCCAAAATAACTAAAGCAAGTATAAGGGGATTACGAGCAACTTCAATAGCAATACAAAAATGGTTTTAGACTCCATGTAAAAAAAAAAAAGTATCAACAGATTAATCTTTTTAAACATGAGAAGAATAATTTCATGTTTTGGAAATTTGTATATGCTTAAATATAGTGCTTTCGTTTCAAAATCAATACTATTTTGTTCTTTATACTTATTGCTATTTTACTTTTATGGGTAAGGAAGAAACTCGATTTTTAATCACGTCAAAAAGATGTGTTTTAAATTCTTTCACTTAAACCGGAAAACAAAAGCAAGTAACGATTTTTTCTCATAATTATTACTGACCCAGGCAACGCTGGGTATTTTTGCTAGTTCCTTATATTTTAAACATATTATCAAATTATCATGCCGTGGCGCGAATTTCATTGTTGTTGACGTCAGGAGCGTTACTCGATCATCGGCTATTGTTTGTATGAGGATTAAGTGAAAAGTACAGGAAAATCACGGCATGATAATTTGATAATATGTTTTGGTTACGTTTGACACGCAGGGAAATGATTTATTGTTACAAGGTGGAACGGGATCGGGTAACTTAACTGTTTTACTGGTAAGACTCATTTCAGGGAAATGAAGAAACGACAAAGTGGTCGACAATGCACGCTATCTACTGGAGTTTAGGGTTCATGCACTAGAGTTAGGTTTAAATAAAAATAATTTAGCGTTGTGAAGTTGAGTTGCAGAAATTAAATATTTTCACTGACAGTATAAAGGGAAAAACGGGAATACTGCTTCCACTTCCCTTTCTGTTCAATTACTAGTAATTCATACTGCAAGGTGTAGTTTTAATTCATCAAAACGAGGGGGTATCAACCCTCTCTCTCGGTTACCGCTCAAAGCTATTTACTCAATTCGAGCCGGAGTCGGAAATAAACTTATTATAATTTTTGTCCCTTTATGTTAAGTAGTGAATTTCAACTACGTCATACAGTAACGTTTATTCGCCGCTTCCTGTAACCTGCCGCAGTCGGAGCACACGTACCAATTTTCCTCCTCCTCCGTAGTCAAGGGAGATACAACAGCCTTGTTTACGCTCCTGATTTTTCCCGAAATTCCAAGGATTTCCAGGAAGCCTCTCCGGAAATTTGGCGCATTCTGGAAGCTAGCCGAAGTTTTCTACCTCAGTCTTGGAAGCTATTCACGAGGCACCTTCGCTTCGTTTAATACATTTGCTCTTTCTGTTTAAGAGTTGAATAAATACCTTTTGTGCTTGAAAAGTGGAATAAGGAAAACAACGTTTAAATGCACAAGTTACAGATTACTGCAGACACGTGTTTCGGCGTTACAAGGAACGTCTTTTTGCTTTTGCAATGCAAAATCACTCATTTTGCATTGAAGAAGACGATCCGTGTAACGCCGATGCGTGTGTCTGCAGCAATCTGCAACTTGTGCAGTTAAACGTTTTTCTTATTTGATTTTTGTTTATTTGTTTTTTATTTTGAACTGACGTGACTCTTGTTTTAGTAAGGTAATCTAACTAGTAGGGGTTTTTTTTAAATAAAAGTGTGTGGGGGGAGGGGGGTTTTGTATGTAATAACAATAATAATCTGTAACTTGTGCACGTAAACGTTGTTTTTTCTGATTTTAATTTGCTTTAGTCTTCTATTTTGGACTTACGTGACTATTGTTTCAGTAAATAATTTTTTTAAGGGGGGGGGGGGCTTTAGATAAGATAACTATAATAATCTGCAACTTGTATATTTAAACGTTTTTTCTTATTTTATTTTTGTTTAACTTTCTATTTTTGACTTGCGTTTCAGTAGGTAATTGAACTAACAGTTTTTTTTAAAGAGGACGGGAGAGGGGGAGGGGCGGGTTTGGATAAAATTCCAATCTTAGTGTTCTTTTTTAAATTTCTATTTTTACACTGCGATTTGTTGTGTCATTATAAATCAGGAGTTCTTACCAGTGCTGCGGAGTCGGAAGGAAAATGGCCGACCCCGACTCCGACTCCTGGATTTTGAATTGCCTCACTCCGACTCCGAATTTTTGAAAAAAAATTTACATTGTATTTTTTCAACTCCCTCTCTCCCTTTAGGGGAAAGGGGGAAAACCTCTAAACAGAGATTGAAATATTAATTCCTTGTTTTATGAAAATTTCGTATTTTGTTTTTTATTGTATGCCCAAGACGCATACAACGTTAGAAATTTAATTTAAAAATCAAATTTTCCAATAATTACGAGTTAAAAAGTGAAAAAGTGAGATGACTTAAAAATCCCTTTTAAAAAATTTTAAAATGATTATCTGTAATTTGCCCCCCTTTAATGTTTAACAAATAAATATTGATCAAATCGTGTGCTTTCAATTTTTGAAAGCTGTAACTTGAGAGAAAAAAAGCTTTTTTCTAAATCCAAGATCTTGAGAGGAGGTGGTTTGCCCGGGATTACACCCATCTGGTAGATGACACCCAAAGTTAATTTTAGAGTTTATAAAAAATATAAGTACTTTAATTCTGAAAATTTTCGCAAATATATTTTAAATTATATTTCATCAATAAAATTTCAACGAAAATAGGGCACATATACGTCAGGAGCTAACTTTACACAAAATGCGGTGGTATACAAATTTGTACGAACAGCTTTTACTATACCTATATTTCTTCTTCGCTAAATTTTTAATTTAAATTTTATTGGCTGCTTTAGAATTAACCTTAATATGAAGATTTTAAGATTAACTGCAATTATTGAGTGTTGTAATCAAGAAATCATTTACACTTATTTTGTTCCATACTTTTTAGTAAGAACTAAGCTTATAGAAATAGTCTTAATAAAGAAAAAAACATTAGATTATTTCATCGAATCTTTTGGATTCGTGCTTTCGCGCCAGAACTTCTTTGAATTTGCCGATCACTCTTAAACGTTTCAACCTTAACTGCGGGCCTCGACTTACTAATTTGTTACATTTCTTTTACTATTTTATAACTGAGATCGAACAAAACACTATATTTCTATTTTTATTTGAAAGTGATTACTTGAAAATGTTAGGTAACAAAACCGTTTGCTGGCAGCTGCTAGTTAAGTTAAAAAGCAAGCAAACTATGGGACGGCTACAGAAAGTTCGGTAAGCTCTCAAGCTAGCTGATTGCCATAATGGCAGTTATTTTCTCATTAGTATCTTTTTATACATGTAATCGAACTAGTTGGTAGTCAGTTTTTAAAAAATGCAAGGAGAGTCAGTGAAAATGAAAGAAAAAAAAGAAGCCCGGAGTCGGAGTCGGCATGTTTTCTAACGACACCGACTCCGACTCCTTTACCCCAAAATCAGTCCGACTCCGACTCCACAGCCCTGGTTCTTACCCTCAACGAAAACCTTTAAGTTTTCTAAAATTTGTTATATTAGTTGAAGTTTTCGGTTAAAACATAGAAGTTTAATTACATACAATTCAAAACAAGACATTTTATTTTGATGGACGTTTTATCTAAACTTTATTCAGACACCAAATTTGATTTGCCGGTGGCAATACTTAACAGGGAATTATTATTAATGTTTTATTTTAAAATCACCAATATTTGACTCTGGCTTTTCCAAATGCAACCGCAAGTCATCTTTTCTAGAAAACTATTTCTTTACTTAATCTTCAGGTAAGTTGAAGTAGAAAAACTTTTTTTTTCTTCCGAGAAAGAAAGTTGTAGGAAATCACAGAAGGTATTTCATGTTTGCTGATTCTTGGTATTCTTTTTCAGTGTCAATCCAGAAGTTAATATAAAAACAAAATAAATAAGTTAATAAATAAATCTGAAAATGCTTCTGTCTCAAATATAGATGTGAAATTTCCGGAAATTAGTATGTGTATTCATTGGCGTACCTGGCACGGGTGACATCCGGAGCGGTAATTTGTGGTAGCAACCCCCTTCCCGCCTGAAAACGGGGGGAAAAAAATGATATTCTTTGAAAGCATTAACTTTATGCAATTTTCTGAAACAACTACATTTGTGTTATTACGAAATTTTAAGCGAGTTAATGTACAAAAGACAAACAAACTACGTATGCTTTTTATAAAACTTGTCCGAGACGCATTTGTGTAGAGCTGTTGCGAGGTCTAAAAAGGAAGGGGGTGTGAGAAATTAATGGCCCCTTAATTATTACAAACGTATCTCAAACACAGGGGAAAATAATGGGTTTCAGTTTTTTGTTTTAAGAGAAAGTCACTACTAGGTCTAAGTTTTGGCACTATGAACCTAATCCTGAGTAACTCCATGATGTGAGATGGGGGTAGAGAGGGAGCCTCGGGTTCTCCCTCGGAAAATTTTCAAATTTGTATAGTCTTAAGAATGCATTTCAACTTTATATTTTTTAAAAACTTGGAATAACACTTTGGGTGTCAACCACCGAAGGGTGACCCCCTTGGGGCAGGCCGCCCCCTCGCCCGCCTCCCCCCCCCCGTTTGACGCCACTGGTGTATTTATTGCATATGTGCATTGCGGTTAATAAAAACTATTGTTGCAGTGTAGTACGTATCAAATATGTGAGCATTTTGAAATTTTGATACACCTTCCCTAAATTTAAATTAACTTTGCACAGTCAGAACACTATGCATCATGCAAAAAAGTTTTACAAACAATAAAGAATTACGATAAGACATAGTAACCAGTTGATATTTCATAATCAAAATTTGAAAGCATTTGAAAAAAAAAAAAAAAAAACAGGCCCGTTTTTATAGATATTTATTTATGTCACTGTTAAAATTTCAGCTCGAATATTATTCTAGATAACATATTGGATTGGTTTACCCCCCCCCCCCCCGTTTTACCGACATTTAAAATTTCCTCCCCCCTCATTATATCACAAGGATATGATTGAAACTGAAAAACAGGGGAAATGAAATTTCGTATCGGCGAAACTGGGGGAGGGGGGACACCATTGGATTTTCAAATGTAATAATAACAAAACATTATTTAGTTATTTATTGTAGTTAGTTCCATCTAAGGGTTTATTATCTAGGATGTAAAGAGGATTTCTAGTTTAAGGTTCAAGTTATTTTTTTTTAATTTATTTTTTAGTTTTCTGGAATTTAAAACTCGAAATAAGAAAGAATATTGAACTTAAAAAAATCACATCAAAGACGAAGTGCTCTTGTTCAAGATCTGAAGTAGTTTTATAATCAATTTCATAAAAACCAGTCGAAAGGCTCTGTGGTATGAATACGAAATACTGACGGACAGATATTAGAAAGATGGCCTGGGGGCACCGCATGAATACGATGACATAAAGCTTCATTTGCATAGAATCAATTGAAATCCATTTGATCGAACGTAATTTCGTCGTTCTTTATTTGTTCAGACAGAATGAAACGAAACTGCGAGAGTAGAAATGAATTAATGAAATTTCACGACATTAGTTGGTTATGCTATTCAGAAAGCTGAAAATTTTATTGGAATTGGGTATTCTTAATGGAAAATGAAGCATTCCAGCTGTATTCGTTGAATATTTTTGTGGCCGAGCTGACCTGTCTTTTAAAATCTCCTTAAAACGTTTAAAGAATTAGTGAGCAGTTTCGCTGTTTAAGCCACAAACAGTGGCAGGTACGTGTGTCTCGGGATTGAAAAGTAAAATGTTTCTCTGTCATTTACTGTTTGACCACGGATTGCATGGAATTGGCAAGCATCCAGTTAAGGCGATTCCATCTGAATGAGGGGAAAAATAAAAATTTCATGCGCGTATTCAGCTCATTTGAATGTGACTCTGCTTAATTTAGAGGCTAGCATACATCTGCAAAATCTGACATCCCTGAAAACTAATAGATGCTTCCATTTCCGCGTGTAAACCGGATGTTTGCCTTTCCATACAATCCTTGGTTAGACAGTAATTACATTTAGAGCTGTGATTATCCACTGTTGTAAGCAGTCTATGTCGCAACTTTTTTTAAAATCTCGATTCCGTGTTAATATCATGGCGTATTAGCACGCTAAACTGTAATGGTAACTGGAGTGACTTCAACTTGGCCCCTATGGAGTGACCATTATTTACGTGAGCCGAATTCGGACAATCACGTGGCTTGCACCCCGCCAATGAAATTACTTCAGTTTTCACCAAATTTTAAACTAAATTGAGAAAAAAGTACAAGAAACTAAATTTTGAAGTAAAAATAATTTAGCATTGTGACCCGATGAGTTAAAGAAATTAAATACTTCTCACTGTCGCATTATCAAGGAAGAGAAGGGAATACCGCTTCTCTGCTTCCCAAAATTTTCAATTGCAAGTAGTTAATGTTAATTCCGTACTGGAGTACTTCATTCCCGCTATTACTGACTAGCTGTCAGCTATCCTAAAACGAGCTGACCCGTACAAGGCATTCGTTTTCGACAGGAAAGAAATAAAAATCCAGTTTAAGTTTTTTTTTTTTTTTTTGAATAGCAAAAATGGTACATGTGTTCGTCTCTAAAATGATGTCTTACTTTTGTAGTTTGTAGTACTAAGGAAGCTATGACTTACAGCCCCCCCCCCCCAAAAAAAAGAGCCCCCTCCTCTCTGATAAGAAGGGGCCAAGCCCTCGAAGTATATTGCCGAAGGCGGAGATCGCCGATCCGTCCGAGACCCAATCCGTCGCGTCGCTGACGGCTAGTTGTGGTTTTTACGCGGGGGGGGGGGGGGGTGAGCACAAATTAATTGTATTTGATGCCTCTACTTTGATATTTTTTTTGTAGTTAAACTACACTTTAACACGTTAAAGTCATTGTCTTGTTTTCTAATTTTAACAACAATGGAACTGCAGCTCAAAATCTTGCAATGAGTTAAGATTAAAAATTAATAGAATTTTGGGTTACGATTCTGCTAAAGAAAACATATCATTAAACCTTACTGAAACTTTGTTGCCTTTTTTTTTATTTTTAATTTTAGCATTTCTGCTTCTATAATTCCCTCCAAATTTCTGCAACTGTAAGATCTTTTGAATTGCCATTTCAAGCGTCATCAAGAATTATTAATGAATTTTTGTAAAAAATTTTCTTCTTTCTTAAGATTGTATTTTGCATACGATGCAAGCACAAATAAAAAAACATTAAAAAAGATTTGCGTCATAAAGACGCACGAATATCAGTGAAACTTTTATCTTTTCTTTTTTTCATACTCGGAACTGTCACTTACCGGCACAATTTCCCTCACGCCACGCTCTTGTTCTTTCTGCGCCTGACTTAGGCATATTCACAACAAAATTGTATATTGTTTATGAAATCAAGAAAATAGATTATAAACAACGAAAAAATTAATCAATACTCGTAGTAGCAAAAAACAATAACTATTATTAGTAGTTATAAAGTTCATTTTGTTAATTAAAGTTTACAAGCGGATATCAAGTCTGAACTTAAGCAATTTGGATTACTCTTTAAACTAATGACTCGACTTGAATGTTACATGCTTGCTTAGTTTCAGCCTTGAAATTAATTCGTTGAATTTTTTTTCAAAACTAACTTTACTATAATTGTTCATTGTTTTTGGCAACGTTACAAACAACTACGTCACTTCCGTCACGCAAAAAAGCTTGTGGATCAGAATTTCAAAAACCCCATATAACATGTTTCATTTCAAAATGTATAATACAGCTCAAAATGCATGCACATGATTTGGAATTGCCCTTCCTAAAAGTAAGGAGATGGAATTGTGCAGCTGTAGTCGTTCTTGATTTTGTTAAAGGGATAGAAATAATAAGAGTAACCCGTAAAAAAAATCGTCCTTAAAAGAGTCTTAGTAATATTATAAGGACGTTTTGTGGCTCGGCCATTGCATAAAGTGCTCGTCTGTGGGATGATCCCATTCTGCGCATGTCGACTTACCTGCAACACATCGTTCATCTCTGCAGAAATCTGTTGCAACTAATACATACATAATTCGCCACTTAATTTTTTTGAATCGACGTTGATACCGCGGGCATGATACTTGGCCTTCTTAATGAATGAGTGTTCCATTTTCTTCAGTTGGGAAGGTCAGCTTGGTGTTCCACGTTAAGAATTTCTAAGAGAGAGAGAGAGAGCTTTGAAAATTCGGAACAGTACTGGATGGTCAGAGGCGCTTCGAACTTGAATTTTTTGGAAGGCGGAAATTCTCATTTGCCGAATGGAGTTCCAAATCTTGCCGAATGGAGTTCCAAATCTTGCCGAATGGAGTTCCAAATCTTGCCGAATGGAGTTCCAAATCTTGCCGAATGGAGTTCCAAATCTTGCCGAATGGAACTCCAAATCTTGCCGAATGGAACTCCAAATCTTGCCGAATGGAACTCCAAATCTTGCCGAATGGAACTCCAAATCTTGCCGAATGGAACTCCAAATCTTGCCGAATGGAACTCCAAATCTTGCCGAATGGAACTCCAAATCTTGCCGAATGGAACTCCAAATCTTGCCGAATGGAACTCCAAATCTTGCCGAATGGAACTCCAAATCTTGCCGAATGATAATTTTTCCGAATGGAAATCCAAATTTCGCCGAATGATGATAATTTTGCCGAATCGTCAGATAAAAGCCGAATAAGGAACATTTTCGAGGTCACAGTGACCCACCGCGAGCTTTCATCGGAGCCGTGAGGAATGGTATTCTGTTTGAAAATTTGGCACGGAAAAAAGTTTGAATTGAAAAAAAAAAAAAATGAAATTGAATCTGAGAATTTAAAGTTTTGATTTTGAAACTTTCTTTTTATTTTTTTTGAAACTTTTTTTTTAATTTTTGAAATATTAAATTTTTTAATATTTCCTTTTAATAAAATTTGACTTCATTTAACTTTTGAAACTAGTTTCAGTTTTACACCTAAGCATTCCTTATTGCTATTTTATTTCGTTATAATATCACTTGTCCAACAACTTTCACGGGATTCTCGAATTTGAAAACTAAAAACTGTCTTATGCGACATAAGTAATCGGTTTTCAATCTCAATGGCCGCCTTCCTCTATTCATATTCTATGCTTAGAACCTCGTCTTTGCAGCGTACAGAAGCTAAAATAGTTGCATGCAGCAGCTTTATCTCTTAAGTCTGATCATAGAGTTAACTGTCGTCGTGTGCATAGTAGCGTGACGCAAGGGGGGAAGGGTTACATTTCTTTCATCTATGTGTATTAGTATACTAAGATTGGTAATACGGCTTAAAGCCAAGGGTTATGGCGGCGTAACCCCTAAACCATTGGTTTCGAACTTCAATTTTTGCGCCCCTTTTTTCCCATACATAAATAATTCTTAGGGCCGCAGAGAGCCAAGGCGGCCCCTTGTCAATTATGTCGCCGTGCCCCCCTCCCCCTATAAAAAGTAAAGGAAAAGAAAAAAATCAAAACTGCTCACTAGAAAACAATTAGCTATCTTCAGTGCCACAATAATAAATACCAAAAGAGAGAATTTTACATTTTCTTTAAGTTTTCGCTCATTCGGAATCCCCCCCCCCTCCGTTTTCTTTTTTTGTTTCTTTTTTTCTTTCTTCGTTTATTTTTTTATTTTTTTCCCCCTTTGCGTCAGTGTGTCACTGCCTTCCCCCAAGGCCTAGACCCCATTGTTTTCGACTAGGCTGACATGACCTCTTGTCGGGTCTGATTATTCTGCCCCCTTTCTTATTTCGTAATCACTGCCGTTCCGATACTGGAAAACTTACGAATTTATCCCTAACAGATACATTGTTTATTTGTTTAAATAAATTTGTTTTACTAATAATGAAATATGCGAGAGATGGTTACATAAACCGAATTTTCACCTAGATTACAGGGCAAATCGAACAAGCGACGGCCGTTATCGACAAAATACACACAGACATACACCCCAAACGCCCCCCAATTATGACACTAGCGAAAAGTATTCATATCTCCAGGCGCGATTTTAAATGAATCACCTTCATTGGACTAGAGCTTCATTAGATTGCTTTGTGTTTATTTTCGTGCTAGAGTCAGATTTGGCCGGTTGTTATTGGTCAAATAAGTTTTGCGGAACGATTCATCAATGTTCACTGCTCGTCTGTATTTGTACTTGAGGAAGATATGTTTGGAGAATGATTGCCAAATCATACAAAAAAAAAAAAAAAAAAAAAAACTCTGCAAGTTTCTTCGAGCTAAATAATATTGATGAGCGGACGAAAATGTTGAACACATAATTAAATGGGAAAGTGTGAGTACCGTATTGAAATTACTGCTCATTACTTGATAGTAGATTTTAAGGGAATATTTTACTGACTGTCAGTAGCTGTGTTTTTAGTGTTAATTTCCTCTGCATGTAAACATGGAGGTGTTCATGTCCAATATTTGAATACCTTTTTTTCTGTGTGTATAACTCACTTTCTATGTTTTTTTTTTTTTCATTTTTAAATAGCATTTATGATATAGACAGTTGAAATACACTAAGTTCAAGCATTGATATGATTAAAATACAGGGTTTGAAATTATGATATTTTCGAAAATATCAAATATCCGATATTTTGATATATATTGGATATTTTGACATATATCCAATATTTTCAAGCAGCACAAACTAGCCTTTAAAGTAGTGAATGCATCCTCAAATCACTCTTTTTCTTCTAATATTACAATATATAGACTTAAAATTAAGGTTTCTTTCATTATTTTTATTTAGTATTTCATTTTACATTTTAATCGATTTTATTGGAGTTAATTTAGCATTAGCTGTTTTACTCATTTTTCTTCTATTAGCTACATTTACACAGTTGTATGATTCAGAAATAAAGCATATGCATTAGTCGGTGAACAGTCATCAGACATTTTCTTTTTTTTTTTTCTGACCAATCTATATATATAAAAATGGACTTTGGTAAATTTGTTCCCTAAGATCTCAGAAACTACCCGGCAGATTTGGCTGAAACTTTCACCGTTTGTTCTTTTTGGTACTGGCGAGGTTTGTAGACCAGTTCGATAAAAATCCAATTGATAGTTCCTTTTTTATTCTAATTTGTTCAAATTTTCGCATAAATGCCCCAATATGACGATTAAAAAATACGTGCACATATTAAAATTATGTGTCCATCGAAAGCGCTTATTTTTCTGCTGAAGATGGCATCTGTTAGAAAGTTCTAAGTTGTATGGAAATCGAGTTATGGGCTTTTTTTGTTCCATGTTCGAAGACTTTCCTCAATACAATTTATGTTTTAGTGTATCATCTCAACTCCCAGTTCAAAGCTAGAATTGTTGAATATTTTTGTGTTTCGTCTGACTGTTTGAGGCTTTTCTCAAGTCAAATCTTAAAGTAACGTTTTTTCCCCAAGATTGGCTAATAATAACTAGATTTGGCTGATTATTTTCCATTTAAACGGAACTTCAATTGTAATTACTGGGTTTTTTTTATAATTATTTGTGCTGATTGGACACTTAATCATTATCCAATCTAACATCAGAAACCTCGCCAAAAATTATGTAGAAAGATTTCAGTAGCGGATGCATTTGGCAGTTTTTTCATCTGTCGCGGTTTTTGAAGCCAAAGACTATGTAATAATATTTGTCAGCTTTCAGAATGTAAACAAAATATCGCCAATCAGGAATCTTTAAAAACTTTTTTTTACTGTAAAATAATCCAGCAACTAAATTAGGCAAATCCATAAACAGCACAAAAACTTCCATTAATGTGACTTTGTGCACAAATTCAAACCAACACCAAATTTTACTACTTATTTTGGAAACATTAAGGTATGGTGACCAAAAGTATTTTAGCATATGGCGACAATATCTCTTTAACAAAAATGAGTAACATACCGTTTTACAAAGTAAGGAGGGAGAGCATTATCCAAGGTATCCTAAAACGATTTCCGCAAATTCGGTAATATTTTAAATCGCACCAAGAACCCACAATAATTGAAATTTTCCAAAATAACTAAAGCAAGTTGAAGGGGATCACGGGAGCGAGGCTACATTTTTTTAAACAGTTCGTTCTTCAATAGACATACAGAGAAGGTAAGACTCAATGTAAAAAAAAAAAAAGTATTAACTGATAAATCTTTTTAAACATGTGAAGTTTAATTTCATATTTCGGAAATTCTTCAAATTTGTATACGCTTAAATTTCGTGTTTTCGTTTCTAAATGAATACTATTTTGCTCTTTTTACTTACTGCTACTTTAGTTTTATGAGTAAGGAAGAAGCTAGATTTTAAATCACGTCAAAAAGGTGTGTGGTGTGTTTTAAGTTCTTTCACTTAAAACAGAAAACAAATGCAAGTAACGATTGTTTCTCATAATTATTGCTAACCCAGGCAACGCCGGGTATTTTTGCTAGTGTTTTATATTTGAAAGGAATATTATATTACTTTGTTACTTGAATGATGTATTAATGCATCATAAAAATATAGTACATAACTTTTTGGTTATTTTTAATTATAAATGAACAATATTTTTATGATTAACATAATTTTTATGTTGAAAATTCCGTAGTTAAAGAAATAAATATCGAAAATATCAAAATATATTTTCAAAATATCGGATATGTATCGACTTATATATATTGGCGAACTCTGTTAAAATAAATGTAATCTTTACATTAGATTTTGCATTTAATCTTCTTCTGTTTATCTTAAGTAAGTATAAAATTGATTGAAAATACTCTTCCACATTAAAATGTTGTGCCAAAGGTTATCAAAATTTTAAACAGCTTTTTATGGAGCAACGCAGTAAACATAAGTGCGTAAGTCAGTGACATCATAAGGGGGAATTGGAGATCACCCTCTCCCCCAGAACTCTTGACTTTAAGATATATTGTCTACCTAATACAGTAGTCAGAACTGCTATGATGAAAATCCCTTACCCCCATAAGGTAAATCCTGGCTGCGTTATTAAGTTATTAGGTTATCTTTTCACTTTAACGATTTAAAATTCTGCCATTACATTACTATTTTCGCAAATCATCGGTTGAAAACCAATGGCAAAAATTTCTGGAGAAGAATTAATGAAACTTGAATTGCTCCTGAACAATACGCACGAAAAGGCATTTTCCGCATGAATAAATGCTGATCTTCCTAAACTATTTAATAACATTATACGCATGCGTAGTAACTCTTATGGCTTAAAACTGCGGAGTAAGAAACGTAGAATTTCATAACTTGATTCACTCATGTGAGATGTCAATGCTTATGATTACTTTGCGCAATTTTGATTTCTGATAGCTTCGGATAGTCGACAAGAAGAGAAACAAATATACGAGGGCTGTTAAATAAGTAATAAGACTTAATTTATAAAAAATACAGATCAACTTTAATCGTCATAATTTGCGTGTTTTTTTCAAGAATAACTTCTGCGGGACTAAATACATTTATTCCAACGTTCTGTCCACTTCTTAAAAACTAGTGAACGTTACGTTTGTGATAGCTATTTCAAAGCCGGCCTCCGCAGAGTTCAGTCATGCTTTATTGCTTTCAAAATGTTTGCCTCGTAATTGTTTCTTAAGTTGAGGAAACAGCCAGAACTCACTGATGTAAAATAATTCTAAGATTCCCCTTGATAATAATAGCGGCAGTGTTAATCATTGTCTTTGTGATGGACGTTGAAGATTGTCCCTCACGTTCAATATCTTCCATATTTTACCTTCCTTCCTTAAAAACTTGATGCCAGCAAGAAGTACCGACTCTAAACATTGCTTCATCGTTGAAAATTTAACGTATAATTATCAAAGATCTCCGATGCTGATTTTTGCAAACGAAAACAAACTGAAATCGCATAACTTTGTTCCTACGACGCTTCCATTTTGTCAACTCGCTGCGTCTCGTAGGCGCCCGCCAACAGGCTTCAATTCAATCACGTGATACTCAGGAACATGATTATGTACCCACTAGATATCGGTAGCTTTTGTTAATACAGACAACAGACATTTTTCATGCCACAGAAATTAACATTCCGATGAGTGGTTTCGCAGCAGTAAAGTTAGTTTTCTCCCTTGTAGGCGCTTACCAACAGGCTTCAATTCAATCACGTGATACCCAGGAACATCCTCCGTACGCGCCAACTACGTATTGGTAGATTTTGTTAGTATAGACCAGTGTTTTTCAACCTTTTTCATGACACGACCCCCCTAGTATCAAAAAATATTTCGCGACCCACCCCCCGACCTTTTTTATTTTATGTATGTTAAAAATATTTAATCCATACAAAAGTTTTAGGCGTTTGCGTTATTAGGATTCGAATATAAATATATAATTAAGTACGTAAAACAGTACAGGTTCCGAGTGCTACCGACAGATGGCACTGGTAGTCCCCCGCGCGAAAGGTCCACAGGTTTCGAGACGTTTCGTTACGCTTCGAGATGATTCTCGCTAGAATGCGCAGGCCTATAAAAGGGGCGGTCGGCTACGGCAGTTGCAGTTCCTTATCATTTCGGAAAATCTCCTTTCATCAGATCACAATCCAGTTTTTCTGACCCTCTCTCTCACCTCTGGTCTCCCGAAACACAAGTATTTCATTAATTCCACCAATTGGAACAAATTTTACGTTCTTCTCCACGACCAAGTCAACGGAAACCCCAACACCAAAACTACTGCTGAAATTGATAAGGAAATAAACGTTCTAACCTCAACCTTCCATTCAGCCTATGACGAAAGCACTGTTCGCATCACCACTTCTTCCCCCCCACTCAGGCTCCCCCCCCATATTAGAAGAATCATCAAAATCAAGAACAAACTTAAAAAGCTGTGGCGTGAGACTGCTTATCCCCCGTATAAAACGGAGCTAAACCACCTCACTGATATCATAAAAAATCTTGTCAAAGAACACAAAACTAGCTCCTGGAATGAGTTTATCTCGAATCTCCCCAGTGACAATAGTACCCTTTACAGACTCGCTAGAAACTTTAGAAATCCCAAAACCCCCATCCCCTCTCTCACCACCCCCCAGGGCACGATTAACTCAGATGAGGATAAAGCTAATGCTTTTGCTGATAGCTTTGAGGCCACCTTCTCCAGCAACCTTTCTTCCCCCCTCGACTCTGAAGTCAGCTCCACAGTATACAACTTCCTATGCAATAATGCTAATCCTACCGTCACTGAGTTCTGCTCCCCTAAAGAAGTTAACGACGTAATCAAAAACCTCAAGAATAAGAAAACTCCTGGTAGCGACAAAATTTCCACCCAAATGCTTAAAAATTCCCCCCTCAAAGTCATAACCAACATCACTAAGATTATTAATGGATGCCTCCAAATTTGTTATTTCCCCAATAGCTGGAAACATGCTGTAGTGGTTTGTATACATAAAAAAGAAACCCCTCTCACTAATATTCAGAGCTATCGCCCCATAAGCCTTCTTAGCGTTCTTGGAAAAATCTTCGAGAAAATCTTAAAAAATAGAATAATGAAGTATTGTGATTCAAATAACGTCATTCAGCCTGAACAATTCGGATATAGACCAAAACATTCCAGTATTCACCAGCTCCTCCGTAATATTAACTGCATTATTGACGGTTTTAATCATGATCAGTATTCCGTAGGAGTTTTCCTTGACATCAGCAAGGCTTTCGATAAAGTTTGGCATCTTGGTGTAATTTACAAGTTAATCCAGCACAATTTCCCCATTTACATCATTTTTATCATTTTCAACTACCTTCATCAACGCACATTCCAGGTAAAAATAAGCTCCTCCTCCTCCACCCCTAGGCAAATCACAGCCGGAGTCCCTCAGGGAAGTGTCTTAGGCCCCACCCTCTTTTCCATTTACATGTCCGACCTCCCTCTTCACAAATTCACTGTTCTTTCACTGTTTGCAGACGACCTTTCCATAATCTCAAAGCACTACTCCAGAAACTTTGCTCGCAAACGTTTACAAGACCACATTAATACTATTGCCACCTGGTATGACAACTGGAAGCTTACAATTAACACCAGCAAAACTCAAGCTATCTTTTTCTCCAAAGGCGACGCCCACCACCCAAAACAAATAAAAATTAACGAAGACAATATCACTTATTCCTCCCATGTCAAGTATCTCGGTATCACTCTAGATAGAAAACTCACTTTTGCGAAGCATAAAAAAATCCAAACTGATAAAACTAATTTTAGAAAACACCAAATGAGGGCCCTTCTCAACAAGTACAGTCACCTTCCCTTTACTAGTAAGAGACTCCTTTACATAACTGTCTTACGGCCAGTCCTTATGTACGCCATCTTCATCTGGGGTTTCACTGCAAAGAAAATTGTCAAAAAATTACAAACCACTCAAAACAATATCCTCAGAACTATCAGCAATTCTCCCTGGTTTATTAAAGGCAGGGACATTCACAGAGATGCCAATATTAAATCCATTTCACATCAAATCATCCGGGAGGCCAGAAATTTCTATGGAAGTCTCCACTCTCACCCAAATCCGCTCATCAGAGAGCAAGCCATTTTCAACGAAATTAGAAATCCTAAGCACAGGTACCCCGCCCACTGCAGGCTCCTTGATTACGACTCCTTAAGCACAAAAAACAACCCTCTCCCAAACCCACAAGCTGATTATGATGATCTCTTTCCCCCTTAAGTGGGCCTTTTGCTTTTGGTGCTGTTTATTCTTCTAATGTTTCCCTAGGGGAAAAAAAAAAAAAAAAAAAAAAAAAAAAAAAAAATTATATAATTTTACAAAATGACAAAAAACATAGAAAAATATCTTCTCATAAACTGACAAAAAACAGTCAACCTTTTCCATGAACTTTTCTCAAGTTTTCCAAAATTGAATTAAATTTTTCAAAATTTTCAATTCATTTATTTTTCTTTTTTTTTCACAAGTGTGGCCCTGACGACGTCCTTTTTTAATTATTTTCGCTCTTTCCCCTTCCCCCCCCTCCTTGCCATCTCCCCCCCCCCTTTTTTTTTATGTTTCATACATTGAGTGCTTCGCACAATTTTTGTCTACTCCACTGACCCTAATCGATTTCAGGTAAATGGGTATTCACCCAGGCCTGTGAAAATTCAATGTCTTGTCTTGTCTTGTCAGTTGCAGTTGAGTGCATGAGCGCAAAGCAAGTGAAATCGGAAGCAAGACCGCGATACGTGAAAACGATTCGGAAGTGAAACTACGGTGTTATACGGACTGTGTGTAAGATATCAAACACTTGTTTTACGTATTTATTTGTGTTGTTTGTTTTCATTGAAAATGGATAAATTTCTGAAAAGATCATCAGAACTATCAACGTCTAGCGGGAGTAGTGGAATAAAGAAAAAACGTCTTTATGACGAGAATTATTTGAAATTTGGGTTTACTGTGATTGACAATAAACCGCAGTGCGTAATTTGCTTTGAAATTTTGTCAAGAGAAAGCATGAAGCCATCGAAGTTGGTACGCCACCTAAACACAAAACATCCTAATGAAAAAAATAAACCCGTGGAATTTTTTGAGCGAAAATTAAAAGCTCTTGAACATCAAAAAACTGCTATAGGACAAATGTCCAACCTAAATGAGAAAGCGTTGCTTGCTAGTTATCGAGTAGCTTTTCGTGTGGCTAAAGCAGGAAAACCTCACACTATCGCCGAAAATTTGATTTTACCAGCGGCTTTAGATATAGCAGAGATTATGTTTGGCAAGCAAGAGATCGAAAAGCTCAAAAGTATACCTCTCTCTGACAATACTATTCAACGCCGGATAAGCAATATGGCGACTGATGTTTGTGATCAAGTCATAGAAAAAATAAAGAAAAGTTCTTTTGTGTCCTTGCAATTTGATGAATCAACGGATATTGCGGGTTGTGCGCAGTTTGTAGCTTTTGTGCGTTTTGAATCCAATGAAAAATTAATTGAAGAAATACTATTTTGCAAGACACTTCCCACAAATACTACAGGTCAATGCTTGCATGACATATTCATTGAAGCTACGCAAGATATGAATATCGATTGGGCACAAAAATGCATTGCTATTTGTAGTGACGGAGCAAAAGCCATGACTGGTGCGAAGAGTGGATTTATTGCTAGACTGAAAGAACAGATGCCAAACGCTTGTTGGATGCACTGCTTTCTCCATCGCCAAGCTCTTGCAGCCAAAACCTTGCCACAAGAATACAGTCAAGTTCTACATATTATTATTAGTATTGTAAATTCTATTAAAGGAAAAGCGTTGCAGACTCGATTGTTTCGACTCATTTGTGATGATATGGGGGCTCTCCACCGAAATTTGCTTTACCATACAGAGGTTAGGTGGTTATCGAAAGGCAAAGTACTGACCAGAGTTATGGAACTTCGCGCTGAACTATTAGTATATTTACAGCAAGCCAAGTCACATTACTCTGAATTCATTTCTGACCCGGAATTCCTTTTGAAACTGGCTTTTCTTTCGGACTTATTTGAGCATTTAAATAACTTGAATAAAAGTCTTCAAGGGCGGGATGAAAATGTCATTACAGCAAAAGACAAACTCCATGCCTTTATCAAAAAAATTGAATTCTGGTCATCATCTATAAATCAAAACAACTTTGATTCATTTTCGTCGACACAGTCTTTCATTGAAGAAGTCGGAAGCGAGATAAACATCAATTCATATATATCTGGTATGAAAATGGTGTTAGATAATTTGAAGAAAGAATTATGTCATTACTTCTCAGTGCAAGAGATATCGGATAGCACTGGGCAAAGATGGATCTTAAATCCGTTTTTAAATGCAGCTATAAATGAGGCGAATTTAGCAACTAAGCTCAAAGAGAATCTGCTAGAATTATCTGCCGATGGGATGTTACAATTGGAATTCAAGTCTGAAAATTTGGATACCTTTTGGTTAAAAAGAAAAACAGAATACCCAGAATTAACAAACGAGGCTTTGAAGTGTTTGATTCCATTTGCTACCTCGTACTTGTGCGAGTTGACATTTTCATCAATGGCCCAAATAAAAAGTAAACTAAGGAATCGCTTAAATTTGGAAAACGATTTAATACTTAATGTTGCAAAAACGGATCCACGATGGGAGAAATTGATTGAACAAAATCAAGCGCAACCTTCACATTAAAATGAACGAGTACTCGAAGATTTTATTTTTTGGTAATGTGTGATATGTGTAGTATGTTAATGTGTAATGTGTATAAATAACATAACGAGTATCATTTTGTAAACTTTTTTCTTAATATATCTACCTTTTTAAAATTTATTGATTTTTTACTGAGTTCTTGCGACTTTTTTCTTAATATATCTACCTTTTTAAAATTTATTGATTTTTTACTGAGTTCTCGCGACCCCCCTACAAAGGCTTCGCGACCCCCTGGGGGGTCGCGACCCACAGGTTGAAAAACACTGGTATAGACCACAGACATTTCTCATGCCACTGGAATTATCATTCTGATGAGTGATTTCGCGGCAGTAAAATTAGTCTTATTACTTATTGAACAGCCGTAGATATTCATTAATTGTAACATCACTGTTCAATGCGATCTAGGATTTTGAGACGCTAAAAACTATTCTTCCAACACTAGCTATCGTAGTTACACCGTCTGTTGAAAGGTTAGTGAAGAAATATTATGTTTAAATTAAAAACCTGCAATGAAAATTCCTTTTGCTCTCGCTCCCTTTTTTTCTCCGTTGCAATGGTTTTGCATGTATTTTTTTCAAATTATAGAAATAGAAATGTGTTAAGGAATGTTATTTGTACTAGAACTATTATTCAATTAGTGCCCTTAGAAAATTATGGAAGCAAAAATGACGCAATAGCATTGTGAAGTTGTCTGCCGGTGAACTCTGCTGGGAATTAGGTGCCACTGGACCATCGTCTTGGCATTTCGAGCTGGATAACTATGAATGTGACTCTTAGTCATACCCCCCGCACCCCCACTCTGCCCCCCCCGGCTTTCGATGAAACTGTCCACCTTTCTGAATTATGCTACTTCTTGAACTTGTATTTATTGAAGGGGCTGCTCATGAACAATTATTTCATCATATTTGACCCTCCTCTCTCCTATGTCTTTAAGTGTCACACTTCACCTCCCCCTTTGTCAAGTGTCACGCTAAAAGAGATAAATGTGTTGTCACACTTCTCACAATTTCACGAACCACCTCCCTCAGTATTTGCCTAGTACCATTCGGCAAAACCTATGGAATCAATTACAGATTTTTTTTTTCCCACGCAGCTTCATTTATGCACAATCAGGAAACGATCTGGGTCTTTCTATTTGTGTCTAGATAAATATAAGAATGATTATTGATGGCCAAGAATAGCTCATGTATGAATAGAAATCTCTTAAAACGTTCGGATAGGGAATATAACATTCGGATTTTTATGTGCAGAGCAACCTGGAGAGGTTTTTCCCTGAAAAGCAGAACAAGCTGTAGAAATCTAGTGAAACCAATTTTTCACGCCACTGCTTTCCGGATCATTTGTTCAGTTAACAGCGCTTGCCCAACTAATCCTCTTTTCTGTGAGGCAATACAAAATATAAGTTTTGTCTAAATTGAGATCAGCGAATATGAGCAATTTTGGAAAATAGATGAACTCATTCCATTTCCCATTGCTTTTCAGTTCTATCCAGAGAAGTGCTTCTTCTCGAATCAAGTTGTCTACTATTCTCTGGTGTACCCATCTAAAAATATTATGCACTATTTTCATTGCATAATACAACCTACATTATAGTGGCCCTGATAACAGGAGGTCTGAGGTTGGACGTATTAATTTCTGCTTGACGAAGAGTTCTTATGTTGACTCAAGCCTAATAACTATCACAATACATGATTCACTAACCAAACTAGATTTCCTCACGCCAATTGTAGCAAAATGGAACAGTTTAAAACTTCATTCATCAGAGTTCAAGGTATTAGTACCAATTGAATGTCGACACAACAGCATTTATTGAAGTTAGAAAATATCAATAATTGAAAAAAGGTTTTGTTATGTTCGATTGTGATTCTATTGTTTCAAAGTAATAAAATGCGACGATTTAACACAATTCTCGACAGACAAAAACAGCATCCATCACACGGCAAACTTCCGCGATCATGTCCCTCCTTCTGGGAGGGGGAGGGAGGGGGTGACGTCCGTGGCCTCTGGTCTAGAGGCCTGCGAGCATGTCGCTCTTCCTGGGTGTGTGTAGGGTAGGACATAACCGCCACCGCCCAGTAGATGCGGATTTCGGTGGACATGGACAGTGCTATTATTGTTGGAAGCAGTTGGTGCAGTAGACCCGGGTCCAAAAATGAAAGGAATATCAACTGCGGTCAAGTGAGAGTAATAAGCAACTCATTGATTGCTTCAAAAAAAGTAAATAATAATAATAAATTAATAAAAATTCGCTTTTAAAGATTTTATTTTTTTATATGATAGAATATTTGCTTCTATGACTCCGTTAATTATGTTCAATTGATAGTTATTTATTGGAGTTATTCCGTTCTTCTTCCAAATACATATGGTTATGTATTTTGAATTTTTAATAATGATTCAAATGTATTTTGAGTTTTCAGTAATAATCCAAATGTAATTTGAACTTAAATAAATATGGTTCCAGTTAGAAAACAATGCGAGTCTTGTGATATAAAACACTTCAGTTTCAAATAGAACAGTGCAAGAAATATGAAATGCATCACTTTATTTAGAAAAACAACGAATTGCATTTTTCATAAACAGGGAAAACATTACGCTACCATTTTCCGGCTTGATTTGCTATGAATGATGACGCATTTGAAGCGATCGCTCTGTGAACATGAGTTTGTCTTGAGAATAAAACTCTTCTTTCGCGCGCCCGGCATTTCCTCCTTCCACATCATGGAATCGGAGCAGCATCTTCTACTTTAAATGACGTGGAGACTTCTCCTGAGGTTGGTAACCGGCCTTATTGACACATCTGTCCCAACAGAACGCTATCGTAGCAGAAAGGAGAGCAATGTCGACATAGTCTTAAAATAGTGCTTCTCTTACGAAACGGTGAATTTTAGCATTAGGGAATTGAAGGTTGATTTTTGATCAAAGGGCGCCCGGCAATCCCAATGCAACGTCCAGAGTTCTCATGCGGTTTCTGAAATGTTTGTAATTTATAGAGCCTTGATTACAGTAAAAGCACTTATTTTCGCGAGGCTTTAAATGCCGCGATTTTCCGTCGTTATGACGAAACTTTAAACTTCACGCAATACTTCAACATAATACACCTTTGGTTCGATTGATATAAAATTCGCGAAATCACTCGTAACTTCTTTTTTGCGAATAAAAAAGTGGCTTACGAAAGTAAGTGCTTTTACAGTATATGCAAATATTTTATGTGGAAGTGCATATGCGATTGCACATTTTTGCCTCGTTTGAAGTTTGTGCATTGCATATAAATGCATACAGATAGAATTTTTTTAAAGTAAAATAAATGCGTGTATTATTGCGCTTCCTATTGTTTTCAGATTGTTTTTTAAATTTTTAGTGTGGACTTGGGACAAAAAAAAAAGGGCTAATGTCTTGTAAAATAAGAAATAACAACGTCAAATAACACAAATTGCAGGTCACTGTAATAATCTGCAATTTGTGCTATTGAACTCAATAGCTTCAACTATGAAGTTCAGAATAGTACAGTGAAATAGTGCTATACAGACTACTGCTTTCTTGTTAAGCTGTAGATCAAGTTATTATTTAACCCGTTGCCAAAACACTAAGAAATTCAGCTTTTTCCAGTATTACTCAAAACGTCATAGATTAGATTTGTTAAATAATTATGCATCTCTGGATAAGATCTTGTATGAGTACATATACTAATCATTATAATTATCGATACTGATTATTTATATACCAACCAAATTTATCACATTAATTCTGATAAAGTTTCGTTGGCAGTTCCCAGATCCAAATAAGCGACGTTTCTCGTTATTCTCTATGTTCATTTCACAAAAAGCGGGAGCGCAACTCTAACGCGAATGAATGAATCACTTCGATCTGTCTGCAACTGCATCTTGAATCTTATCGGCATTACCTTGTAACTTTTAATTTAAAATTGAACTCAAGGACAAAAGAGCTTTACCAGGATTACGGCATATAAAGATTCTTATCGGTGAGTAGATTATCGTGTATTGATCGTAAAAAAAGCAATTTTCAGTACCGGTTGGCACGATCTTTTTAAAATCTTCTTTTTGGAGTAGAATATCTCCTTTTGAGTTTCGATGAGACAGATATCTTGCGCAAACTTTAATGTAGTAAAATTGCTCACATAAAATATATTATGGTGTTTGTATATATTTTTGAATGAATAAATGTTTTGTTCCTTTAGCCAGGGGTACCCATCCCTTTAGCCAGGGGTACCCATCCCCCCAAGAACAATGGCGCACCCCAATATCGTGAAGGCCCCCTGCAAGAACGAGCCCCCCAGAAAGAGAAACAATACCCATGACCCCCCCCCCCTCCCCGTAAGAATTTTAATGGCGCAGCCTACGCCATGACCCACCCTTGGTAGGCACCACTACGTTAACCATGTAAATTTTAGTCGGCTCAGAGTTGTACTAGAGTGAGTCTCAGGACTGTCATTTGGAGGGGTCTATCGCCCCCTCCCCTTTTCGTCTTTAAAAAATATTGTTTTTTTAAGTGAGCTTGGTTTCTATAGTTTCTCGATGAAGTTTGTACAGTGGAACCTGTGTAAGTTGACCACTTGCGGTGCACTACTGTAGTGGTCAAGTTAAAAAGGTGGTCAACTTATAGAGCTTGAATTACATGATATAGATCTAATTCTGTGCGTGAAAATAGCGGTCAACTTTACAGGTTTTACTGTATCGAGAAAACATCTTTTCCCTCCCTCCTGGAAAAATTCGAAATGACGGGGCTGGTGAGTTATAAGTTTTGATATACTTATTTCTTTAGAAATGCATTGTTGACTTTAGAAATCTAGAATTCAAAGTACTGGGTCATGTTCAAACTCCTTATGCAATATTTTAGGCATTTCTTCGATACCACATCGATAATAATATTTTATTGTGATAGTTTTGTTAGTAATCCAAAATAACGCAACAGTTAATGTTGGTACTAATGAGAACCATCTTGTTGCAATGATTTGGTTTGCAACTTGATCACAGTTTGTTTGGAGTTGCTTTGGTTGCGTTATGACCTAACTCGAACTCATAATACAAAAGTTCTCTGATTAACTTAGTTTGACCGCTGGTTTTTAATACGTCCACTTCACATACCTTTTATCTGAGTTCTATGATCTTGCGTGATAAGCAGTGCTGTAGTTTGAAAAAAAAAAAAAAAAAAAAAAAAAACCGTTTGATTTTCATATCTTCAGGTTTGAAGCATAGATCTTATGGTGTGAAGGCGAGAGGGAGAAGCTTACCAAAAGAAAAAATGATTTCAAACCAATTTGCATTGAGTTTGCAGAATTTTTACAACACACAGATATTTTGGGGTATGACGTTCCCTTCTAACGACAATGCTGGTGATAGGCAAGCCTAAATACCGTCTTTTTACTGTTTGACCACGGATTGTATGGAATTGGCAAACATCCAGTTAAGGCAACTCCATCTGAATGAGGGGGAAAAATAAAAAAATTTTGCGCGTATTCCGCTCATTTAAATGAGACTCTGCTTAATTTAGAGGCTAACATACATCTACAAAATCTGACATCCCTAAAAACTAATAGATGCTTCCATTTCCGCGTGTAAACCGGATGTTTACACGCGGGTGCACATTGGTGCCTTTCCATACAATCCGTGGTTAGACAGTACTGGTTATCTTCCGTAAAGGTACACGCGTTAACAAAAAGTTGCAAAAATTTACATATGCCATTATTTCATAACTTGCACGCCTGACGTGTGAGTTGTTTGATTTTTTAAGCATAAAAACTAAATCAATAATAGAGTAACGGATATTATCTTATTTGTGGAAGGTGGCCTTTATTTTTCTATTGGCAATTGTGAGAATTTATCAGAACCGTAGGCGTTTGGTATTGGAACCAAAATGTTAAATTTCCTAATTCGTGATTTTTAAAGGTTGAGTTGTTTTTCCATCTTTGACTTTCAGTCTTTGCAGTGTTATATTTAACTCTCAAATTGAGCAGAAAATCATTTAAGGACTTTTTAATTCTTCACTATATGCTATAATAGAGCTAACAGGGGAAATTTTTGGCCACTCACGCTGACCTTCCATCGGGGCGATGGGAGGTCAGCGTGACTGTCCAAAAATTTCCTTATTCGGCAAAATTATCGTCATTCGACAAAATTTGGAGTTCTATTTGGCAAAATAATCATCATTCGGCAAAATTATCCTTATTTGGCGTTCTATTCGGCAAAACTATCAGCTTTCTCCCAAATATGACTTTTTATCCGGCAAATTGAGAGTTTCCGCCCTACCAAAAATTTAAGTTCGTAGCACTCCTTGGAGCATTCAATACATATTCTCAATTACTCACGTCACAAAAGGTGTGGTAGTTTTTTTTTTTTTTTTGAAAAACTCTTACCAATTCCAAAACTAGGTTTCAGAAGTGGAGCATCGGAGTATTTTTTCTTGTCATATTACAGACAATTCATCATAATGAATGAATACTTCTTAGTTTAAAATGTGTCAATAAGCCGGAATTATCTCTCTGATCAATCTTTCAAGGAAAGGAAAGGATGAAACAGAATAATATTTTTTTTGAACTTGGATCGACCTAGTTGCTTTTAAGAGATAATTAAAAATAAATTATGGTGCCGCCTGTTTTGATCAATTTCGGCCTTCACAGTCATTTTTTTTTTCTATGCTGCAGCGTGTCCTCTCTCTTTATAAACCTCCAATGAGTCATTATGAGAATTAAAAAACGTTCCATAGTCGAACAGTTGTAGTCGATGCTTATTACGATGAACCCTCTTAATACGAGCTCTATTTTTTATTTATTTTTTAACGTTTTAGCAATCAAGGTTTATTTTAATCTCACTTAGCCACAGATTGACGCTTCTCATTCTATCTCTTTTGTGATTGGGAGAAAGCGAACCATGTGATTCATCCTTACTAATATCATAAATGTGAAAGTGACTTTGTTTGTTTGTTACTCAACCGATCATCATGAAATTTTGTAGACACGTTGTCATGGTTGCCGGGGTGAACATAGGGTACTTTTCATTTTGAAAAAAAGTGCATGATTTTTATTCTAGTTTTAAAGAAAATCATAAATTTGCGAATATGTGATTGAAAAAAAGTTATATTTGTTCGATTTTTTGCATCATGTTAAAGCCCTTGAAGAACTGCACGAGGTGATCTTTACTAGTTATGTTCCGAATATCCGTATCCGCGGATATTGGAGAGAAAATAAAGATCCGTATCCGTTACTTTTTTCGGTGGATCTTTTCAATTCTAAATTCTTAAATATTTGAATCAAGGACTCTTAAATTTCGTTTAAATCATCTTTTGGGCGCTTCTCGAAAAAATGTCCCGTGCATAACGCTAAGTTTTTTTCCCCCCAGCTAACCAAAGCCTTTAAAAAATAATGCTGTTGGAGAATAATACATGCTTTAATATACTATCAATGCATAACAGTTAATCCCATATTTAATTAATACTTACTTGAAGAAAAATAAAAAACTTAGCGTTACGCACGGGACATTTTTTCGAGAATCGCCCTCTTATTCCCTATTTAAATTTTAACGCTTTATTTCACAAGTCAATTTATACCCCCCCCCCCCCCCCCCCCCCCCCCGTCACAAAAAGGAAGGCGTAATAAGTTTTAAAAGTGTGTATCTGTGGCATCGAGCTCCTAAACAGATGAACAGATTTTAATAGTTCTTTTTTCGTTCAAAAGTTGACTTGATCGAAAGTGTTCTTAGCTTGGCCTCGTTTCTGTTGAGCTTTAATTACCGGGGATATTAATTAAAAACCGACTTAACGTTGTTCACAATTATGGTATTAAAAACTTACCCGTACGTTAAAAATATTGGCCCTAATTGAAAGAACGAAATTTTCTGCGTTTGATATTTATTCTGAACCTTCAATTTATATAAAGTAGGAGCTATAATCTTGTCAAGTAAATTTTAAATGCAATTCTAAGCCGTTATAGATTTCATAGTCGGAAGAAAAGGAGAAAGAGCTCAATGATTTAAAATTTCTATTTGCTGTCAGTTCGTATTTGTTAACAATGTGTTGTGCTGATCCGCGAAATTCATCTTAATATGAGGTTTTTCCCTATGGGACATTTTTTTTAAAAATTTAATATAGGTTTTTAATTGATATGGGGTTTATGTTATTCTTCATTTTAATTTTCCTCGGCATCCTTCAAAACAAAAGTGAGACTAAATTCTCTATTTACTATTTGCAAAGGTGTTCCCGGCTCTGTTATTTCGTCGGTCGGAGTAATTTGGGTGGAATGGGTCAGCGTTGCATTTATGTTGAAATAAAATGCAAAAAATAAATTCTAGCCTGTCCAGTAGCAGCTTTACACTCTTGTTCCTGTATCCTACGTCTACCGAGCAAGCTAGAAATAATTTTTCACATTCTGTTTAAGCATTAATGCAGTGCTGACCCATTCTTTCCAACTCTCCCTCAATTTTAACGGAAATTTCTTTAAAGAATAAATCATAATCTTGATATATTTTTGCCGTAGATGACATTTTTTGAAGAAACAGTGCCATTACTCTGACGGGAATACCTCCCGTAACGAATTTTACACTTGTATAGTTAGTTGAATTAAGAGATCCGCGCGTATCCGTGTATCTTGACACAAATGATCCGGCTCCGTATCCGCGGATCTCCCTTTCTAATGATCTGGCACGTCACTAATCTTTACCCAAAGTTCGAGAGATAATTGGAACTCCCCTAATTCGTCATTTTAAGTTGATTTAATAATCCAAAACGAGGCTTATCTTGATTTTTGTGTGTTTGTGTGTGTTGTATATTGTGAAGTGTTTTCGCCAAGACTGGAAGAAGTATTTTCATATTATCAGTATATATATATATAAAACCAGGCTTACCTTGAGTTTTTCGCCAACAATGTAGTCATTTTGAAGCCAAAATGAACTGTTTTGCTTAAAATAAGTGCATTAATATTTTCTTTTTAAATTTAAGAGTCTAGTACGAGCTATTTTTTGGCTCTAATTCGTTACCCTGTGTGCATTAGATGTAATATAATTTAGTACTGAATCGCAACCATTTTGAAAATTATAAATCGCCAACAAAAATGAAAAATGAATTGCGTAGGTTTGTCTTGCTCTAGATTAATAATGACTGATTGGAATTTCTTTAATTGACCAGAACAGGTTTGCCGTTTCAACGTTTTAACAAAGGGAAGGTCTTCAACGTATATTAAACTTTTTTTTTTTTTTAAAGTATAGTATATCAGCATCTTTTGCTTCTTGGCCCTTACGAATTACTCGGCTAACCCTGGGGGGTATGAGTGTGTGGGTAGTTGTGTGTATGAGTGTTTGTGTGTGTGTGGGGGGTGTGTATGTGTGTTTGTGTCTGCGTGCAGGCATGAGTGTGTGGGTAGTTGTGTGTAGGTGTATGTATGTATGTGTGTGTGTATGTGCTTGAGTGTGTGTAGGTGTATGTATGTGTGTGTGTATGTGCTTGAGTGTGTGTAGGTGTATGTATGCGTATGTGTTTGTGTGTGTATGTGTTTGTGTGTGTGTGTGTGTGTTTGTGTGTGTGTTTGTGTATGTGTGTGTAGACGTATGTGTTTGTTTTTGTGTGTGTGTGTACGTGCGTGTATGTATGCGTGTAAGTGTAGGATATGGACGCAACCTGGGGACGGTTTTCGCAAGAGGAGCAGCATCGTGAGGCTGGTCGACGCGACGGTGGTGCTGGAAGAGGATGCTGGCGGGAAAATGAAATGATAGCACATCAAAACAGTCAAATGAAAGCAATAAGCAATCGTGATTGCTAAAAAAAAATGGAAAATGGTAAAGATTTTTCAAGCTTTTGATGGGTTCCAAAAAAGGACAAGCTTAACTAGAGTTTTGTGGGACTAATGTTTTTATTCTAATGGCAACACTGGAGAATTCTGTTCTTATTTTAAAGAGCGTTTTTTTTTTTTCATTTATTTTTTAAATCTATTAGAACTTTTCTGGTGAAGATTTCCTGAACTATTCCTGATGGAAATTTTCGAGGGAGATCATTGTTGTTTGAGAAGGCTGTCATTATTCTAATGGGGATTATAGGGAACGTTTTCTTTTCCACATGTATAGTTTTATGTACTATTGTCCTCATTTAGATGGGAATTTTCAAAAGATAGGAAATGGTTCAACTTGGGTCCCATTACTTTGTTTGACCATATTTGGTTTTTAGAAAAAAAGTTATGGTCAAAAAACAGTGAATTGCATTCAATTTCCCTGTTAAATGATTAAATATAAAACCCATTGTTACAAAAGTTTGGTGCCATACAACAGTGATATTAACAGTAATTGTAGTGAAAATTTTGAATGAAGGCTTCTGAAGCAAGCATCAAGTTTCATCAGTGTCATTGCTCTATAGTGGGGGTAAACCAAACCTGGAAGCGAGATAATGCAGTGATTAAGATCTGCTTAGGCCTTCCCAATGCTACCAGGTTAGGTTTGCCTCAACTATAGTAGTATTTTTTTCGTTATCATCTATGCCAATAGCAGATTATCTGGGATAAGTAAGGAGATTCAGGATTGTATCACAAGCAACTTGTATGCCTATGCTGTGATACGTAAATTATAGGGAAAACGTAATATTTAAATGGTTATAATTAAATTAGCACACAAATGAATCCTAGAGAGGAACAAAGATACATTTTTAGTGCCAATTGCTTAATAAAGTTTAAGGCGTATTTATAAGTTTTTTTTTAGTATGGAGCATTTTTATGAAAAAGAAAGTGAAGTTTCGTTGTGGTAACTTCTTACTATTTCTGAAATACATTTAAACTAAAAAGAATAAAATAAAATAATTTTGAAAAAAAAAAAAGAATCGACTTTAAAATTGTTCTAAAAAGTTAAAAATAATTTTATTCTTTGAACGCCATGGATAAAATCGCCTTTTAAACATAATTTTTGAAGTTGGAGCAAAAACGATAGATAAAATCATTCACAGTCATAAATCAACAACTATAAATTTAACCAGGCTCAGTTTCTTCAATATCACATACATTCAACATTGATGACAGCATATTTGAGTAAAGATATAAATGTTTCTTTCCTCACTTTGGGATGATTTTCTGAAAATAATGTGAACAAATCATGGTTGCACTAGTTTTTACTTTTGGTTTTTGCGCCAACTTCAAAAATTATATTTAAAAGTTTTATCGATTGTGTTCAAAGAATTAAATTATTTTTAACTTTTTAGAGCAATTTTGAAGACGGTTCTATTTTTTTCCAAAATTATTATATATTTTTTAAAATAAGTATTTGAACTCAGCCTATGTTGCCCTGAATCGATTGACAAAATCTATATCAACGAGAGCGAAGCCGAGGTTAAAAGTTAGTTGAAAATACAAATGTGAAGTATCGGCGCATACAACTCAAAAAATTATCTGCAAGTGTTTAAAAAAATATTCAGTGTTCAGGTAAAATTCTCAGTAATGCAATACTTATTGTTCTTTCAGTCATGTTGTATCCATGAAAGCAAGAGATTAATTTCATTAATTTATCTACAGATTTTCAAGATAACCATTGTTTAATGTAGATATTAATTTAAAAATTTTGAGCGATGTGGTACATATTTGCAGCAAATGTGTCTGCACGCGGCAAATGTATCCTTGCACGTCCTGCGCGTGTGCGTCTATATATTATCTAGTGATGTGCCGGATCGTTAAAAACGTTGATCTACGGATCCGGATCCTTGGGCTCCAGATCCAATGTACAGATACGGAGCTCAAAATTTTTTTATCCAATTCAAATATCCAAATGTAAAATTTTTTTCCAAATTGTAAAGGTGCCGAGAACACCTTTACAACTTGCCCTTATCAACGAAATAACCGGACCGAGAACACTTTTACAAACATTATAGATAATTTAATCTTAGTTTTTTTTCAAGAATGCAGAGAAAAACCAAAATGAAGAATAACATAAACCCCAAATCAATAACAAAAAATAATATTAAATTAAAAAAAAAAAGTCACAGAGATTCGACCTCAGATTAAGATGAATTTTGCGAGTCAGAACACACAATGTTAACAAATATGAACTCACAGCAGATAAAAATTTTAAATTTTGGAATTTTCTTCTAATCCCCCAACTATTAAATCGCTAACAATCACGCATATGAAGACTTAGAATTGCATTTAAATTTACTTAACAAGATTATAGCTCATACTGTGTATAACTTGAAAATTCCAAACAAATTAAACGCAGAAAACTTCGTTCTTTCAATTAGTGCCAATATTTTTAGTATACGGGTAAGTTTTCTCTACTATAAGTGTGAAAAACGTTAATTCTGTTTTTAATCAATATCTTTGGTAGTTCTGCAAAGACGAGGCCAAGTTAAGAACACTTTCGATCAAGTCACCCTTTGAAAGAAAATAGAACTATCAAAATCGGTTCATCTGTTTATGAGCTAAGATGCTACAAATAGACACACAGATACACACTTTTAAAACTTACTACCCTTTCCTGTTTGCGACGGGGGGGGGGGGTATAAATTGGATTCGGAAATGATACCTTATAATTCAAACAGCGAATAAAAGATAATTTAAACGAAATTTAAAAGTGTTTTATTCAAATACTAGTCGTACCCGCACGGCTTTGCCCGTAGTAGAAAAGTAAAAGGTCTTTTGGTTCGCCTGTATATTTACAAATAATGTATGGTGAATTTTTCGCCAATTGGCTTGCCCATGTTACGGTTCCACGTTATGATAACTTGGTAATTTACTCGTCCATCTTATGATACTTTTACTCTGGGGAAAATGTTCTTAAAATTGGAACAAAAAAGGAACAAAATCGAATTTTCGAAAAATCGCTTCGAGGTGCACACCCCCATGCTACAAACTAACTTTGTGCCAAATTTCATGAAAGTCGGCCGAACGGTCTAGGCGCTATGCGTGTCACAGAAATCCAGACAGACAGATATCCGGACAAACTTTCAGCTTTATTATTAGTAAAGATTTAAGAATTTGAGAATAGAAAAGAACCGTTTAAGTTCCGTCAAAAAGTAACGGATATTAATACAGGTCTTTATTTTCTCTCAGATATCTACGGATGTCCGGCAAATCACTAATTATCTAGCTATACATTGAGATATATGTGTTAAATTTATTTGTTTTTGCAGACGATCATTTTATCGCATTTTGTTTGAATCATTTATTTTTTCTTCATTAATTGATATCTTTCGCTGACGTCAATTAAATGAGCGCTTTGTTTAAGCATACATTTTATAAAATTCAAATGAAAACATCTGTGCGTATTTCGAAGTGTAAATAAAAGCTGTTATTGTTTTTGTCTTTTCTAAACGTTATTTTCTAATGAGGTTTTTGAGATATTCTAACATATATTATTTTATTTGTTTTAGAGTGTTAAAAATTCACTGACATAATGCAAAGCTGTAAGAATAATAGGTCTGATTTTTTATTTAATTTGAATTGAGACTTCATGTTTCTTTTGATGGTGGTTAAATGTTATTCTTGTCCTCTCGCTCGTAAATGTGGCTCATGAAGTAGTTCAAATTTTTGTACATTGTTTTGTATTTCAGTGTTATGGGTTTTGTTACTTACGTTTTTAAGCCTTGTGTGATAGTTTGTGGTGAGCGAGGAGTATGTATTTCTTGTTCAATTTAAAGAGAGAGAGAGAGAAAACGAAAGCAAGGGATAAAATAAAAAAGTATATTTAACAAATAATTATTATAATTTTTGTAAAAATAGATTACATTCGGAATTTTAGAGAAATACAGAAGCAGTAAATACAAAACAACTATAGATCGGTTCATGAAAATATTTTTTCCCTTTCTTCTTTTCTTTGTAACATTTTGAAGGAATCAAAAAGTTATTGCAAGCAACAAATAATAATAAATAAAATGCGCATAATAAATATTGTGCTGCAGTTCTAAAACGTTTATAAGCAATTTTAACTGGAATATTATTTAAAAAAAAGTGGGTTGTCTTTATTAAAAAGAGCAAAGCACTTAAGCCAGAGCGGAGAGTTCAAAAGATAATGCAAACCGCTTAAGCCCTTTTCAAATAAATAAATAAATAAATAAAATTAAAAAAAAAAGTCATTATTTATTTTAGAAATTGAAAACATGTCTCTTCAAATTTGAGTCTTTCAATGAAGAACACAGAGGCAAAAAGACATAAATGTAATTAAAAGAACGAACCTTAAAAAAAAAAGAAAGAAAGAATGATGCACGCTGTGACTGAAACTGCAGGTAGTTACATTAATAACTCAATTTTCTATTAACACACAGGGATTTCACCGAAGGTGGCATGAAAGTTACCTGAGTTATGACCTGAGTCGTTTTTGCTTCTCGCCACTTGAGGTACTTGGAGGCAAAGAGATGTAAGTGATAAAATTGAAAATTTGGAGATTACTACTGCAAACGATATGAGAAATACCCATCTCTTTTGCGGAAAGAGTTATTAGCGGTAGGTGCTGGCTGCAGTGCTGTATCAGTTGGAAAAACAATCATAATAATGTACTCGTTCCCATATGACCCCGAACTTTGCTCGCGTTTTAATCAAACCCTTTCTTTTGTTGCACAACTTTGAAGCTAATTACATTTGTTCATGAAAACATTAAAGCGTAATGATAAAAATGATTCAGTGTTTAATTTATTTCTTATTTTTTCGTTCGCTATCATTGATCGTTTGTGGGGAATAATACCCTTGTTAGCGGATTGTTAAATTACAATAAATGCAAGTTCGAAAGAATGATGGATTTGCTGTCATTTTTTTCCCTTTGTATTTTAGGCTACGACAGATGCACTACTCATGCTCCAATTAAAGAAGCGGGAAATAGATTCTACAAGTTGTTTGCGAATTGGGAAAAAAGAACATTCCGCTCAAGGACACAGCTTCCCTTTTTTTGCCTACTTAGTTTTTCTTATTTGTTTATTTATTTTGTATTTTTTACTCGGCAGAACTTTATGAATCTTTAATTCTTATTTCATGTAATCATTTATTCATGCTTTTGCATTCAAATAAGGTTTCAGAAAACTTAGAAATTTGTCAAGGGTTCTCTTACCGTACTTTGAACATAATGTTTGCTAAAAAAAGTTGTCTTGAGAAACGCATAGCTTCACTTTTTTCTGGCGGAGTTCACATTTTCTGTTTTTTATTCGACCGAAACTCGTAATTAAATAACTTCCTCAATATTTTATTTATGCTTTTGCACTTAATAATAATATCTTACAAAAAATAAAAAAACTTTCTTTCTCTCTGCAGTGAGGACCGAAGTGTATTTAGAGCCAGTTTTTATAAGAGTCAACAGGTCAGATACATGCCATTTTTGATTTCGCTAAAAATTTTACAGTGGTTTCTTTGAATGATTTTAGAAGACACATATTTTTTCTTTTCTTCCAAAAAATTTTTGGGGACCTGTAAAAATTCCTAAAGTGGAGCCCGATGTAGAGGTTTTTCCAAACCAGCGTTTTTTAAAATGCGATTTTTTTTGTGTATTAAGCATCAGCTTAAAAAAAATCTTGTGTTTACAATCGATATTTAGTGCCTAAATTGAAAAATATCGTAAATTTTGTGCTTGACCTTCAGTACAACCTTTCAGGGGTCGCCAAACTTTGTCGAAAAAACAAAAAAGTGTCATGTATGAGGATGAGGCCCTCTGGTGCCCTGCATTCACGCTCAATCATGGTTTTGTGCGTGATTTGTTTAAAAATATATATAAATTATTCAATACCCTCATTAGTTGCATGGCTTACCCTCTGAGCTGACAAAAAATGAGTTTTTGTATCGAAAAATGCTAAAAAGTGCAGTTTTCATAAGCTTTTTTCTCAGTGCACCGAGAGTCAGGGTAGAACTGTATGCCTGCATTTCAAACTAGAGTATGTGTATTTTCACAAAAAAGTGGCGGAACTATGGGCAAATTCTTTTCATGGTCACGCACGCTGAGTAACTTAAAGCTAAAGCAAAACTGTGAAGTTCTTTTTTCCGGGATTTTTTTTCAAGCTATCACGAAATGCTTATTGCTCTCACTTGACCACAGTTGATGTTCTTTTGATTTTTGGACCAGGTTCCTGCAGTAAAATATTGCATTTTGTACTGTTTTTATTAATTAAAATATAAATTAAAACATTAAGTCAGTTTTTTCTTATTGTTTTCCACAGTAAAATAAACCGTACCAAATTGTGTCTTCTAGCCAGTTAAAACTGTGTTTGAAGTTATTCAGTGTTTAAAAATTCAAAATCGAGATCATTCTAAAATTCTGATTTTTTTTCACGTTGTTGGGACAGTTTCATACATTTTGATTTCATCTGATGAGTTTACAACCCCTTGGGCTGTTTTCAAACGTTCAGATAAAAATATTTCATTATCAAATCAATTTTTGAACTAGCTCTAGCAGAGTTGCTATTTCGTCCACTTTTTTGTAAAAAGTCTGGGACACCAGAAGAAACTGGACAAAATGGACAAAACTGGACGAAATGGAACAAAATGGACGAAATGAAAAATAAACTGATTATACATACATAAATTTATTGTTATGGTGTAATAATATTAGTATATTATTCTAATACATTTTCTATTACGAATTAATCATTTAATTAAAATAGAATCATTAGCTTTTGAATTTCATAAATCTAAAACAAAAATTAATTACACATTGGTGCAGCTAATTTTAGATCATAATTTACTTAAAAGTAATAAAATTTAACAATGTGAATATGCTATTGGGCATGATTAGACTATTATATACAACAGTAGAAAATAAACTCAATGGGAAAATCAAATGAAATGCTTGGAGACATACATACAAAACAAAGATTTATAAACTAAAAATATTTTATAACTGTTATATTTTTCGAGTTTTTACTGATGTCACCACATAGTAAAATATTTATGTACTCGCATGTTTTATGTATATGTTAAAGTCATGCAAATTAAGAAAAATTACTTTAGTAGGCTTGTGGGTACTTAGAACAGTATACCGGAAGAGACTATAATAGGCAAGAAGGTAGATAGCTTTAAAAGGGCCATTTATCTTCAGTGGGGACTAATAAATTGACTAGGGAACAGCCTAGTCAGAGCCTGTTGCTGATCATCACATTTGTATGCTGATCAGCGCATTTGTATTGCAAGAACAGGTTTCACTTCATGCCAACATTTCTTTTATTAATATCAAGTAGTTTTTCCTTTTCTTTTTCTTTTTTTTTTTTAAATATGATTTTTAATGTTTTGAAACTCCAACCTTTAAAAACTTTTATTTCTACTCTTTATTTTATAATGAATTTATTATGGGCAGTAAACCTCCACATCACAGATAAACATCTCAAAATGTACACCTAATGTGTTTGTTTTTATATGTTATGCTATTACATACGTTATAACTTATTATCACTCATTTGATTTATATACACACTTACATAAACTTCAACTGATCTTGCTTTTTTCATTTTCACTTCAAAATATTTTGCAATCAATTGTTTACATACATATTTATGTATGCTATTTTAATATTAAACTATTACTTGAAAAGTAAGAATCTTTATAATTATTTTTTTTTTTCCAACTTCAAATTTTTAGCAAGAAACTTTCAGTTTACCAAAAAGATGGACAAAATGACATTTTTTCCGGGACGGTTTTTTCCAAGTTTTTCCGGCGGTGTTTTTTCTTGTAATAAATCTATTGAAATACCGACTTAATAAGGTTTTGGATGATGTTTTTAAAAAAAGAGAGCGTTTTATATTTTTTCTTTTAGAACCTGTTGTGAAAAGTTGTGAAAGGCAATCGATAAATTTTTATTCAATTCTCCGAAATGTGTTTATTAACAGCGTTCTGTTTAATTAGCTCAATTTATCAGACCTAATAAAAGTTCCTAGGTTGGAAGATCAAAAAAGAATTGTTTTTTGCAACCAGTAAAAGTAAAGTGTCATTCAAGTTTCCTGCAATGAGCAAATTCAGTCTCAGATCACAATGACAGAACGAATTATACATGATCGTGTCAGAGTTAGCGTTGAAATTAATTTTATTTAATTGTAGCAACAGTAAGTAGATTCTCGCTATTCTTAACACCAATGGGACCGAGCAAAATGAGATGATTTAGGTGTCTCCCTAATTGTGAAGAGTTTAAAAAAATGGGGGGGGGGGGCAGCAAGATGTTGTTGACGAATTGTTTTGGCTCAGCAACCGCATAGTTGTCGAATGTAATCCGCAGTTTCCAAGGTAAAAAATAATAAACACAAGCCATGCGTAACAAGTGAAGAAATATTGTTTAAACTTAATGTTTGACGGAAAAATCCCCCAATAATTGTCATTAAGTATCAATTTGTTGCCAGTGTTCATTATGATCTAAATTTATTAACAGCTCAAAAGTTACAGTATTTAAAGGTTTCGTATGACGCTGTGAAAATAATCCAATCTATTCCAATAAAAGATGCAAATTATTCAATTGCGTGGAACTCAGTGACGAAACTATTTTCCAACATAAGAGAATTAATATGCTACCACATTGAAAGGCTCTTATGGTTCAGCCTTCGGTGGCAAGTGGTTTCCTTTTTACTATTTTGAATTTAGTGGATTCAACTAATGAGTGGGAGATCGTTTGAAATTTTGAAAACAAAACGTAAGTGACTTTTCAGAAAGCTCGATGGTGTTTTTAATTTTGCAAAATCTCCACAGTATACTACTACATTGTGACGGGTGAAGAACCTCCCGAAGTGAGGGATTTAAATATTTTTAAAAATTATGCTTGTTCATTGCAGTCTTCATAAGCATGTGGAAATTACAAGGTAACACATTTTGTTAAATTATCTGGATTGGCAGTAAGCGGGAATAATTTTAATTTGTGAAAATTTTATGATTCCAATGTTTGTGTGATGTTTAAGTGCCCGGAAATTTTAAAGCTGACTGAAGAATTGAGTGCGATTTGATTAAAAGTGTAAGAATATTCGTTTTGTTGCTTTAACTCGTTTTATACGAAAGATTAATCTTTGAAAGTTGTTCCAAATGCCATTCCAAATACCATATTTGAAAAATTAAATACCGAAAATATTTAATTTTTCAACTGTTGCTGAATCAGGCCAGGTATAATAAAAGTGCTGAAAAAAGGGCGTTGACTTTCGTTTTAGTATAAATGTATTGCACATAGAGATAATAGCTTATATTTACTATTAATTTTTTTTCAATATTACTGTTTTGTATTCTCGAATTTAAAAGCATTTTTGAACAAGTAAAGAGAAAAAGCTTTTCAAAACGCACCAAATATATGCTTGCTTGAGACTTGCTTGCTGCCTTGAAATAAATTTGTTAAATTAATTAATAATTATTTTCTTCATTGATTTTTTTGGCAGCAATTATAAAGCGGAAATATGAGAACTTTATAATTACTTTTATTTTTCAGTTTCTGGCAACAATAAAAAACCGGAAGCAAAACGCAGGGATTATGACGGAGAAAGAAAACTGAGAAATTGCCATTAATAATAATAAATATGATATAAAAATTTTTAAAGTATTTTACTACAATTCCGTACGTAACGTCGCAACTCGCAATACGTTTGCAGTTGTTATAAGCGCAGACATCGAAAAGATGTTTCGACAAAACATCATTTAACTGTATCAATTATATGCGTCATTATGTTTCACTGTTTTTTTTTCATAATGATTTAGGTAACAACATTGAATAAATTTGCTTACATTTTTAATTGGCTTGACAGCCGATCATTTTCTTTCATTATCCTGATTATTAATGAATCATGAGAAATTAATGAAGTTACTACAGTTTGATAATCACCGTTTAATAATAAATAAATATGAAATTACAGCATAAAGTAAAAAGTTGGAATTTGTTTCTTGGCACAAATCAAAGGTCATTTATCTATGGTCAATAACTCAAATTCAAGTGTTAATTTTCAAATGGGAATCGGAAAGATCTTTAAAAATGAGTGGCATATTCGAAGTACAATGGAGATATATCTAATTATTAAACTTAGGAACATTTAGGCATTTCAATCCCCTTTAAGCTTCACACTTACGAGGTTTATGGGATTCTAGTTCAATCTTTAAACTTCTAATTTAGGAAGAACAATGAGAATTCCGTTTTAAAGTATTGGAAAGTTTCATTTCTCTGATTACAAATAGAAGCCTGCTTAAATTCTAAACCTTTGTGTTCATTAAGGTCTAATTTCGATAATCTAACGAAATTATTTCTAGGTCATTTTATGATTGAAAAACCAATCATCGCTGTTCTTTACAATGAATTTTTAAAAAATCCAGAATCTTGGTTAAATTAACACTATAGCTAATATTTCATCATTTCTGGGTTCTGGGAACGATGGAGTACCCAGTATATGTTTTGTTTACTTTAACGTCCCGGCTGTTGTCAAGATGACCCAAACACTAAAGTTAATTAATTACTTATATTAGTAAAAACCAAGTAAAACGAGTTGTTTTTTCGTTGGAAGGAGCAAAAGATTTCAAAACCCATCCTAGTGATTAGGGCCGTCCAAGAGACGATGGCGCCTGGGGCGAATCTGATTAAGAAATACTTCAAAAAACAGTAAGATGAATATCGGCCTTCTTTTAAAGCCAACTCTCGCTAACAACACTAGTGGGCGCATAATGGAAAAGTACTGAAAACTTTCATGTCTAAATTGTTCATCATAACAGATTTTAGTTATTGCACTTGTTATCTTAGCGTGTCAAAAAAGACAGGATCTAAGGAAAATACTTTATAAAAATGTAAAAAAGAGAACTAAATTGTTGTGCAGCAAATGCTTGGTTTACGGGGCCCTCTCATATCTTGGCGATCGCTCCGCTCGCCCCTCTCTTCGGACTGCCCTGCTAGAGCTGATGATCGTGTTCGTGTAGTGACTCCCAAAAGTGCTTGTGGTGAACTGAAGCGACCAATTGCTTGTCAATTAATCATTAAAAGCTTTTGATGTATTAAGACCTGGAGAATGACCAGTCTTGAATAATTGGGTGAATTAATTATATGATTGCGTCAGAGTTTGGCCTTGAAATTAATTTATTTTATCGTCTGCGCTACATCTCTACTATTAATTTATGTGCATCAGTCGGTGTGTTCGTGCGTTAACCCAATCTCCTTCGAACTCGCAATGCTTACCAGGTCAACACTGGCACAGTTGAGATGCAGGGAAAGCCAATGCGCCCTGTCTCACCGCTCTAAACCTTAAAGGGTCGGACATCCAGGGCTAAAAATCATTGAAATCAATCCCCCCCCCCCGCCACAGGCGGCATTGAGCCACTGCAGGTGGTTAACGGGAGTTAACGAGCGAAGCCCTCTAGTTTTTCTTTTAATCATCTGCGTCATGTTAGTACTCCTAACGTTACAATGGTATCAGTAGCATAGAAAATTAGTTATGATATCAATTGTTCTTCTTTAGAGGTAGTTAACTGTTTATAAAATCACTAATTTTAATTATTGATCAATTTTAGAAATACAATTAATGCAATGTGCTCGTGCTCTTTGACCAGTGGGCAAACTTGATTCTGCATAATGCTGTTTGAAGCTTGAAAATACAGGTGAAATTGCTAAAATGTAAACTATAGTTGGGGTAAATCTAATCTGGCTCCATACCTTACTAAATGCATAAAACAGTAATATTTTTTTTTTTGGGGGGGGGGGGGGGGGGTGTGCAATGTAAAGTGCAGTACAGTTCCAGTACTGGAACGTTTCATTTGGCATCGAAGCAGACAATTAGGACTGAGCTGGCACGGCACGCAGGCTCAGATTATCGCACGGATGGGCAGGGTAACCATAGCCCGTGCGTGCCCTGGGCCTTGGAATTTCTAAAGAGCCGATAATTTGGTCGAGCTGTTTTTCAGCTTTCTAGAAAATTTCACTTTTTGAAACCTCAATTTTGAAATGAATGTGCTATAAATTAGGTATATGGGTGGGGTCAAGTGATCCAAAGTTTTTTCCCTCACCTTTTTGTATTCCTTTGAAATTTGGCTCATCAATTGCACCCTTTGAGGTAATCAAAAGTCCAAATTTTTAGATTTTTATGTCTATTATTTTTTTATTTATGACAGTTTGATTTTTCGAAAAACCCTCTTTTTTTCATGGATGCTTGAACATAAAATGAACGATAACTTAGCACCAAATATACATAAAAAGATTTGGTAAAAAGCATTTTAAAGTACATTAGTTGCTGTTTAATGGGATATGCAACATGACTAATTTCAAAAAAAAAAATTAATTTTTAAAATATGAAATTTAAATTTTAAATTTAAAATTTTCAGAAAAGGTATAGTCAATTTTTTTGAAAAAATTCTCAAAAACTTTTGTGTATTTTATCTTTTTTTGTGCAAAGTTTCAAGTTGGGATATCAATGGGGTCATATTTTTATGAATTTTTAAATAAAATTTGACTTATGAAATAATGACATTTTTCAGATTCTAACTAGTTAAATATGGGGTTCTCTTACTGGGGCTGATCTAGTAAGTAGTAATTGATCATGACTATGCTTGAAATGAGCTGACATGAATTTGTAGATTGGTAAGCCCCCCCCCCCCCCCCCCCCGCCACACAACCATTTTTTATCCTTTTTTTTTTCTTTTCAAAACTGTATTACAAAAAAAAAAAAAAAAAAAAACTGGCATGTAAGAGTTATAATCATGATAAATTGGGCGCACGCTGCTAAACATCAGTAGTGACTAAGGATTATAATTGGGGAGTGGGGGGGGGGGGATGTCAAAAAAACTGAAAATCTGAAAAACTTTAACAGACAAATAGAAAAACCCATTTGCAGCTTTTTTTTCTTTCGGAAAGTGGGATGGTAGGAGGGAGGGGGAGGGGGCAATCTGGAATGAAGCTTAACAACATGGAAGGTTATGCTCAAACTAGCAAAACTTGTTTGATCTATAACTGCTTTTAATATATGTATAAATAGATCTCGCTGCATTGCTCTCCTTTACAACTGAAATTAAAAAGAAAACTAGCATTAAAGAAAAAAACAGCTGCACTCCAAATGCTGTAGAAAGACAGTTTTATGCGGACAGACATATGATCTGATACTTATATTTATTTTTAGTTCAGTGTGAAAAGAATGAAACAACACGGGGGGAAACTCTCCTAGAATGAAACAACACGGGGAGAAACACTCCTATTTTGCTATGATCTTGGGGCAAACTATTTCTTCCCTCCCCCCAAAAATGAAAGTTGGTGCATGGGTAGGGGATGAAATGAATCATAACTCCTTATCAGATAGCGAATTAATCGAGTACACTTTGTGAAGTTCGGATTGAAAAAGAAACACTTGGTCTGAAAAAAAAAAAGCATCAGGTGAGGCGACATACTAGTACAGTGTTAATCGTAGGTGTGAGTGGATGGGGGGGGGGGGGGGAATGTACTTTGTCTTGCTTAAAAGAAGAAAATTTATCAACTTTTAATAAGTTTACTATTCATTTTGTTTTATTCATTCATTTATTTATTTTTTATATTTTGAAAAGTTTTGAAAAAAAAAATAAAAGTGTTGGTGGGGGGGGGGGGGGGCTTTTTCTTGCTTTAAAGTAGAACATTTATCAACTTTTAATAAGTTTACTATTCATTTTGGTTTTTTATTTATTAATTTATTTTTTTTACATTTTGAAACGTTTTGAAAAAAAAAAAATGATTAAAAGTGGGGGGGGGGGGGGGGCTTACCAATCTAAAAATTCATGGCAGCTCATTTCAAGCATAGTCATGATCGATTACTACTTACTAGACCATCCCCAATAAGAGAACCTCATATTTAACTAGTTAGAATTTGAAAAATCTCATTATTTCATAAGTCAAATTTTATTTAAAAATTCATAAAAATATGCTCTTTCTGAGATCCCAACTTGAAACTTTGCACAAATGAAAATAAAATACACAAAAAATTTTGAGAATTTTCTCAAAAAAATTCATTATACCTTTTCTGAAAAATTAAATAATAAAAGATAAATTTCATTTTTTAAAAAATAAAATTTTTTTGAAATTAGTCATGTTGCATATCCTATTAAACAGCAACTAATGTACTTTAAAGTGCTTTTTACCAAATCTTTCTATCTATATTTGGTGCTGAGTTATCGTCCATTTTATATTCAAGCATCCATGAAAAAAAGAGGGTTTTTCGAAAAATCAAAGTGTCATATATAAAAAAATAATAGAGATAAACATCTAAAAATTTGGACTTTTGATTACCTCGAAGGATACAATCGATGAGCCAAATTTCAAAGAAATACAAAAGGGTAAGGGAAAAAATTTCCGAAATTTTGGATCACTTGACATGGAATCACCCACATGTCTTATGATTAATGGGATTAATTTGGTTATTAGTTAATTTTTCATAATAACAGAGTACTAATAATAACCATTATGACGTTGACCATGACGAATGTACAATGTTAATCCATCATTCAATGGAGGCAAGAACTATGTGCCATGGACATGAAAACTTGCAACCCTGACTGCAAGAATATGGTTTGCTTCCGTATTTGCCGTTGGTATGACCCTAACATGAAAAATGAAAAAAATACATATTGTAGAATGCATTTCAATTCAACAAGTGGTGTAACTTGTCGGATTTTTTTTTTAAAATTTAACATATGTCAAAAATCTTTAAAAAAAAGATATAAGTTTTATGTTTTTTACTTCCTTTTACAAAAAAGGAAGTATTGTATTCGCGAAAAAATTTTCACTCAAAAATCGCCCTTAATTTCCATTTTGCTCACCCCCAAATGAATGTTGAGTTTTTTTTTCGATTCGACCACATGCGGAAAAGTGCCTAAGAATGTATAGACACGCGAAATATCCATTTTGACCATCACCGAGGTAATTACAACGACTTTTCTCGTGACGTCTGTATGTATGTGCGTATGTGCGTATGTGCGTATGTATCTCGCATAACTCAAAAATGGTATGTCCTAGAAAGTTGAAATTTGGTACATAGACTCGTAGTGGGGTCTAGTTGTGCACCTCCTATTTTGGTTGCATTCGGGTGTTTCTAAAGGGGTCTTTTGCACCTTTTTGGGGGGGAAATCATTGTTAATTTCGATGCAAACTCAAGTGGTGTTATAATTTGGCGGTCACTTGGCGATATATCGCCAGTCTTTTGGTTGCCAAGTTTTGTCGCCAACTTGGCGAAAAATTTGGCGATTTTTTTTTTTAAAATCTGCTTTCAATGTGGCCATTGCTAGTGATATTTAAAGAGTTAGAGAGAGAATCCCATTAAAATTGCAATAATAGGGAAATAGCATTAAATTGGTGTAAAAGGAAGTCATGTGATGCACACATCAGCTCGTTTTTTTTTTGATCCCCCCCCTAACACACACAAAAAAAAAAAAAAAATCCTCGGCCGAGATACAGCCGCCAAAGATGGCGGTCCCTGCCATGATTTCTCACTTAGAATTTTCGTCAAAAATCTTCAAAGTACATTATCACAGGAGCGGCAGAACATATTTTGTTGCGGTTTGTTTTATTTAAAAGGATATTTTTTCTTGTTTATACAAAATGCAACATTTTGAAATATGTGCTTTAGTTTTTTTCCACAATCTTTTAAAAACAAAAAGTTTAAAATAATTTTTTTTGATTTTTCTCAAGAATGCCAATTTTAAAAATTTTCATTTTTTTTTTTTACAGTTTATCAATACCATTAGCACGACGTTCCATGAAAATGAGAACTTCCACTTTTTCGTTTAAGAGATTTTAGAGGTATTTGAAAAAATGAGGGTTTTGAAGGAACTCTTAACGTAATGGCAGAACTGAATACTCAAAAACATTTTTCGCAACAAGTGGCCAGAAAACACTTTAAGTTATGTAGCGAAATTTTCATTTTTTAGTCTCCACTTTATCCAGGAGTTATATTTTTTATGAAAACAAGAACGCAGTTTCCAGCCGATTCACTGCATTTCCCCACGCAAACCTTTCAGCGTAGCTTCAAAAGAATCGTTAAGCGCAATGCCATCTTGTTCTCACTAAATTCAATATCCTGATTAAAATGGCGACTCAAAGTGAAAATGTCGTTATATGGGACTGAATTAAAAGTGGTTTTTGACCACTTGCTGCGAAAAAAAATTTGAATTTTCAAGTCTACCTTTACGAAGGAGTTCATTAAAAAAAACCCTCATTTTTCAAATGCCTCTAAAATCTGTTCAACAAAAAAGTGGAAGCTCTCCTTTTCAGGGAACGCAGTGCTCAGTAGTACTAATAAACTGTAAAAAAAAGTGAAAATTTTTGAAATGGGCATTTTTAAGAAAAATCAAAAAACTTATTTTAAACTTTTATTTTTAAAAAAGACTGGAAAAAAAATAAAGTACATATTTTTATATGTTGCATATTTTTTAAACAAGAAAATAGATCTTTTTAAATAAAAAAAACCGCAACAAAATATATCCTACCGTTCTTGAGTGTACTTTAAAGATTTTGACAAAAATCCCAAGTGAGAAACCATGACATACCGCCATTTTTGGCGACCTGTATCTCTGCTCAGGAATTTTTTTGGGTTAAAAAAAAACGTATTTCTTAATTTTTTTTATGAATTTTAACATATGTTAAATTCAAAAAAATCCGAGACCGTCAAGTTACGCCCCTTGGTGAATTGACATGGATTCTAACCATATTTATTTCGGTATGCGTCAAGTATACAATGAAACCTGTCTATAACGATATTTTCCTTGGTCCATGCAAATGGCAGCATAAAATAATCAAACTTTCTATTACGATAACCTGTCAAAACAATAATTTTTTAGGTCCCAACAGTATCGTTGTAGACAGGTTTTACTGTATTTTGTTAGTGTTTATTTATTTACGTATGTATGTGTGTGTGCATAGAAATTCTAAACAAGGAAATTTGTTTCTGCAAAACTTTTTTAAATAGACTCAATACCTATAGGCTGTAGAAATTGCCGTCGAAAGTCTTGGTAAACGTGTTGCCAATATTATAACCACAGTTATTACCTGCCAATTTATGGTGAATAAAAATACCCAGAGTTTGTCAATATATAGATCAGTCGATATATATACGAGGCGTATTTTTAAAGTAAGTTCCGTTTTGATATAAAAAAAGAACGAGTACAGATAGAGCAAAGAAATTTATTGCACAAAAATCTACCATCCTTACGCTATTTTTTGACATTGCTCCCGTGATTTTCCAAACATTTGTCATAGCGTGGTACAGGTTTTTGTACACCTATTCATAGAAAATTGCCGCCTGTGTAGTCAGCCATGGGATAACATGTTCTCTGAGCTCATTATTGCTGTTGTGCCACAGACCACCTTGGAAAGTCTTTAGATGCCGAAACAAATGAAAGATGCTGCGAGCGAGGTGAGGGCAGACCAGAGGATGTTTAAAAACGCCCCAGACAAAGCCCTGTAAGAGTCCTCATGGTTGACTAAACGGGCGGTAAGTTTGTACGAATAGGTATGCAAAAACCTGTACCACGCTATGACAAATGCTTGGAAAATCACGGGAGCAATGTCGAAAAATAGCGTAAGGGTGGTAGATTTTTGTGCACTAAATTACTTAGCTCTATCTGTACTCGTTCCTTTTTTATATAAAAACGGAACTTACTTTAAAAACACGCCTCATATATCATGATGTTATATCACGATATACGTATATCGGATATTTATTATGAAAATATAATGACGTTTTGATATTTTCGATATTTATTTTTTCAAGTATGGTATTTTCAATATAAAAATTATATTAATCACAGTAATATTGTTCATTTATTATTAAAAAAAAAAAAATGCGTACTATATTTTTATGATGTATTTATACATCATTAAGTATTATAATATTCATTTTTTGTTTTATATTCATAAAATTATTAGTAATGTAACAATTTTAATTCATATTAAAAGTGCCTAATTGAATATTACTCCTTGGTCAGAAAAAAAGAAAATCTTGTTACTTCACCAAATAATGCATATTTCTTATTTCTAAATCATGTAACTGCAAAAGTAGCTAAGAGAAGAAAAATGATTAAAGCAGCTAATGCTTAATAACTCCATTAAAATTGATTAAAATGGTAAACAAAATATTAGATATAAATAATGAAAGAAACCTTAATCTTGTCTATATATTGAAGTTACAATATAATAAAATAAAGAATGATTTGAGGATAGGGAGGAGGGGGTGGATTTACTATTTTGAAGACTTAAGTTTGTACTGATTGAAAATATCGGATAAAAATCAAAGTTTCCGATATATATCAAAATATCGGATATTTTCGAAAATATCATATTTCCGAACCCTGGCAGTACCGTATCAATGCAATCTTTTGCACGAAGCACGGTACTCTAAAATGCAAATTAAAAGCAAAGCAGGAGAACTCATCCATAAACTTTTACTGAGATTGAGAAAAGGCAAAACTAATCAGCATAAACAGAGGGACTCTCAATGTACGAAGGAACTTTTATGGCAGTATAAAAAAAAATAATGAATCCGAAATTGCGTTCAAAAGCGGCATCACCTGCTCAAATCAAATGGAGGCTCTCAAAAGAAAACAAATGGCGTAATGGCTCATTTTGAAGATAGTGGAATTTGCAGGAATCTTCTAAGTGTTTACGATTATTTAACGATAGTAAAACCAACTGCATTGGAATCAAAACTCGTTTTCAGCGAGCACTATTTGTTGGCACAAAAATCCGTTCTCATCTGTGAATGATGATTCATTACTGATGCTTCTTGTGATGTGAGGGCATACTTTTTGCAAAATAATATTTTCAGCTAGTTTTAAAATTATTTTATAGCAGTGGCGTACATAGCAGGGTGACACCCGGGGCGGTGATTTTTGGTGTAAATAGTTTTAATGTTCTATGAAAATATGAAATTCATGCAATTTTCAGAAACAACTGCATTTGTGTTATAATGAAATTTTCAGTGGGGCTAATGTCCTAAAGACAAACAAAAACTGTGAGACTAACTTGATCTGTGATAAAACCAGCTAAGTGTGACAAAAGCATGCCCTGCCTAGACGCATATGTGCAGACCGTCAAGAGGTCAAAAAAGTAAGGGGTGTATGAAATTGATGGCTCCTTAATTATTTCAAATACAGGGAAAGATAGTGGATTTCAGTTGTTTAGTAATGTGAACCTAACCCTGAGTCACTCCATGATGTGGGATGGGAAAGTTTTTCAAATTTGTAGTCTTAAAATTGCATTTTAACTTCATATTTTTCAAAAACGTGCAATTCCACTTCGGATGTGACCTCCAAGACGGGTGACACCCGGGGCGGACCCCCCCCCCCCCCAACGTAGCAACGACACTGTTTAAAGTACACATACTTTATATTGAATTTGCAACAACACTAAGTAAATCTGAAATTTATTCTAAAAGCTGCGCAGAAAATATTTCACTTTAATTTTTAAAAGTAAAAAAATAAAAGCTTTATTTAGAACTTTTTGCAGCCAATCGCGCAGAATTTCGACAGTTGGAACAGCACAATTAAAAAATCTTTCAGGATTGGAATCCGCACTGGATTCAGAGCTCAAGATTCTGCGCTACAATCCCATTCTTACAGCACCACACACTCAGTAGTTTTCACAACGATTCATAAAACACTTCTCCATTTATATTTCATATCAATTTTCAGATAAATTGTCATTATAATTGTGACCAAAGAGATTCCCTGTGACACCACCCGGCATGGTTTTGCAAAACATTCTTTTCTTTAACCTACAGTCATTGTTTTGAAAGCCGATTTAATTTTAACTCGTTTTAGGTCGCAAATGGATGGAGCAGGGCCAACTCGGGGAAAGAAAAAGTAGAAAGTGAGACAGATATGAACACGCACTGACACCTGTTTGTTTTCGCGTTAAAAAAGGTTCAACACTTGCCAAATGTTTATCTATGTTAACGACTCAAAAAATATATATCTTTTTCCCCCGCAAGTTTCTCCTTTAGCACTCAAATACCGTACATGTTAAATCTGAAAAATTCAAAGTAATAAATTGTGTCTATTCAATCAATGTCAACTTAGTAACGGTGCAACAAATTAGCAACTTTGCAAAGGTGTTGTGGGGATAATCAACGCAATAAGTTGAAAAGCGCAAAAAGTTGACATTTTACTACAATGCCACCTAAATTAAATTTAAGTGATATGCTTTTGTATTAAATTGGTTTAACATGACATTATCGAAGCTTTTTTTAGAGAAGTAATGCTCAAAATCATGAGCGCCCCCGATAGGAGGTCACTGTGATCTCCCAAAAGTTTTCTTATTCGGCGATTTTTGTCTGACGATTCGGCAAAATCATCATCATTCTTCAAAATTTGGAGCTCTAATCGGCAAATATATCATTTGGCGAAATTTGATGTTCCATTTGGCAAAATGATCATCATTTGGCAAAATTTGGAGCTCCATTTGGCAAATTGAGAATGTCCGGGCCGCCCAAAAATTTAAGTTGGGGACACCTCTGCCTCAAATTGTAATGATATTCTAATTTTTAAAACTATCAGTTTCAATTTTAATTATATTCAAAATTAATATAGTAGTTATATTTCAGTTGACTAATAAAAATTTAAACAATAACTGAAATTTATCAAGCCTTTTTTCAAACAAAAAAAAAAAAAAAAATCCGATTCAAACAGAAAAATTTTAATTTAAAGTTTAAAAATAGCGATCGTTTTGAATTTTTAAAAAACAATTATGACTTTTTACACCCTGGATGCTACAACTTTTGTGTACATGAAATTATGTTATGTAAACAGATATTATTATAATGTGCAGTTTGTTACACATTTCTGTCTGATAGCGATTATAGAGTTTTAAATTTCCTCTTTTTCTAGGAAAACAACATTGTCTGTCATGAGAAATGTTTTTCCATGTTCTGATAGAGACATTGCAATGCAAAGTTATCAACTGAGCTATTAGATGAAAATTTACAATCAAAGTAACCACTGTAAGTATTTATTTTTTAAAAACATTTTATATCATGTATAATGAAACTATCTTGATGGTGTGTAAAATAGGAATATCTATTGAATTCTTATTGACAATTAAACAGTGCAAGTAATATTCCGATACTTCAAATGGTAGTAAGTTAAAATTTATCGAGATTTATTTTTGTAGTTTCTAAATATGATTAGGGAGTCCCGTCACAAATCACTTTTACGAGCCCCCTCCATATTGTTTACTATATACCTATATTTTACCCCTCATTTTAAAAATATCGGGCTCCCTTCAGGGGGGCTCGGGCCGACAGGTGTCCCCCCCCCTGTGCACGCCCCTGAATCTGGTTTGTTTGTGGACTGCAAATGCTAGATAAAATATCTTTATACATGTGAATGAACTCTTACGTTCCATAAAATAAAAATGTTTCATGCTTTTGCCGCCTTTTGTAAATTCTTCCTCGTTCTTCCGAATTTAACGAAGTTTTTTGCGCACTGTTCTCTTAGTATTGCGAGTGAACTTTTGGTCGTGGGCAAAATTTTTTACTGAGTTAAAAATTGATTTTTACGTTAAAAAAGAAGGCTTTTCAATGAAAAACAGGACTTGAGTAAAACCGTCTTAATGGATAACCCAGTCTATGCTTTAAATTGAATGATTAATGATGTAGTTATTATCCATAACTACACGATGTCTGAATTATAAACACAAACTCTTATGTTTGTCTTTATAATTCATCTGTACACACCTAAAATTCAAGCACCGTAGTTTTTGTACTTCTGATGAACTATTTTCGGCTTCTTTCCCGTTTAAATTATTGAAAAAAGAGCGAGAGAGAGAAGGCTTAATGTGTATCGTAAAAAGTATCAAAGCCCATAAAAAAAAAACAATTAAACAAATATTTGGGGGGGGGGGGGCGAAATTGGAGAAATGTTTTGTTAGTCACCCCAATAACCTTTGAGGGCGTAGTCTGATTTGAACCTTTTTTTTTCGTTTGTAAGATCCGGTTCAGGACTCCTCATCCCAATGTTTTAGTGTTTAATTTAAACAGTTTTTCACGTGTTTGCAATAGTTTTGTCAAACTGTGCTTAGTTAGTATTCATTTTAATTTTTACTGTTGCTGCACATTGTTAACCGTTTGTTTCTTACATCCCCTCCGCCCCCCCCCCCCCCCGATTACTTTTCATTTTATTTATCTTATAAAACTCGGCTTGAATTAATTGTAGATCCAGATTAACAAGATTGAAACTGCTCAGAGTTCCACATTAAAAAAAATATGTTTCAGGGGAAGCTCTTAGCGTTTTCGGTAGAAAATCTTGATGAACAAAATGATCTGCATAGTGAAAAAGTACGATGTCTCTCTCCCGAGAAATAAAATGATTAAATAAAAATGTTCGGGCATTTTTTTAAATAGATTTTTTTTATTAACGTACATGAAGGAAAAAAGGTTAGTTATACCTGACAGATTTAAAGCGAGGAGATGCAAAAGCTCAGCTCGCTAAGATTATTTCGCGTGCTTCCAATTACCCCTCTCTCCCTAGAAAAGAGAGAGAAAGCTCTTCTGTCCCCATTTTCCCCTCCCCTGCTGATTATTGCGTAACTGAAAGTAGCAGGTGGTAACATTATGCGTTCAATTGTTACCTCTCATAACTCATATTAGTCTCTCAGAAATGCTTATGATTCTTGGAACTAAAGAGGGTAGGTAGATGGGAGTTAATGCACCCCGTGAACTTGTAGCTCATTTTTCAGATCAAACGTGAGATGAAATTATCTTACGCATTTTTTATTCCATTATTGTCCTTGCGGTTCCCAACACAATTGGAATAGAATCAAGGTAACAATAACCTGAGTTATCGCATACCCTTCATGGTATCTCCTTCTCGTTTTTTTATTTTTTATTTGGAAAGCTTGCTTGATTTTACGCAGTGGTGTCCAACTTGCGGGACAGATGTAACCAGCGAAGCCGATCCATGTGGCTCGTTGTTAAGTTCAATGTTTTGATTCCCAAATAACAGATTCTGTACTCGGTATTACGAGCGATTATTGCGAATTTGAAACCGAATACTTGGAGAAAAAAAATCTGAAAAATAGAAACTTCGAAAAAAATAAAATGAGCATGCAATGATAACGAAAATTCTTGGTGCGTGATTTTCTTTCATTTTCCCCGTGTTTTCTTTAAAAAAAAGAAATAAAAAAGAAAATATTTAAATATATTTTAATTTTATATGTGTTCTGGCTCGCGAGATTCTCATCTTTGTATGAGGGCCGGTCCTCGGGTAAAAAAAAGTACGACACCACTAATTTAACGCATTGGAATGGCTTAGCTGCACAAAAATCAAAAAAGATAAAAAAATATCGGAAAAACAATGTCCCAACAAATTCTGAAACTTTTGTAGAGTTATGGAAGTTGTTAAAATACAAAAGCATAATAAAATTAAAAATTTTAAAAACCCCCGAGAGGGAAAATTGAAACTCCTTTTGAAAGCCTTATATTATTAAAAATCAATGTCAAGTATTTTATTTGCTATTAAATAGAAACTGGCAACAGATAAAAATTTTACATCATTGCTTTTAATTTCCTTGTCGGCCAACAATGAATTCAGCTATCAATCGCGTGAATAAAGGCGTTGTTGAAATCTGCTTTGAAAAAGCGTTATAGTTCGAATTCTATGAAACATGGAAGTTCCAAACACATTCTATCAGACGCGAAAAAAATTCTTCGTATTTTGATATTAAATTTAAAAATTTTTTACTATGTTTTCACTGCAAAAATCGCGAAAAACCTTTTAAAAGGTTTTTAATTAATATCTTCTTGATGGGATTGTTTTCTTCAGTCAAGAATACTACTTTTAGTGTGGCATGTGTGTTCGTGTCTGTGTGCAGGCATGAGTGTGTTGGTATGTGTGTGTGTATATGTGTATGTTTGCGTGTGTGTTTAGGATATAGACGCAACCTGGAGACTGTTTTTGCTAGAGGAGCAGCATCGGGAGGAGCCGGTCAACGGTGATGCTGCAGAGGAAGGCGGAAGGGAAAATAAAATCAAAAGACTCCAAAAACTGTCAAATCAGAACAATAAGCAATGTGGTTGCTCCAACAGTTTAAATCAAGGGTCCTACATGTGACCATGTGGGACCTCAAGCACTCTTCCTCATCCTCAAGCTCCCTTATAGGTACTCACTGACGTTCACAAATTCAGGGTTAAACTACGCGGTTGTGTGGGTTATAAGTGATTTGAGTATTGTTATTAGTCATGCGTAGAAGTTCATTGCTAATTATCTTGTGCATTCAACCAATAGTGTCAGAGACGATCGGATATGAATGTCAATGTCGGAATGAGGACTGTTCTTTCCATTAAATTACCATATTTTGAGTGAGGTACTAAAAGCCATGTAACATTAAAAAATATACATTAACTATTGCGTATTAGAAATACATTCATATGAAAACTTATTTTTGCTTCCGCTTAAAATCGAGGAAACAGTAAGTTATAATATCCTAGAATGATAACAGTAATGGGAGCAATAAAGTATAATACTTTCACAATAACGAAATAAATATTGCTCATGTTTTGAAAATGTTCCATGATCATGAGTTTAACAACTTTTTAAAAAATATATATGAATCTTGAGGCTTGAATTGGAGCAAAAGAGCCCTACTGCAATCTCAAAACATTTGAGGCAGCTGTTTTATTACATTGAAGTAAAATTATTGCATTTTGTTTGTGGCAGTTAGGTATGTGGGAACTATGATGCTATCAAATGTTTGTCCTTGCAAAGGAGGACAGTCCTGTGAGGAAATCTTCTCCTTGACCGAGCAAATTTCCTTCAGAGGAACTCACGAAGGCAATGTTGCTAACATAGTGATCGCTTTAACTTTCTTTTAAGGCAGAGGTTCTCAAGTGGTCCACATGAACCCCCAAGGCTCTAAGCTGCTCTCCAAGGGGTCCATTTCAATCGAAATAAAAAATTCGGGGTGCATAAGATGCAAATAAGGATCTGCGAACCTAGATCCCATTTGAGCGAGTTGCGCCTACATTTTGGTCATTCTATTAGCGCTTCTGTGAACCAAAACATTACAATTTTCAAGGGTTAAATTGGTGCCGGAACGCTGTTCCGGTACTGCTTTTCTGAAAAAATAAACTTCTCTTTCACATTAAATTGATCCCAACTCAGGATACTTCTCATTGACGTTCTGGCGCTGGAAAATTTACGAATTCACGCGTTGATACATAATACTGATTTATACAGTATGAATACAAGATTTTACGCAGAAGTACGGATTTCGACAAAATAAGCTTTAAGAAGTTAAGTTAGGAAATTCCAAAACCCGCAATGTAGTTTTGTAGTTTTGTGATTTATCTCGCGGCATTTCAATATTTTCTACTTTTATCTGACAATTTTAGACTGCCTTTCTAACCAACCGCGCAAATGTATGTCCATTTCAAAATGCTATGCATTGAAGAAATGCGCAATAAAAAAAAATTTTTTTTTCGTCAAAAGAACCAAAATGTGCATTATCTCTCTTTTTTCGCCGAAATCGGTGAAAAAAAATCTTTAATATGGTGCTTTTCATATGAAGTTTGACCAAGTGTTGAGGGAGTTATAGCGTTGTCCTCCCCCCTCAAAAAAAAAAAAAAAAAATCTTTAAAAAATATGTGATAAAAGTTTAATACAGAGCCGAATTTTAAAAATCATCAAAGTATACAGCGAACCAAAGTGATTTTGAAATGTTGTGGAAGAAAATCTACTTCTATGTACTTTTAAAAGAAAATTATTTCGATTTTGCATTCGTTCCGTTTTATAAGTTACTAGTGGTACCCGCACGGCTTTGCCCGTAATAGAAAATTAAGTCTTTTGGTTCGCCTGTATATTTACAAATAATGTATGGTGAATTTTCTTGCCAGTTGGCTTGTGTCCATGTTACGGTTCCACGTTATGATGATTTCGTAATTTGCTCATCCATCTTATGAAAATTATGTTCATAAAATTGGAATAGAAAACGAACCACATCGAATTTTCGAAAAATCGCTTCGAGGTGCACACCCCCATGCTACAAACTAACTTAGTGCCAAATTTCATGAAAATCGGCAGAACGGTCTAGGCGCTATGCGCGTCGCAGATATCCCGACAGACATAAAGAGAGAGAGATTCGGACGGAGAGTCTTTCAGCTTTATTATTAGTAAAGACGAGACAAAACACAGCAGCTTGACGAAGTTGGCCATAAATCACGCGGTTTCCGCTCGATGCACTTTTTTCACTAGTTTATGCAAATTTGCCTTCAAAATTGACTGGTTGAAATGCTGGGAAGTTTCTCTTTGCTTTGGAGATGGGCAGTGTCGTTCTTTTTCATGTTTTTGACTCGTACATTGAACTCGTTCATTTGAATGTCTTCGGTTCCAAAAAGCTGCAGGTGACATCTCTACGAAATTTACTCAAGTTCATTCAAAATGTTTCAAAGGTTTCGTTACATATTGTTTTTAGGAAAAGCGACTAAAACTGAACACTTAGAAAATATACCAGTTCAAACTTAATCAAGAAAAACTTTTTTAGGTGCGTAATTATAGTTCATTTTGTGAGCTATTTCTCCTTAACCTAGTGGTAAGACATAAGCATGTTATTCCAAAAGTTGCTGGTTCGATACCGGCAAGGTACAAAATTAAACATTCAAATATTATTTGATAAAAAAATAAATAAAATTTACACTTCAAGAAAATTGCAAAATTTATCTTAAAAAAACTAAATAACTCAAATATCGCCGAATACCGCCAAATAAAAGAGTTTGATGGGGGGGGGGGATAAAGCAAAAAATGATTTTTAATGTGTAAAATGAATGTAATATCAAAAGATGCAAAAAAAAATTAATTAGTTAAATGAGACTAAGAGTTTGGATTTATTTTATATAGAAAAAAAAAAGAATCTCCAGGAGCCCTTGGCTTTAACATACATTGTCAACCCTTTTACAATAGTTTAAATACTCCCCTAGAAGGTCAACTCTAGCTGAATTACTTTCATGGTTCAATCAGGGTTCGCCGATATATATCGGTCGATGTATATCATGATATATGTTACGATATGTCTCCGATATTTATTTTGAAAATATCATGATATTTTTATTTCGAAGTACGACATTTGCTGCATAAAAATTAACTGTATTAATCTTTTACATTAATATAAATTTTGTTCTTTTATTGTTAAACATAATCAAAAGCAATATAGTATATTTATATAACATATTAATGTATCATTAATATAATGTTAATAACAAAAATGCATATTTTTATTTCTGAAACATATAAAATTCCTAAAAATAGTTAACGAAAGAAAAATGCTTGTAGCATCTAATGCTTAAGTAATCCAATTTAAATTTAATAGAAATGTATCAGTTATGTTACATTTTATTTCCTATAGATTAAATTATCAAATTTTACAAATGATTGTAAAATATCACTTATATTTAAATGCCATTCAAATTATGTAAATGTTTATATAAAGGAATTTTATGTATGTAAGTAACGAAAGAAACATTAATTTTAAAATTAATGCATTATAATAATAACCAACCATAATATAAAATAAACAACAGTGATCTGAGGAAGGTGTTACTATTCAATGACTTAAGTTTCCACTGATTGAAAATATCGGATATATATCCAATCATCCGAAATATATCAAAATATTGGATATTTTCGATATTTTAGAAAATATCATGATATTTTCGAACCCTGTCAATTACTATTTATCATAAGCTCACTGACAATTCTTCTGTTAGTTTATATTGATTTTTTAGTCAGCACCAATTTTTGTTTCACTCTTAATGATAAGATGGGGTATTTTAAACCACAGTATAATTAAACTTTTGCATTAAAACGTTTCGTAATGTATGGTTTTATATGCATACATGTTACTTACAGTACTGTTTCAGATGTATTTATATAAATAAATACTACAAAAATCATTTGAAAATTTCCTACTTTAATGCACTGAGTATTGTGGAATGCTCCAGAAATCCAGAAATGTAATGTTGGGGTTATCTGCACCCTACCTCGCCACTTATTATATGAAAAAATCATCTTAACAGTGAAAAATGGTGGATTTACAGGTTTGGGCGCCGTAGCAATGCATTTTTGGTGCCCCCTTTGCCATATCGTGAGAGCCCATTGCGATTGCGACAGTTGCGAAACATATGTAAATCAGCCACTGCCGGTTAAGGACTAAAGAAAACATGCACACAGCACACATTATTGAACATCTTAATAAAAACTGTATTCTCTCCACCAGAGGCGGATACAAACTAGCCATTTAGGGGGAGGGGGTCTCCTGCCGAATAATATAAAGTTTTGGATACGAAAAAATTTCTGGAATCGTTAGTGTCAATAAAAAACATCAAATCGGCTAGGAGTAAGATGCCTAATACGAGCTGAATATAAAACTTCTTCCATTGCTTTGAATTTAATTAATTCAAACATTTACTGTAACAAATGATAAATAAGGTTAAAAGATTAATGATTATACTGGAATGTGGGGCCAAGTGAAATGGCTAAGATGACAGCTTTTTCAATATGAAAAAAAAGGAAATTTGTCTTGAAAATTACAGTACAAAAAGAAAGAGCATTGTATTGAAAACCAAAATTTCATTGAAACATTTTTTTTATTTTTGGCACACATTTTAGCCTTCAAAAAGAAAAAGAAAAAAAAGTGGAAAATGTTGACTTTTTATTTATGGGGCAAAGTGAAAAATGAAGTATTTTTCCAATGAAATATATATATTTTTGATAATAAAAGTATTTTTGATCAAATGAATCAATAAGTAAAATTTTGAATGAATAAATGAAAAAAAAAACAATAAACGAATAATTAAATTAATTTATTATTTAATATATGAAGAAAAATAAATGAGTGAGTAAAAGAGTGAATGAATAAGAAAATAAGTATTCACTTATTGAATGAATAAATAAGTGAATTACTAAATGAAGGAATGTAAATGAATTAATGAATGAGTGTACAAGTGTTTTAGTAAATGATTGAGTAAGTAAACGATATAATCAATTTCACTTTGCCCCATCCACTTTGCCTCGCATGTACTCGAATACTTAGCAAAATATTTAAAATACAAATAAACTAAATATTAACTAAATAAATATTGCACCCAGTGTTGTTTAGTTTAAACCAAACCACCGTAGTTTAAACCGTGGTCTAAACCAAGTGGTTAAAAAAAAGAACCATGTTTTTTTTTTTTTCAAAAATGTTTTTTTTTTTTTTTGAAAAAGTTCATAGTTTTCCCCATAATGTTTTCATAAATTTTGCATTTTTTTTTTGCAAAGAGTAAAATTTAATTAATGCAAAGTAACTAGCAAAGCGTTATAGATAAATTACAAATGTAATAAATTTAGAAACTTATATTTTTTAAGGTAATGCAAGTTTGCAAAAGTTTTTCTTTTGTTTTTGTCAAGTCAATGCAGCTTTTCTATTTGGTACATAAATATATTCGGGAGACCAACTAAGTTTTTCCAGGGTGGCGACAGATCAGGGAGATCAGGGAAATATCAGGGAATTTCGAAAAAATAACAAAAAATCAGGGAAAATTGATTTTTTTTTGAAGGAAATTTTTTTTTTCCTTTACAAACTTAAGTAACCAAATTCCCTACGCATTTTCTGCCAATTATCTGTTCAAAAAAAAAAAAAAAATAAAATAAAAAAAAATAAAATAAAATAAAATTAATGAGGTGCGATTACACACTGCCGCATATTTGTGCATCTTTCTTCCTCAAACGTCAAAGTATTGAATCTTACTTATTAACAGCAGGATGAACTTCCTAAGATTGCTTCTGTGTCTGTTAGGTTGTTTATTTTACCTAGCTTGAAATTTCCTTTTACGCTTTCAATGCGACGTAAAATAAGCAACCATACAGGCAAAGAGGAAGCCTTCATTAATGCCTTAGCTCCTTTGCCTTTATTCCATTGTCTCGAAGTGATTAGCGTACTGTAATCACGATTTCAAGATGAAATCTTTGGTTTTTGAATTAATACTGATAAAAGCTTTTACTTCTTCACGTTTTCAATTTAATTGCTGAAAAAAAAAACTACTTTCTTAATTATCTTATGCTAAATGGTTTCTAGAAGTAAAGTACTTTTTAAAAATATTCTATAATCTTTCCATGTAGAAAAATTTAATATAATGTTTTGTAGTTTTTTTTTTCCAAAAAAATTAACTTGATAATTTTTTTTTACCATTTTGTTAAAAAAAGAAGCATCTTTTTAAAATATATATTTAGTTCATCAACTTTACACATCTTAAAACGTTCAAAATACTGCATTTTATACAAACATACAATGGATTTCAAGTAAAGTAAAGAAAGTAAACCATTATCATTGGTAACGTAAATCAGGGAAATTTGGTGAACTTAATCAGGGAAAAGTCAGGGAACTTTTTTTCACAGTTCCTGTCGCCACCCCGGTTTTCTAAAATTACGTGGAGAAAAAATCCCAAGTAGCTCTTTTTTTATTCGTTCAATTATTATTTTTCAGTCTTTTGCATTTGCAAATAGTCCAAAAAGCATATTTCTACCAAATTTTCATGTACTATCTAATTTATTTGATTACTTAAGATTTATTGAGTTAGATTATGTAAAATTAGTGTAAAAATTTCTGAACACTAGAATATTTCAGAGACAAAAAAAAAAAAAAAAAAACTAAAATCCATGAACACTTTGAGTAGGCGTAAATTGCGCTTATACCTGCACTTTTTGCATCCCCCGATGGTCAATGCTGTCAGAGGAAGAAATAAAAATATATGAAATTATGAAAACAGAAAATATTAATGTAACTTTGTGCTCTTATTTATAAAAAAATCAAAGTCAAATTTTAACCTTTCAAAGAACTTTTTTGATCCCAGTATAATAAAAGAAGTCTCATGTATGAATGGTGGAAGAATCAATAAGCATTAATTTGTATTATCTTCATTATTAAAATATGTTAAAGTATTTTCATTTAGGTTCGTACCGAGGCTTTTAATTAAAACGATATTTTTTTCATTGATAAAAAATTGTACTCCTAAATGCATTAAACTAAGAGAAATAATGTCTACAATGAAAAACATAATGATTTTCTTAAAACCTACTTGTCCAGTTTCTTTAATTGTTGTCACTGATACATTAGGCAAATAAATAACATGATTTGTAACTTTTTTTTTAAAATCTTTAAACAAAATATGCATTGATCTTAAGATTTTTAAAGTTGTATAATGTACATCAGACTTGTGATTTATTTGTAGATACTACAAAATACTTTCCATGTTTAAGAATGCGTGATTTTAATTTTACTTTTATTTTTTTTATTTATCGTAGATACCTATGATTATGAGGAAATTAATTTACAAGAGTTTATTCTTGGTTATTTGTAATTAATAATGACTGAACCTGAACTATCACAGTAAATAATTTCTTTGATTATTTATACCAAGACTCATTTACTTATTGTATTTTTTAATAATAGCTCAGGATTTTCAAACAATATTCTCCTATAGAAATCTCTAAGTATGAGTAAATGAAATTACAAGATTTTACTCTTAATTAATTACGAAGAAATTAGGTAAATATATGAATATTAAACATTTATTAACAATTAATTTATAAAATCTTCATGATTTTCCTAAAATAAAATTATTATTATTATTTTTTTTTTACGAATAGTTATAAAAACCAAATAAACCCTTTTTAAGCCAAAAAAAAAAAAAATTAAACCAAAAAAACGTTATATTAGAAGGTTGGTTTTAATCAATATTTATAATGTTAATAATAAAAACTTTATAATTTTATAATATCAAAAATAATTTTTGACTTACAACAAATATTACAATAAGAGTATCCATTTTTCAAAATTGCCTGCATTGTCAAATGTTGAATGAAATTTTGATGACTAAAATAAACTACATATGCAACTCACTGTTAAAATATTACTAAATAGGGGGCGCTAAACGCAGAGTAGATGGTTTCACCTTTTCACTTTGCCCCATGTTCCCCTACTTACTCATTAAGTATTTTCACACAAATTGTAATGATATATTTTTATGATATTATCCATTCATCTTCTATGCAATGATTGAATTATGTTCACATGCAATTATGATCAATGGATAATATAGTTTACGGTTCACGGTTCACGGGGGATCATGCCCCCCCCCCCCATGACTCTCCCCTAGTATCCGCCCCTGCTCTCCACAAACGTTTACTGAAATATTTAATAATTAATAACGCTTCTTATCTCTATGCGGTAGCTTGATATGATTTCAATGTCACTAAAATACATAATGGATAGAGGAAACGCATACTTCCAGTAATAACAGTCAATTTGGATTCAATGGAGGCATTTTTTTTTTCTTCTTTTCATCATGTCGTTCAAATTTCCGTCCATTATTTCTTTAGCGAGAAATCGATATATTAATCAGTTACGCAGTTCCGATCCAGTGCCACAAAATATCGTTTCTTATCTGGCGTATGCTATCTCAATCGCGGCGAAGCGTTTTTCAAAAATGCTTGTTAAGTTCCTCAAATTGATGAATTGTGTGTATTTGTATTCCAACCAACGATGCTGTTTGCTTTGCTTGTTTCTCTTTCTCTCCAAGATTAGGTAATACGTGACGAATTTCGAAAGCTGCGATCACGTGATCATGTCGTGGGTCACCGTCGAGTTTGATAAAATCGCTGGCGGGCCGAAAGAGGTTACGGCCGAAACCGAGTGCGACTATTTGTGAAATGTAAAACACTGCAACCTTTTTTCTTGCTGAGAAATGTGTGCTTGGCATTTTTAAGACATTGGCATTGTTAATTGTTTTGTTTAACAATACAATAGATTGAAATTCGAATTCAACATTGACCTAGGAGCTCATTAAAACTAAGGTGTTTTAAGCAGTCAATGAGGTTTTTCGAAAAGAAAGCAAGACTGAGCTTATGAAATTGTCAAGAGCTAGGCAAAAAACCCACAAGATCATGCAACTAATAATTCTAAAAATTTGTTTTCATTTTTTTGTATTTGCTATTTGGTTTATAGTTTCTATCATATTTAAACTATCTTATATTACCTAAAATCAGCACCAAATATGTGCAATAGAAACACAATCTGCAACTTTATTTTTTGAGTGTTAGTGTATGATGTTTCTGTTATGAGACACACAACTAAAAAATCTGCTACCGATTTCAAATATACATGCAGTTGCCTAAAAGTGTTAAATGTCCCATTTTGAGCAAAAATAAATGAATAAATAAATCAATAAATTAAATAAATAAATGATTTATCCCCAGTATCGCTGACATTCACCCTTACATATATTAAAAGGTATGACTGAAGCTGAAAACAGGAGGGGGGGGGGGATTTCCTGTCAGCCAAACCTGGGAGACAAATGAATAAATAAAACAAATTTTAAAAAGTCTATGAAAAATCACCTTATGAAAACTGAGGCAATTCTGTACAATGAAAGTAAATTAATTTAATAGATTTCTTTCTTACTAAAAAATGAATTGATTTGAATAGTCAATAAAAAAAAACAACAGTTGCGAACACACACACATGAGGATGTTTTTCGAGTACGAGCAAGGATTTTAGTGTAATTGGATTTCTTTTGTGAAGTCGTACGGATTAGTGAGAAAATAATCTATAATGATGTATTTTTTATTTTCAGTTTTAGTAGTTAGGTGGAGGACGTTAAGTGTCTACTAAATGATAAATTATATTTCTATTATGATTTTTTCAAAAGTGCGAACTGTTTTCATTCATACGATATAAGAACTGAATGAAATTCGGTGGTTATTCGTGGGGTGGAAATTCGCTGTTATGACTCTCAGACGATAAATAATCAGTTACGTGTCCAAACAAACGACTGATGGCATTACGATATGCATTTGCAATTGTAAATTAATCTCTATGCCTCTTTGATTGTAGCTGTAAAAAAGTATTACACAAATAACTGTGCAATACTGTTTTAAACATGTGGCTACATAAATTACTTAAGGGGCTGTGCACATATAACGTTATCAATTTTTCACATATTTTTGACCCCCCCCCCTCCCCTACGATATCAAACGTTATCATTACACGACCCCCCCCCCCCTCACTCTATGATATCGTTATCAGGTACAAAAAAATTAAGTTTTTAATTCTATATCCCACCCATTAATTTATAAAATAATTTGTGTACAGTCAATATCAATACCATAATTATCAGTAATGTTTTTATAAAATCGAGGTATAATTAACAAAGGTATTAAAAATAGAATAATTTTAATATTACGACTAATATGTGATAAATTAAAAAATGTATTTGTTATAATTATTTTATCACGTATAAATTGACATTTAAAAAAGGAAATTTAAGAATTTACAATAATTAAGATAAGGAAAAATGAACAAAAATTAAGTGGAATACAGTGATGAATAATGAAATAATGTCACAATTCTTCCCATGTTGGTTCCATTAGTTCTATTATAGGTATCTCGTCTGAAATGTTTGGAAGATCACTTTTCAAATCTGCACTGCAATCACACTCATCTTTATCAATCCACTGTAGATCATCATCATCCCTAAAACAAGCCAAAATTCTGTCCGCCTGCGAGCAGCAATACGCTTTGGTTTCATTTTCTCAATGATCATGGCTTTTCCGCATACTTTTGAATGATCTTTTAAAGCCTTTAAGGTGCAATAATATATATCACACTTCACACAAATGCGTTTTTTCAAGATTTCGTCGTTTATTGATGGCAAGAACAAATCATATGCAATTTCACTAACATTTGAAGATGTCTGCTTCAGCTTGGCAGCATCCTGCATCAATTGCGCGGCACACAAAGGAAGATATGCTCCTCCCTTTTGAATGGTCAATCCCTCACTGACTGGAACAGGAACTGGCAAGAAATGGTTCTTTAAGATTGAACCAATATTTGATCGTGTTGGTGTACAGCACGATCGATCGTCACATTTTACTATTTGACACAAATATGTGGAACATCTCATATGTGTTCTTTTCCAACTCTGACAAACTTCTGAACTTATACGTTCACTTCCAGGTGCCTGATACTTTGCTACTACAGGGTAGTCATCAATTACTGTTGAATTCCATACTTCAGAGAGCACATTTGCAGCTGCTTCGAAGTTTTTCTTCTCTTTCTCGACATCAACAGTCTTACCACTCGAATCCAAGTGATTTCCGAAGTGATCATGTGGCAAAACTAAACCTGAGAGTTGGCGGCTAAGGGGTGCCATTCGCCTCTCTACTGCATTGTAGGCCGAACGACCAGGGGCATTTGTGGCTAGGAATACGGCATCCAAATCAAACTTTTTAAAAGTCTCAATTGCGGCAAGCTGTACTTTTTCATACCGAGGATTTTCGTCGGGGCCACCATCACTTGTGATGATTAATACTGGTTTTACAGTAGAATCTTCCCTTCGAACTAATTTTGAAAATTCTGGCAGAGTCATCACATTGTCTAAGTCAAATGCATGAGTTTCAGCAGTTGAAGAATCGTGTTTAGCAGAGCGAATCGCTATATAAGTTGGACCGGAATATGATACTCTTGTCGGATCGCATGGTTTACCATCTTTAATTACTAGTCCGGCATAAACACTTGGTATTAGTTTGTGTCTAGCTGCTTTCACAAAATCATGGTCTGGAAGTCGAACACGATAGTCTAAGTGCATTATCAATGGGCTTTGATTTTTAGCAGCTGTAATGCCAATTGGTACCCTACATTTATCATCAACTGACAGAAAGACAACATCTTGACTGGTTAACGTTGCGGATAATTCTTTCAGGTGATTGATTGTCATTTTACAAAACTCGCTGTCTGCGTGAGCTCTTCTTTGATTGTTTTGTGGTTGGCATAAACGGACCGGCACAGTAGTAACATGGCGCTTTCCTTCGACTGTAGAATAATTTCGCGGCAGTAATCGCAAGTAAGTAGCTGTTCTACTTAGCATTAATCCGTGATTTTCCTTCAGTTCGTTGTGCAAGTCGTCTAATGTCATACATGAATTAAGGGCTTCACAACGTCGTCGTTCATCTGCACCAGCTCCCTGCTTCGCCAGTTCACAAATCACTTTCAAAATCTCTGGTTGGTCATTTTCCAGAGCTGGTCTCCCTATTTTCTTAACTAACTTCATATTATCTTCAGGATATTTCTCTTCCAATGCCTCAAAAAGTTTTCTCTTTTTTTCTCGCGCTTTCCTATTGGCTTCAGCTACATTTATTAGCCGTTTTAATTGCTTTTCTAGATTTTTCACATCATCTCTGGCCTTTTGAATATCAGAGTGGCTCACTTCAGCGAGCCCAACATCCCTTTGACGCAAAATCAAGAAAAGCCGATCTTTCGCTAGGGCAATTTTTGAAATCAGTGTCTTTTGTGCTGGTGCTTCTCGGGCATTGTTGATGGGCTTCTCAGATGAATCTTTCGGAATAACTTCAGGTTCGGGTTTCGAATTCGTTATTTCGCTACTTCCAGAACTGGTACTGTCATTCATAGCTGTTGACGCTGCAATCTGTGCTTTCTTCTCCGTTGAAGGTACCTGTGTAAAAATAAATGTTGTTTAGTGAGCGCCTTTGGAGTGAATGTTATATTTTCAAACAAAATATTACATTCACTAAAAAGAATTATAATAAACCCTTGACCGAGATATTAAGAATACCAATCGATTAAAAAAATTCCATTCGAAAATTCGCATCGGTTCGAGAGTTATCGTGCGAAGAAACGTCCGTACGTCCGTACTAACATTACGATCTTAGTATACACTACGTGATCCTAATAAAGAAAAATCTGACAAGTGTAAGAAAAGTCAGAAATCCATTTTATCAAATATTCAGAAACTGCAATTCAAAACCAACAATCAAAATCACTATGCTAATCTTTGATAAGTTCTAACTTTTGTTTTGATATTTTTATTTTAAAAGGATGACTAGCCTGTTCCGCAGTTGTAAAGGGGACTAAATAAAAACGAAAAGTACAATTTACATTTAACAAATTTCTAACGTATATAAGAATGCAGAATAAAAGAAAAATAATCATTTTTCTAAAGCAAACACGATTCAGTTTCGATTTCATTAGAAAAAATGTTCTGATGAAAAAAAAATCTTCCTGTCTGCTAAGGAAAACAAAAAAAACAGAAGTTCATTGGAAATGACAAAAAAAAAAAAAAAAAAAAATATAAAATCATAACTAAAAAAATAAATATTCTCTAATAAAAAAAAACTTCAAAAAAAATGTAAAATCAAAAATAGAATAATCAACCATGGTCAAAAAAGAAACTAAAAAAATATAACATTCATCTATAATTCCAAACGATAAAAAAAAGCAGATGTGTATAAAAGAAAGGAAACTGAAAAAAAAAATTAAATTAAAAATTCTCCCCGCTAAGAAAAAAAATCTCCTCCATAATGCTCCAATTTTCTAGTGAAACGGTTTTAGAGTAGAGTGGACGCAATAGTTTACATCCCCATGTTAATACCAACGCATGCATTATCAAATTTTTAGAAAAAACTTACCTTTGTCCAAAAGGATAAAAGCCCTGCTCTCTTTTTCTTTGCAATTTTGTTCAATTCTTCAAGCTTTCTCTGTAAAACAGTGTTGAATTCTGGATCAAACTTGTGAGCATTCCAAAATATGGTTGCCTCTCTCTGACAAACTTGTTTTGTTTTATCTGGATTTGCAGTTTGAATGCTTTTATGTAGTTCTAAAAACATTTTATTTTTATCCATTTCAAGAGATTTAGAAAACGTCTTCACACAACAAGAACGATTGCATCGATGAGTGTGACTCCACAAGTTGCCGTCTTCATTCCTTATCAGTTCGCAATTCGCATAACTTCATTGGTCAATAGGTAGAAAAAAAAAGCGAGGGAATGGAACAAAGGTGACATTGGGCGACCTTGGTCGATAGAACAAAAAGATGTATCCCAGGCGAATTCTCGGAATAACCGTGGGGGAGGAGGATTTGGCTCTGGAGTGCAGGTGTGATATTTCTGGTGTTATTTCAATCAATCGTTACTGTATGTGTTTTGTGCCTTAAATTAGAAATAAACTCGCGAATATTGCACGAAAAATACGAAAATTGCAATATTATACGAAAATTTAAAAAAGTGATAACGTTATCAACAGGGTTGGCAAGGTTTTGGACACTACGGTAAAAACCACGGTAAAAACCCTGGTTTTTACCGTCCTGTCCAAAACCCTTGTGTCCAAAACTGTCCGAAAGTGTCCAAAACTCTATTTTTAGAAAAAACGCATTCTGTGAAAAAACATCAAAAATAAATAATAAAATGTTTTATATTGAACATTAATTCAATGAGAACATTCAACTTATTTATGCAGATGATTTTAATCTAGTTACATAGAAGTTGAATTATTTATTAAAATTTCAATTTGCATGCATGAGTTTATTTATTTTGATAATAGTAACCAAATTTCCCTATGTTTACGCATGTGTGCAAATGAAAGCAGGTTTGGCAAGGTTTTTACCATCCTGTTCAAACCCATTGAGCCCAAAAGTGTCCAAAACTATTTTTTGAGAAACTATATTTTGTGGGAAAATATCAAAAACAGAATGTGTCGAAATTATTTTTTTGACTGTAAAATATATTCATTTAATGTGAACATTCAAGTATAAATATACTATATGTAACTTATTCATGCAGCTGATTTTAGTATAGTTAAGTAAAAATTAAATTTTTCATTGAAAATTTCAATTTGTATGCAGGAGTTTTTTTGCCTCCATAAACCAAATTTTTCGACATTTATGCAAGTGTGCAAAGGAAAGATTTCAAAATGTAGTGCAATAATTGACTTAAATGCAATAAATTACAATTTTTTGTAGTTGTAGAATGTATTATATTAAAAATATGAACTAAAAAAGGACTAGCACAGGTTCTATAACATAAGTGTATTCATCAATTTCTTGTTCTTTAATCTATAATTTAAAAAATAAATTTTGTTAAAACATCATGTAAAACTTCTTTGCAAAAACCATTTAAAAAAAGAAAAATGCTTTTTTTTCCTTTTTCCTAAATATTGCACATTTAATAACATTCCTTTGTGTTATAAATGGAACTGACATTAGTTGTCTTGGTAGTGTTGTGAATTTCCTTTGATAACTCTGCCAACTGTTACATAAGGATGTTTTTACGCAATAGCTATTAGCAATTTTTTTAAGTAAAATATTTTTTAAATGAACATTTTTGAGAAATTTTTTTATTAAATATCATTAATTAAACCTGATTAATATCTATATTTATACATTGCGAATATTGCAGTAAATACGAGTTGATTAGATTACTCCCCTTTAGCTTTAGCATAGTTTTGGACAGTTTCAGACACTTTTGGACAGTTTTAGACAGTTTTGGACGGTAAAAACCACCTGTCCTGTCCTAAACCGGTTTTGGACAGTCTAAAACCCAACCCTGGTTATCAAACTTAAAACCCCCCCTCCCCCTCTCGATATCATACGATATCATTTGGCTTTACCCCCCCCTCCCCCCCCCTAAAATGATAACGTTATATGTGCACAGCCCCTAAGGCTTCATGAAATTGAATCAATTAATGCTACAAAGTGAACCTTTACAAAATTTAAATTGTAGCTTTTTTAAAAAAATTTTTAACTCTGTGTCAGGTTAAAATGAAATTTAAATGTTAAAAATTCCAAAATAAATTTGTAAGAATTCAACTTTAATTATTTAAAAAGGTAAATTTTAATAAAACGCAATTTTTGACTGTCTTAGAGGACATACGATGGGTTTCGGGAGTTTTGAAATGTATAAAAGGGTATGTATCTGAAATCAATTGCCCCCTCCTTGAATATTTTCTGGATCCGTCTCTGAAATACGTAGAGTAACACAGATAACAACGTAGACAAACAAGTTTTTCTCCGAGTAATTTCTCATGAAAAAAAAGTGCGGTATAACCCCGATTTAATGATTTTCAAAGGACTGGAAAAAGTTATCGTTAAGCAAGGATATCGTTAAATCAAGGAGCTCATATCTTCAATGCAGTTTAATCCGTAACAGTTTAATGTATCATTAAATTCAGGAAATCGTTAAATCGAAGTTATACTATATCAATTTATATAGCATTAAAAGACTTGAAACATTTTTTGTAAGCTAGAAAAAACGGAGGTTTTACATTGAAAATCTTGTTCTGAAACAAACATCAGTGTGTGTTTAAGTTATTTTCACACCGATTACTGCCAAAATTGGGGTGCATATTTCCAAAACTTTATCAGTAATATCGTCAATTTTTCTTTTAGTTATACATTGTTGTATTTATAGAACATGACGTATAAATTGAAAAAAATATTCTAATTTATATTCAAATTTTTTTTTTAATATTTTTAAAAATGTAAAACTATACGCACAAGCACATATTTATGTAATTTAGGGCTTAGGGATTTAACGCTGAAAATGATTAATTATCAAAATGCCTTTTATGATAAATATACGCAGCAAAGCCATCAGTCTCTTCCGTAGATGATTCGCTCATTTGATGTTGAATACGAAATACATTTTGAGAAAGAAAAGGCTAAATTTAAAACTTATTTAATAGCAGCTCTTTAAGCTGTGCCTTACTTTAAAACGATTGTTTCCATTTCTCTCCCGAAACGGATACAGATTTCACGATTAATTTATCCTACGAGAAATTTTATACGATTATGCTTTCTTCCAACTGTAACCGCATAATTTTACTAGCCGCATGCGAGAACCGAGTTCGTCTGTGTTGTCACATAGGCACGATCCCACCGGTTGATTTAATAACACAATTTGTTCCGCTTTCTTCTTGCAAGAGTAAAGCCACAAAGATAGTCGTGTGGGAACATTCCAAAGAGCAGACTCGTTAGTGCCGAATTTATTCTTCGAGCGATCCAAACAGGTCTTCGTTCCAAGATTTGATGTATCTGGACAGCAAATTGAATTAAAATGAAGATTTCCTCCTTAGTGCTATCCATCCATTAAGATTTCGTATTCATGCAAGTATTCGTTTTTTAAAAAAACTCTTTGGGCAACTTGGAGCAAAAATACAAGTTTCTAAATAGAGGAGCGAGGGATTTTTATCGAAGTGGGCAGCTGCGGCAATAGACTCTGTGGGCAGGGGCACGTTATCAAGTGGGAAATAAATTACTTTTCCACTGTTTTTTTTTTTTTACTAATAAGGAAAGCGATAAAAAAGCAAAGAAAGAAATCAAATGATAATAAAGGGAATTTAAACTTTTGTCCCACCAAAGCGAATAAATGATAATATAAATTTCGTATATTTGATAGGATCCAGCTGTATATCTCTAAAGAAATCAAAAAGTAGTCAAGGGTAAATGAGAGGAAAATCTTTAGTCGGTATCCAGTGACCGGCAATGATGTTCCTATCATATTTTCTGAATGTGTACTCCCACTAATCAGTTGTGCACAATATGTGTATGCGATCATATAGATAATATGTCATAATATGAAAATTTTTGAAGCTTAAGGGTATACATTATATGTCTAAAAAATGTTTGAGAGCATACGGCATATATACCCTATGAAAACACCACTGGTGATCCGTATTTCACCAGTGCACCGATTCACATCAAACTAGGGATGCAGTTATTTAATTAGGTAAAAGTGTTTTCTTGCTCACTCTTAGGCACTACTATATTGCATTTTAGTTCTTTATACACGTTTCACAAAGTTCTTATTCAATTTTAAAATACAGACGATAGTAAAATCATCAACTTTCTTTAGATTTGAAAGTGTAACTCTCGCTACTTTCCGTTGAAGGTACATCTCTTCATTTGCCTTTTTTTTTTAAACTTTCTCTAGGTAAACGAAAATCGAAAAATAAATGTTTGCGTCGTCGCCATGTTTGCTCCTCGTATTCTGATTTGTCATTTTAATGAGACTCCATGTATACTTTCTAGTGATGGGCATAATCGAGATCTTTTGATAATCGAGATCTCGGGAATCGAGTACTTCTGATAATCAAGTGATTGATAATCGAGATCTTTTTAAGTCGATCACTCGAGTGATTGACAATCGAGATCTTTTGAAATCGAGAACTCGAGCGATTGACTTCTCGAGATCTTTGAAATCGAGTACTCGAGCGATTGACTTCTCGAGATCTTTTGAATCGAGTACTCGAGCGATTGACTTCTCGAGATCTTTTGAATCGAGTACTCGAGCGATTGACTTCTCGAGATCTTTTGAATCGAGATCTCGAGATGTTTTAAATCGAGTTCTCGAGATGTTTCAAATCGAGATCTCGAGACGTTTGAATCGAGTACTCGAGTAGTTCATTTTCTGAGCTTTTCCAAAACTGAGTTGACTGCCACGGGGTGCCCACTAAAAGGGGGTGGGGCATGGCGCAGCCTGTGCAACTAAAATTTTTAGAGCGGGTTTTTTTGAGAGGGTTTTTTTAATCTCATTTTCGGAAGGGGGGAGGGGGTCCATGGCGCAGCCTGCGAAACCGAAATTTTTAGAAGAGATTTTTTGAGAGTTTTTTTTTTAAATCTCATTTCGGAAGGGGGGGGAGAGCTCTTTCTAGACGGATGCTCCGTAACATTTGAGAGGGTGCGCCATCGCCCTGCGAAAGGGAGGAGGTGGACTCCCTTGACTTCAGTTGAATTCCCGAGTTGTTTTGGCAGGAGTGCGCTCGAGATAGGAATGTGACATTCAGCCTACCATTTAGGCTTATAATACGGGGTGAACCCTCCTGGTTTTTAGAAGTTTTAGGTTAAGTTGGGGGGGGAGGTATTGACACCCCCTTTTAGAAGGGGGATCAATACCACTCCCCCCAAATTCCTTGAAAAATTCTAGTTTTTACATTTAAGTGGGTCCATTTTTTTGTTTTTTCCGATAAAATGAGCAGATACACCTTTTGTCCCCTTACCCTCTGGTAAAGTTCGAAATGCAAGCTTGTTTTAGGGGGTCGATTCGATAGATTTTAGTCCTCATTTTGGGGTCGCAATCCTTGGGGGATGCAGGTTCGACTAGATTCCCTGTTAGCTTGTCAGAAACTAGTAGCTCGGCATTTGGGCGACTGAGTGATTTATTCGAACGGTTATGCATTTAAACTAATGATTTTCAGTTATCACGTGATTATTTCGAATGGTTTCGGGCTCTCAAACACAAATAATGTAAACAAGTGGGGGAATAGTTGCTCTGCGCAAAAGTATTCATTCTTTCCTAGTTTATAGCTTTGCTTTTTTTTTTTTTTTTTGATGCTCTTGTTAAGAGTAGTTAAGTATATTTATCTGACTAATACATGAGGAGGGAGGGTAAAATATTTCTGATTGCGTTTTCCAGAGGATTGGGATTCCCGGCGCATTGAAAAGTATACAAGTGTGGCTTGAAGTGCATTGAAGTTCATGATTATTTTTTTTTCTTTCTCGATCCGCTCTTTTTTATTTTTATTTTTCATTCGTCGACTTTAGGAATATGCAATAACAGTAAAAGTGTTGGGAGTGAAGTTGAAATGTTTCTGAGTGCATTAAAAAGAAATATTGAAGTTTGTCGTGTGGGATTAATTTTAGCTTCCACTCTTCGGCCTATTTTTTAAATAAAAATTACATTTTATACAGATTGTTTTTTTTTTTTTTGAAATTCCATACGCGAGATATTTGTGACTTCTTGTGTGCGTAGTCTGCGCAATGACCCACCTCCGCTGTGGGCTCCTCAGCGCAGCCCTCTTTCTGGGGGAAGGGTTTAAAGGTTTCAATGCAATTTTTTTCGGAAGGCAGAAAAAAACCATGCTCATTCATAAGTAAAATCATTAACTTTTCAAAGCCAGCTCTTTCACCGCCTAAATGACGGATCCGCCCCTACAACTAAAACACTTCAGAAGCAAGGGTGCCCACCCGCCCTGAAGTCAAGCCCCCCCCCCTCAATATCGCAGAGACCTCCCCCCAACAAATGAGAAAAATACCCCTTAAAACACCCCCCTAAAAATGTCAATAGCACAGTCTGCGCCATGACCCCCCCCCCCCCTCCATAGGTGGGCACCCTTGTCAGAAGTCAACTATATTGAGAGGTTCATTCGATTATCAAATCGATCGAAGAATACACTGCTCGAGTGATTGACATCTCGAGAACTCAAGATCTCGAGAACTCAATATCTCGAGAACTCAACATCTAGAGAACTCAACATCTCGAGAAGTTCAAAGCGAGAACTCGAGCAGTTGATCGCTCGAGCACTCGGAAAGTGATAATCGAGAACTCGAGAAGTTCATCACTCGAGAACTCGAAAAGTGATAATCGAGAACTCGAGAAGTTCATCGCTCGAGAACTCGAAAAGTGATAATCGAGTACTCGAGAAGTTCATCGCTCGAGAACTCGAGAAGTGATAATCGAGAACTCGTGGTAATCGAGTTCTCGAATGATCTTGAATAATCGAGTGATTCGATTATGAGAACTCGATTATGCCCATCACTAATACTTTCAGTGGTTGATTTGAAATTTGCTTTTTTTTTTTTTTAAAGCTAGGGGGCTCTGCTCCCTGCTCGCTAACTGCTCGCCCGGAGATTGCTCCGCAATCTTATTTGATTCGCAAAGATATAAATCGTCAATTAGAAAGAAACGGATTAAAAACGCATTATGAGCTCCCTTTGGAATCAAAAAGCACCCCTTCCCCGAGTTTCAAAATAACTTGTACCAACCTGCAGAGCCGTAAGGGCTAAGGGGCTCATGAGCATTGCAAAACTGCAGTTTTGTACGTTTGAAAAGTCGCTTTCATATTCGTGGTCTCTAGTAACATATTTTGCTCTTCACTGTTAAAACCAGGAGTTCCACAGGGGTAAAGAATTTCACCCAAGGGTGAAAAAACGGTGCCTCTGGGTGAAACAGAGGCTAGGAAGTGTCGTTAAGGTGCTTTTGGTTCCTCAGTGGGTGAACGACGTCAACAAAAGTGCTAAAAGACCATTCAATAGGAGAGCGACTCCTTGCGCATGCGCTCTGACTTATCGTCCAACGAAACTTCAGTTTGAATGGCGAACGAAGGAAGTTGCTACGAGATTTACTTTCACATTGAATGAAGTACAAAACTGAAAATTTCGTGGATTAATCTTCGAAATCTCGCGTAAGTAAAGGCATTTGATCATATTGTAGCTCTTAGAACTTTCGAACATATTTAAAGTGTTTAAAGTATGTTGACAACTCTTATTGTTCCGTTTACCTTATTAAACATTTAATGTCTTGTTATTTATATCCTGCAAAACTGTTACCTAAAACTATCTATCAGTACTATCTTGAACAACAACAACATTAAAAATAAAAACGTTTAAATCAGTTGATAATTGAATTGCTAATTCCGGAATAAAAATGCATCGACGTAAACAGCCTATATACCAATGTCTATTTCTTCTCAATGAAATAACTATAGTGGAAACGAATAGAGTAGCAAAGGCAGAGAAAAAAAAACTGCGTGAAAAGAAATCTCTCACTCAGCGTTTGACTCATGTTTCACATCGTGTTTTGGTTAACGTATCTTTCTCAGGCGTTATTGCATGAAGCTAATGTAGTTATCTGCTCGTTTTTATTTTTAATCTGACGGAAAACTTGACATTGGAAAGAAGGGCTTTTAAATTAGTATTTATCTTGTACGCATAAGGATACTCAAATATCGAATCTTATAATAAGTATTGATAAGTTACGCTCGATTAAAATTTTAAACGTTTATGAAACGCTTTTATTTTCCTATGATTCTAATCTAATGTTACCTAATATTTCTGGTTGTTCCGGCAAATGATTGATAAATACCTTCCCTGTTCGTTTTCGGTACGGATTATAGTAAAAATTGTCAACAACATATTAATTACTGAGCAATTCAAGTGTGAATATAAGAAAGTTAGTGCACGAACAGACAAATTAAAGTCATGAACACTTCTAAACTATGTTCGAAAGTTGAAATGTGATCAAATGCCTTCGTATATATAAATCAAAATAAATAAAACACAATTGTATTCAAAAACGCACACAGCACGGTGGGGGGGGGGGGGGAATCCCTATAGGAAGAAATAAAGGTGCCATTTTTCTCACCTAGGGTACCATCTTTTCACCTACGGTGCACGTTGGGTGAAGGGAGCCAGTTTTTCACCCTTGCTAAGGGTGCAATTTCGGCTCTCTTTCGGGTGTCGCTGGTGAACAAGCGTTTCACCCATGACAGGTGCCAAACGCAACCTGTAGTTTTAACAGTGTTCAGCTCGGGGCTTGAATTGAGTTGAGCCTAAGATTTTCCGTTAAAATCGAAACCCTTTAAGTTTGTGAATAAGAAAGAAGAAACAAGCGAATCGAAAAGACGTAACTATGGCAAAGCCAAATAAATCATAAATAATTTTAATGAAGATGAGATTATTCGAACTTAACTATTAACAGCTTGTAACTTTTTTCCCTTTGGAGATAGAAGCTCAGTTTTCCGACCATAGGTCAAGTTAGATGTGGAGTAAAAAAAGCCGCTCTTTCCAGTGGTGTCAAAAAGAAAACTTTGGGACAATTCCTTCGCTTTTTACTGATAGCTAAATTTTAGGCACTGGTACATTAAATCTAAGCTTAAAAAAGTTCGAGCTAGAAACGCAAATAACTCCCGCCGTATTTATGTTAGAGCATTGAAACAAGTTCCATAGAACGCGGAAAATTCTACCCTTTCCGACAATATTAATTTATGCAAGTAATTTTTCATCCCAATAATAGGCAATTTACGCAAAATTTGAGCTCAAAAAATTAATTACAAAAAAACTAATTCGAATTTAAAAAAGTAAAACCCCAGGTGCACACCCCCGGGGTTCGAAGTAATTTTGTACAAAATTTCAAGGTTGTAGGTGCTATGAGGTCTCCTGGGACGCACGTCCGCCACAGACTTTCTTCCAGAATTTCTTTGAAACCTTACTTTTATTTACTATAAAGAGATTAGTTGGCAGAATATTTGAATCGGAACGTTTTACGTTATTTTATAGTTTTTTCGCTCCTTGGCGGCCTTTTTTACATTTCGATGCGTTTCTTTAATTATTCGGAGGACTTTTTTCTCATTTCAACGGAATACTTAGTCTTGTTTAAAGGCTTGTTTTGTTCGAAAGTTCATTAAAAAGGCGAGATAACGTGTGACATTGCCAAACAAGTAATTTCTATGCAACTTTGACTAAACATGACGGCAATGTAGGAAATTAAAAATCATCGCCAAGATTTAAAAGGAGCCAAGTGAAGTGCCACAGAAAAGCACACGCCAAGATTTAAAAGGCGCCAAGTGAAGTACCACAGAAAAGTACCCAAAATCTTTTATGTTTACCACATTTTTATCTGTTTAGAAAAATTTCCAAAAAGGTATTCATGTGAGAAGTATTGCTTCTAATTCGCGTACAGAAGTACACGCACCCATTCTTTTGAATTGTTAAAAACACCTGATATAAAATAGACGTAAAGGGAAGTTGTGTGATGACAATATCAGGTTTTTACTTCCTTTTACAAAAAAGGAAGTATTGTATTCGCGAAAACAATTTCACTCAAAAACCGGCCTTAATTTCTATTTTTCTCATCCCCGAATGAATGTTGAGTTTTTTTTTTCGACCCGACCACACGTGGATATATGCCTAGGAACCTACAGACACCCGAAATATCCATTTTGATTACCCCCCAGTTAATTACAACGAATTTTCTCGTGACGTCTGTATGTACGTATGTATGTGTGTATGTATCTCGCATAACTCAAAAACGCTATGTCCTAGAAAGTTGAAATTTGGTACGAAGACTTCTAGTGGGACCTAGTTGTGCACCTTCCCTTTTGGTTGCATTCCGATGTCCCTAAGGGGGTCTTTTGCCCTTTTTTGGGAGGAGATCATTGTTAATTTCGATTTAAACTCAAGTGGTGTTATAAATTGTCGGACACTTGGCGATATATCGCCAGTCTTCTGGTCGCCAAGTTTTGTCGCTAACTTAGCGACAAATTTGGCGATTTTTTTTTTAAATTTTAAATTTGGTTTCAATTTTTTCACTGTTGGTGATATTTAGAGAGTAAACAATTGAATCACATTAAAATTGCCAATAATGGGGACATGTCATTAAATTGGAGTAAAAGGAAGTCATGTGATGCACACATCAGCTCGTTTGATATTAAAGTAACGTGATCTGACCAGTGAATGAGCACTGAAGCGCGAATAACTCAGTTTTTTGGAGAACTTACATGAAGCTGGTGCAGCAACCCAGTAAATAAGACGTCTAATCAGTGGAAAAATGCAAAATTTTTAGTCTTTTCTTTTATGGAAATGCGTAGAAAATAAATACTGTTACCATTTGCTTTATGAATATATATTTTAAAACCTGATTAAAGAAAAAAAAATAGCTGTTCATTGATTTATTCCCCTGGAGTGTTGTTCACTGCTATGTTCTTTAATCTCCTTAAACACCTTAAGAGTAGGAAAGCTGAGACCATGTGTGCGAATTGAAATGAATGCTCTTACGCCGACATCAGTGCAAATCATGCATGAACAGATTTCTTTAGAAATAATTTGCTGAAATGCAGACTAGAAAGACATTCCCATTATTTTTTCTGGGAGAGCGAAGTTTTCACCACTGAACCAACACTCCAAAATATAGGGCATGGAATCATCGCAGTGGAGAACATTATAACAGCCGAGAAATAACTAAAGATTTGTTGTTAAGCCTTTGGAAAGAATACATGATAACTTGTCGAACCATGAAATATCTTCTTTACGCATATTATGCAATATGCATTCTAACAGAATTACGTTTCGTATCGATTCTCCCTTTCCTTCTAGGGAATCATAAACGTTTTGTTAAAAACAGTTATTTGGAGTTGGGGCGGAGCTTAGTTTTTCTAACGGTTAGACGGTATAAACTTGTTTTTCCAAAATAAATAAATAAGTAAAACGTGGGTTATGTACATATCGAATGTGCTGATCCCGTTGATGGAACTATTTTTTCTTAACTTTCCCGTTTTCGAGATTTTCGCGACTGAAATGTAGCATTAGTAATGTATTTCAGTAACGTTAGTCTCGGTAGTTAGCTATGCAACACCTATGAGACTTTTCTGCGGAGCTACGGAGTCGGAGGAAAAGCGACCAACTTCGACTCTTGCAATTTTAGAGAGTCTGACTCCGACTCTTTTACTCAAATCAGTCCGACTTCGCAAGCACTGGCAGATTTGCAGACTTTAGGGGAAAATGATTACGACTCTGACTCCTTTTAACAAAAATCAGTCCGATTCAGACTCCGCAGCCCTGCTTTTCTGACGTCATTGATCATTCTCTTAAATAGAGTATTGTTTTTTAACTCCCAAAGTAAATTCGGTGTTCATGTATGAAATAGTCAAATTTAGTTTTAATACGTAAAAGTTGTATGAAAATTCCCGACTTTTGTTCGATACACCGAGACTTGCGCCATTGAAATATAGCATTATATGCTATATCATCTCCTCAGAACAACATAAAGATATCTTAGTCTTTCTCGAAAATGAAAGATTTTCTACAATGTAGAAACGACTGTAGAAAAGGATCTCTAATGGGAAATTAAAAGGTAGTATTTGCAGAGATGAGTTTTTGCGATATTTAAAGGACGAGTTTTGGATTTCATAGGGTCTGGTGGGGTAAAGTGGTCATAAAATCGTAGGTTTTCAACTTAGGTGGATAATAAATACAATAAATTCTTTAAATACTTCAACTTTTTTTGCTATTATTTTACATTGCATTATTAAAGAACACGTACATTGAATTTCAGGAAAAAAAATATTGATTTAAGTAGTTTTATAACATTTTCATTTCCCTTTGTATTTATGACCACTTTACCCCATGGGGTGGGGGAAAGTGGTCATAGCATGGGGTAAAGTGGTCATAGTTAAAAACAGCTACAAAACTGTTACAAATAACCCTATTATTTGTATATTTTGGTTATTTTTATAGTTACAAGTATATGTACGAGTATATGCGGGTATGCACGAGTATATACGGGTATGCACGAGTATATACGTGTCGTTTAAACAAGAGTAAACATGTTCATGTATGAATAAATACATGTATACATCAGATACATGCATACATGTGCCTACTCAAGTATATTCGTGTATACACGAGCGTATAAGCATGTATACGTGATTGCCTACAGGAGTGTATACGTGTCTACACGAGTATATACGAGTCACGTGTATATGCGAGTATAAACGCGCAAAACGAACATCATTTGCGTGTTTGCACATGTATCTCGAGTATATATGTGCATACCTGAGTTTCTGAGTATATACGTGTATAGTCGACGTATATACGCATATATAAGTGTACATAGATACACTACTGGCCATTAAAGTTGCTACACCAAGAATATATTGCCAGAATGAAGCTAAATTTTACATACGTGATAATAAAATTGACATTAGAAAGTGATTACAAAATTAAAGCAAATTGATCATTTATGGTTGGAAAAATCTCGAATAAATGGAGGTTTAAGTACCCTGTTAAGCCACCTCTAACGTGAATGTACGATATACTTGAAGCGAAACAATCGGGCATTGAGACATAACAGTCCCCTACGATATCCTGCGTCATCTCGTGCCACAGTTGCTGTAAACGTGCCACTCATTCGATCAAACTCATACGTGTTAGCACTCACGATTGGGCTCCCAGGAACCATTTTTTAACATGACAATGCTCGGTCAAACACAGCAAGGGTGTAAAGGGATTCCTCTTCCGCATTATCACTTTCTCTGGTCTGCGATTTGTGACTTGTCACAAATTGAGCATATCTGGGATCACTTGAGACGGTAAATTGGACAGCCTGTAAATTTGATCAAATTAGTGGCGCGTTTACAGCAACTGTGGTACGAGAAGACGTAAGACATCGTACGAAACTGCTGTACCTCAATGCTCTACCGTATCGGTTCTTAAATTCCAACTAGAGGTGGCGCAACAGGGTACTTAAACCTCCATTCATGTGAGATTTTTCCAGTAATAAATGATCATTTTGCTTTCATTTTGTAATCGTTTTCTAGTGTCAATGTTGCCATCACATGTGCAAAATTTTGTTTCATTCAGATTATTCCTTCTTGGTGTAGCAATTTTAACGGCCAGTAGTGTACTTACATACATATACGGATATACACGAGTTAATTCGTGGATATATCCAGTGCGTGTTTGGTACGTGCCTACTCATGTATATATATATATGTGGAAGCAAGAGTATATACGTATGCTTACGTGTAAACACGATTATATACTTGTTAGACGTATATACGTACATTTACGTGTAAACATCAGTACATGTATCCACGTATATATACGAGTATATCCGCTAATATACATGTATGCTTACATAGTGAATCCAAGATCTTGGCCAAAATCTAAGTGGTGTGAAAGGGGAGGATAAGAAGCAAAGAATCGTAAGGAACTTATGGTCGTTGACGCGCTACATGCACACAAAGCCAGAAATCGATGGAATGAAAACAGGTCACAAATTTGTTACACAAAGATAATTTTACCCGACATTTTAGTTCTTAAGAAATATTTAGACAGTTGTTAAAAAGTAAGGCCTGTAGTAGCTCTAATACACGCATCGCAACAAAGGCGCAGCGACTGATGAAAGTTTTTCAAGAGTCTCGTAATTGCAACAGAGTGATTACGACGCATGTATTACAGATGCCGGCCGCAAGTTTCATCAATGACTTTAAAACCTTCTTAAGTCGTTGTGTAAAATTGTCTTTTTTGTAATAAATTTGTGACCTGTTTTACATTCATTAGTTTCTGGCTTTGCGTGCATGTAGTGCGTCAGCGTTGAGTTTGTGGCCATATGTTTCTTATGATTCTTCCTTCTTATCCTCCTCTCTAACACCTTTTAAAAACTTGCCCAAGAGTTTAAACTCACCCTGCATGCATGTATATCATATGCTAGTATGTAAGTGTCAGCTCGAGTATGTACGTGTATATACGTCGTGTCTACCTGAGTATATAAGTGTTCGTATATGTACGAGTATAAGCGGGTATATACGTGTATAGTCGGATGTATATCTGTATAGATAAAAAATACTACGAGATACCCAAATACGTGTTTATTGGTGCATTTATGTGAATACGTATATATACGTGCCTATACGAGTATATGCGTATGCATGCGCATATACTCATATATTTAACCTTGTTTACTGTAAAAACAATACATATTAAGTGAAATTAATATTTAATTGATACCTGCCTTATACTTAAAGATTAAGAGATTTTAAAAGAACAATATTCGTTAAGCCTAATATTATGACCACTTTACCCCATCTTACTAAAATTGTTCTAAAAAATTATTCAAAAGAGATTCAGCTAACTGCTAATGAGTATGAGTTCTTGAGACATGTAGGAAGCTTCCTGTGCAGTCAATCTGTTCATAATTCTAACAAACAAAATTTCCCAAGGAAGTTAAAAAAGGTGTTTATATTTTTAAAAAATTTATAATCACTCAAAATATTTTTTTTTAACAAATAAAATTTTGCCAGTTGTAAAAGTTTGTATTCAAAATGTAGTTTTTAACTGCACTATTCTAAAATAAAATTTTCAAATTCATTCGAACATTTATTTTTAAGGTATAGCCATTTATTTGAATTATGACCACTTTACCCCATTGACCACTTTCCCCCACCAGACCCTACTATACTAACAATAGGAAAATACACCCAAACTTTTTTTTTTTTTTTTGCGGTTTATGAAAGTTATTTATTAAAACGAGTGGAAATTATTTATAAAACGAGTACGAGGTAGTATCTTCAAGTGACGACAGGGGCATCCCGATGGGAAATCACTGTGACCTCCCAAAAATTTCTTTATTCGGGAAATTTTTCGGGAGTCGGCAAAATTATCATCACTTGGTTTATTTTGATGTCGTTTAAATATAACATTTTTGGTTATTTACTACGTGAGACTTTTATGCGGTGCCTATCTTCCGCATAAAAAGAGGTTTGGGTGTATTGGAATTTGACGTTTTTTTCCCTTTATTTTCAACGGAAACCGAATAAGCAAATTTGCACAATAAAGCTCAAGTACAATGAATGACAAAAATGCAAAAAAAAGAAAAAAAAATTGCAGATACTGACATTAAACTTCCCACACAGCCGGTATATACATCCTTTAATTGAACCGAATCAAATATCGTGTGCCAGTCACGCGAGAGGGATCGTAAAGGTTGTATTGATCACCTGCGACAAGTGAATGGAGTCATAATTTTTGTGTTATGTTTTCCGATGACCAGTAGTTAACTATTACATTAATTTGAATTGAAAGGCTACGCAACATTTTAACGCAGAATTGTGAAAATGATGTTTATTGAATCAATTTAAACATATGGGGAAAGTTTGGCTGATCCGGGCCGGCGCACAGTGCGTAGCTCATTAGAAATATTTCTAAAAGTCTTTTAATTTCACTTCAAAACTTAGAGGTGCAGTTTCGTCTTACCTTCCACTTATTAAAATGCTCTAGTAAAGTTAGCAAATTTTATACATTTTAGTTTTTACATCCAAGCCTCTTTCTGTGCGGTCTTTTTTTTTTTTTGTGCAACTTTTTTTGTGTGTTGTATGGAAATTTCAATCAAATTGGTACTCAATTGACGATAGTATTTATAAAACGAACGAACTTTTTTTATGTGGTCCCTATACACCGCACAAAAAGAAGTTTATGTGTACTACTTTTGAAACAAGACGATGTTGATTTCGGGCATCATATATGGTATATATATGATGCCCTTTATATGATATATATATACCGTATTACCCGGCATTGTCCGGCATGCCGGAAAAAAGCGTGATTGACCAGCATGTCGGGAAATTCGAATTTTCCTGCATGCCGAAGAGTTCGAGGTTTATTTTGCAACAAAGCAAAAGTAAATTTACCCATTCAAATCCAATCAGAAATCAAACCACTGTAAGGAAAATAGAAACAAATCCCGAAAGTAACCTTCTTTCAAAAAAAAAAAAAAAAAAGATGTATTGCACTTAATATGTGCTTCTTATTTATGATAGGTCATTATTAATAGCTTTAATTATATGCCAATAAAGTAATCAGTTCAGAAGCAATCATCGTTACTGCGATTTGTTCATAATTTTTAAATAAATTATTTTAGGTTCCTTTTAAAGAGGTAAGTTTAATTTTTATTTATTAAATAGCTTTGGTAAATTCTTTAGCACTGGTTTAGGGGCGGTAACTTTCTGCTTAAATGTTTGCTTACTTAGTTTTAATTTACATTTTATAAAATTATTCGTTATTATGTAAAAATGACACATCAAGAGGCTAAAGGCGATGCGATGTGTGTGGCGACCCAGCCACGGTAATATTTTTTTCTCTACAATAAACGATAGCCTGCAAAGTTATGTAAGATTTGTAATTTTCAATAATTAACAGAGCAGGAGATTATTTTCTCTGTTTCATTCAGTGAATTAGTCATTTGGTCAACTAGATCATTAATACCCTCTGGTCGCCCACACCTCCCCCTTGATCTAACGCGCCCCTTAGCCCCACAGGATATAGAAGCGCAAGGTCGCGTGGACAAACACACAAACAAATAAGCGTGTGCAGGATTTAATAGAATGGAAAACATAGTTTAATATTGTTACAAATTCTGTAAATAGTAATTATTGTAGTAACGTAACCTGTAAATAGTTTCCCGTAATGAATATACAACCCCTTTTCATTCCGCTAAAGTATACGACTATTTCCTTTTCTTTTCATTGATAAAATTTGATAACGGTCTACGCATTTCGAGAAGCGTGTGGAATATTTGAGAGATTTCTTTTCGGTGTTTATATAAACGGTTACGCTGGATAAAGAGTTAGTTTCGATTGATATTTCGAACTGAGAAGATTTTTGCTCTGTTTATAGCGAGGCATTTCGCTGTGTTGTTTTCGTATTTTGTGTCAGAAGATCTATACAACTTTACTCGATGTCAAATCGCGGATATCCCAAATTTGCCATAGCGAATGCGCATGTTGCGCACGGACTAAGATCATTAAAAGTCTTGCTTAAATTAATTGCAAAAATATTTCAGCTAACAAAAATACTGCAAAGCACGGATATCCACACACGTATTTCATATATTTTCAATTCATTATGTGTTGTTTGTGAAAAATCCATTAATTTAGAAAATAAGCAAACCAATAAAAAAGTGCTATTTTTCGCTTTCAATTAAAAAGTTATATGTGCCGTATTCAAATGCGTAGTTTCATATAATTTGTCACGTAAAATATTGTAATGGTTTAACCCCAGTTTCGCGCCGACATTTAAAATTTCTTCCCACCATAAATATATCAGAACTGAAAAACAGGGAGAAGGAAATTTCGTATCGGCAAAACTTTGGGGGAAGGGGGAGGACAGCATTCTAATCTCATTCATTAATTTTTATAAATTATTTAGGTATAACTTTTAGTGAAAATTTAAAATGGAAATGCCCTACTGATAAACTTGTGAAGAAATTAAGAGGTAGAATACATTGGCTCTATCTATTGAGAAATATAGTTAGGAAAAAGTTTCTTAGATGTTTATTTTATGCTTGGATAAACTCAATAATTACGTATGGTATTTGTGCATGGGGAGGTGATTATGAAACAAATCTTACCAATTTAAATAGAACTTATGCAAAAATTTTGAAAATAATTTATGGATCTAAACAAGAACTTAATAAAAACGATACTATTTTACAAAGGTCAGAGAAAATCTATAATATCAGAGAAATATATGCACAGAGAATATTGTATTTTTTGCATAACAACAATAACTGGTTTGAAATTAATGAAAAACAATATAATACTCGAACTTCAGGTAAACAATATAAAGTTGTAAAACCAAATAAAACGATTATTAAAAAGCAATTCTTTTACTTGGCACCGCGGCTGTTTAATGAACTAACGGAAGATGTTAGGAATGAGAACTTTAAAAAATATAAACAAGGGGTCAATGAATATATATACAAAATAATGACATTCTATCAACAATTAACTTTTAGCTGATAAAATATACTGACTTGCCAACCGGGGGGGATTTTGTATTGTAATTTTTATACTATTGAATGTTTCAATGCGAGTTATTGTTTTTTTTTTTTTTTCTGGAGTCAAACAGTCCATGTTTTTTTTTTTTTTTTTTTCTGGAGTCAAACAGTCCAATAATTGTTTTGTGTAAAATTTTTACTACTTGTGTAAAATTAATTTGTAAATATTTCTGTTAATACATATTTGTGTTTGTACTCCATACTAAACCAATTAAAAAACACTGCGGACAGTGCCTTTGGCGCTCTTTAGTGTTGAATTTAATACTAACTCGTGTTGAACTATAATCAAGATTTTCTTAATATTTTGCTATGAAGTTTGTAATTTATTTTTTATAATTTGTAAGTTTTTTAACTTTACTTTTTTTTTAATTTTGCTTACTGTTATGTATGTGTATTTTGTTTGTTAATAAATTTTATCTTATCTATCTTATCTTAATTTGTTTCTCTGGTTAAGTATAAACAAACAACATAGCTCATTGGGCTTTCTGTCTTCAGATTCGAAGTCTGAGCGCATGCGCAGTCGCTGTGGCAAATTTGTGATATCCGCGATTTAACGTCTAGTTGCAACTGTCGGATATGTTTTAATCTTGATTGAATTTCATTTCCTAAGACAACTTTGGAATAACTGTTAGATCTGTTCTAACCTTGCAATTGCAGTCCGAGATAAACAAACCCTATGAGCTGAGAGTAAGTACATAAGAATTTAGGGAAAATTAGTGATTTTCAAATTTCAATTACTCCAGCCCATGATGTCCCTGGAGGTTGAATTTTTGTATATGTAATCAATGGCCCCCCAAGAATATGTATACAAAAAATCATTACCGTAGCCTCCCGGGGGGGGGGGCTGTGATAGAACCCCGGGAAGGTACAATTTGGGGGGTAAAAACGAGGGGGGAAGGGGAGGGGGTCAAATGGCACAAAAGGCACATCAGTAGGGCACAAGGAATGTGTGTGCGAAATTTCAGCTTGATTCCTTTTTTCGTCTGGGCTGTAGCCCTGTCAAAGAAAGCGAAAACTTTTTTGAACAGCGATTTTATAACTTTAATACCTTCTCCCCATGATGGTTCAGGGGATTGTATTTTGGTTTACGACGTCAGGGGCCACTAGAGATTGAGTGTACCAAAAATCAACTCCGGGGGTCTTCATGGGGCTGAGATACAGAGGGGTGAAAATCCCAAAAAACCCCAACTTGGTCTGTCGTGTAATCTTGTTCTTGGTCGCTTTTATTTTCTTTCGTCTTTGGCGGTGGATTTGCTTTTGCTGACGTTTGGTTTCCTTGGCGGGGTGGGACGCTCCTGCGTCCCGTGATCTGTAGCAGAGCTTATTTGCACATGCATAAAAGTTCTAACGTGACAAAGGTAAACAGTCGGAGCTTCAGAACTATTAAATATGGCGATTTTCCGGCACGCCGGAAAGGACTAGGCAAGCGTTATTGAAAATCTGGTGACCCCCGAATTTTGCGGCATGCCGGATAATGCAGGGTAATAAGATATATACTATATCATATCTAAAAAAAAAAAAAACTGCTTTTCTGTGCAGGATTTTTTACACGCTTGCGTAATGAACATAAAAAAAATAATAACAAAGTTGTTTTTGAATGTGAGTAAGCCGTATGCCTGCTTTAAATCATGATGAAAATACATGATCGTACATCATGAAATAAAAATCTTCGTCAGTAGTTTAAACGTGCATAAATCTGCCCATTTGTGGTTTTTGAATACATATACTAGAAATTAATATCAGAAATTAAAAAAGAAAGGTAATTATTGACCGGCTTGAGTAATAGCATGTTGTTCCGAGTTTTCTTTCTATGGATAGTACACTTCAAAATGTTAAGTTAAACGTTGACAGAAAAGGCACGTTGTCAAAAACTCTGGTTTTAATGGTTGTGATATTAAATGCATGTGCTTAAAGTGTTTTTAAAGTTAGTAAGGAACTTTGCGTAGGAGTCGGGGGGGGGGGGGATGAAAAACAACTGGTAGAAGTTTATGATCTGTGTAATACGAATCATTCATATCATTTATTCGTCTTTCCCGGTTCATTACTTCGTTAATTGCCTCAATTCTTTTTATTGCTGTTTCATAATTTCGTCTTGAAGTGTGTTGTACTTTCTTAGTAACCTCTAATCATTTCATGCCTGTAATTCCATTTAGAGTTACATAATTTCTTTGGTTGTTACAGCTCTTTTAGCTCGATGAATTTTGTTTAACAGCTATTTATTATTTTTTTTTAAAGACAGCGCAAGGTGAATTTTCTTTCTTTTTTTAATTTATCTTTTTTCTTTTTTATTGTGTGTGTGTGTGTGGCAATCATTTATAAACAAGAGACTTCATGTTTTGTATCCAGGGCTGTTTGATTTTTTTTTCCACTCTAGGAAAAAAAAACAGCGGAAAAAACCTGGAAAAAACCGTCCTGATCGATGTATCATATTTCGTCTAATTTTTATGGGTAAATTTAAAAAAAAGTTTCAAATTAAAAGAATCAATTTAAAATTTTTTAAAGTTGCCTGTATTACCAAATGCTTAAATCTACGGCGGTATTTTTTTCCTGACTGGAATAGACTATATATGGTGCTATATAGTTAAAATAATACCAGATAGGAGCAGAGTAAATATTTCACCATTTCACTTTGTCCCGTTATTTCACTTTGCCCCATGTTTCCCTACTTGTTTTTAATTGATTTATCGTTATTATTTTTAAACATTTTTACCATGAGAAAATAAACTTTTTTTAAGCACTTTTATTATACTTGGCCTGATTGTCACGGAAAAATTTGTGGCATGCTTTCGCTTATATCTCAGCAACTAGACCACTTAGAGACTTCGGGATTTAACTACATGATTTGCTTAACCTTAAGGTACAACTTAACGCTAAAAAGTTAAAATTCTAAAATAAAATAATTATTTCGGTTAGGATGGAAAGCAGCAAATTTCATGTAATTTCCCTATAAAATGTTTAAATATAAAACCCAGTATTACAAATTTTTTCTGCAACAGTAATGTTAATTGCAATCATGATGAAAATTTTGAATCAAGGCTTCTCTGGAGCAAGCATGAAATTTATCTACAATCGTTGCTCTCTTAGGATTTTTATCCTCATCTATGCCAATAATTGAAAACGGGGCTAAATAAAGACACTTATCACGAGTAACTTGTATGCTGTGATGTTGGAAAATATGAATTAGCTTCGCAAACCATTAATATTTAAATGGTTCTAATTAAATTAGCACAAACAAATCGTAATGGGGAACTAGGATTAATTTTTAGTACCAAATGCTTAAAGTTTTAGACACGTTTAGTTTTTTTTCTCTTTTAGTATGAAGCATTTACATGAAAAAAAGGGGTGAAAGTTCGTGATGGTAGCATTCCATTTCTGAAATACATTTTCACTAAAAAGAATAAAATAACAGAATTTAAAAAAAAAATACTAAGCACTTTTCATAATGCACTCAAAAGGACAAAATAACTTTTCAGAGTCAGAAAGGACAATATTTAAGTTATTCCTGAAGTTTTCTATTTGTCCAAGAAAATAACTCTCCAAACGAGGAAAAGTGCGGCTCAAGGTCATTTCAAACCAAACTTTTCCAGAAAAATATGCATTTTTCAAAACGCAAATTTATGACGGAAAGTTAGATAATGGTCAGAAATTTCTCTACCTAAACTGTTTGAACCGTTTTGTTGAAAAAAATAAGTAAAAAGAACATGTTTTAAGCTGCTTCGTGTCAGAATGCGTATAGTATTTATTACAACTTGATTTATCTAATGCCCGCTGAGCAGTTGTTTTATTAACTATTTTTTATCAAGTACTTGATAGATTGTTCCCTCAGCTATACTCAAAGGATAAAAAGCGTCCTCAGATATTAAGTGTAAAAAACTAACTACCCATCTAGAACAAATGAGAAATCCCGCTGCAACATCCCCCATATGAAAAAGAATAAAACAATGGAAAGGATATCGTTTGAAAAAATGATAAAGGTTTAAACAGTTCTCTGAATAGGCGAAAATCACCTCTCGATGTAAAATGAACACATTCTTCTACTAAAATGACTAATCACTCTTTAAAAACGAAAAACAATTCTTTGTAATTTGAAATATTTCGCCAAACAAACAAAAAATACAATAAATTACATTAACAGTAGCTTTAAAATGTAAACAAATGATCACGCAACTCTATTATTTACATCCAAAGTCGCCAAGCCACCACGGTACTGTAATAACGCCAATCAGTGAGCGAAGCCAACTCCGACCTATTAGCAGTCCGATCTTTTGAACGAAAACTTTTTAAACTTCATATATTGCCCAATTTGTTCTTTCCACCAAAGATTAAGATCTTCCACTGCTCTGATCTTTTGTGTACAGAACTACCCTGTTGTAATTTATCTGGACGAAACTAAAATTTGTTTCGTCTTTAAATTCCATCATCTTTTCCTTAAAGTATCCTTGACATTGGTGCCAAAACTCAAATGGATTTCAGCCGAGAAACAAATGCTGCTAGGTATGGTAGTTTCTGACCATTTGGTTAGGAAAACTTAAAGCACCGATCCGTTCACATGGTTCAACTACAACCACAGAACACGTATTTTGCGTGAACCTCCCAGTACTTTAGTTTAAAAATTTTTCACGGGACCTAAACTCGTTGCTTTCAAGAAATGAAGGCTTCTCTCTCTCTACATTTTATCTATTCTCAATTGAGCAACTATCACAGTAGGAAATTTCATTACAAAAAGCAGAGCTGGCTTTCTTATTGTCCTTTGGCAACGGGTTAAATATTTATTTCAGTTCTCGCTCAACAATAGGTTAAAATAAATATTAGTCATTTAAGAGATATAACAATCCAATGTTTAAATTGATTAATTAATTAACAAAAACGTTTTCGATTCGATCCATCGCGCTTCGAAACCATGCTTGCCACAACTTAATTACACACAAAAAAATAGATCAAAATCCGTCCAGCCGTTTAAAAGCCTTATGGTGACAAACGTCCGGACAGAATATATATATTGTAACGGATTCGGTGCGACTTCCACTTTCTTGAAATGAAGACACAGTTCTTGATAAAAACACAGGAAATTTATTTACACTATGTACAGGAAAGATCTTCAACAACTGCTAAATTATTCATCAGCAATTAAGCAATTATCACACAACACCGTAAACTCAACGTTTACACACGTATTTACTTCCAAATACGAAAACAACACAGCGAAATGCCTCGCTATAAACAGAGCAAAAATCTTCTCAGTTCGAAATATCAATCGAAACTAACTCTTTATCCAGCGTAACCGTTTATATAAACATCGAAAAGAAATCTCTCAAATATTCCACACGCTTCTGGAAAAAAAAGTAGACCGTTATCAAATTTTATCAATGAACAAAAAGGAAATAGGGGGGTCGTATCCTTTTGCCATATGTTAAGGGGTTGTGTATTCATTACGGGAGACTATTTACAGGTTACGTTACTACAATAATTACTATTTACAGGATTTGTAACAATATATATATATATATATATATATATATATTCTAATGTGGTCTTATTGTCCAATATCGTTCATTTCAATACCGTCTGCGGATCAGAACTGTTTTCGAAGAAGTGGACAAAATAGTTACCCTGCTAGTGACCACAATTTTTTATCTTAAAAAATTACACTTCAAATTTTACACTGGAACATTTCGATGCCAAGACACCAAGGCATCAAACCGAGGACGTCCAGTTAATTAGAAAACCTTTTTTTAAATTACCATTCTAGATGTTTCTAGCTCTTTAGAATTTACCCAAATGTAAATGATACGCTGCACTGATTGCTGGTGTAGTTCTGTAAAATTGCGAAATATGGGTTTTTCAAAAAAAAAAAAAAAAGAGCGGGGTAAAATTAAACAGCGGAAAAACCTGTTAGTCCATCCATGTTTAAATTTCAGTGCCGGAAAACTATTTTGTTGGCATTCTTGACACGTAGAGGTGCCGTGACATGTGCGCCGTAAAAATATCGTGCTTGGGTAGCATAAAAATAGAATGACGATGAATTTGTATCCCAAGTTCTCTCCGACTCCATGTCATCGTTGCTGGCTATATCCGAGTTCTTTTTTCGAAGCAAAACTGTTAGCAAACGCCTACATCCAAGCAAAGGAGAAGCATTTAACCCCTTAGGGCAGCGTTTATCAACCTTTATCCGGCCGCCCATGATCGCTGCCACTGGCGACTAAAACATCAACTATTGCGAGTATTTTGAAAAGTTGCAGACTTTGGCGACTATTTTAGCCTAAATTAACACAAAATCGACTATTTTGTAAAAAAACTGCTACTATTTCATTCTAACAGCGACTAAAATGTAAAAAAAAATAGTGAATGTAAAAAAAAGGAAATAAAAAATAATTTTTGCATGTAAAGTATGATAAAATAATTGACCAAATAATAAATTTCAATGTAAAAAATGCGTGGGGTGCTGTCTATTTAAATTTTTGCAAGGACAACAAATAAAAGATTTAACACAACTGATATGAAGTCCCCCACGTGTTTTTTTACATTGAAGCTAATTGTTTGGTCAGTTATTTTGTCATACTCAACATTAATTAAAACTTAATATTACTAGTTAAAACTTGTCATTAAAGTTATCATACTTAACATCAACAAATTAAATAATTGTATTCGTTGCCTATCCAAGAATTATTGAAATTCGGCTCATTCGATCGCTGATATCTTTCTAAATTTTAAAGATATTGAACTGGAATTTTATTAGGAGTTTGGGGATCTAATTGGGTTTTAAATTACAAAGGTTATATTGCTATCTTTCGCACATTTGTGGTGAAAATTTAATTTCTTTAAACCTTCATGTTTCATCAAATTTTCAAAATTTTCGTTTCAATTTTTAGTGTAATGGTTCTCTTGTATACTGTTAAGTATACAGAAACTTTGGTGAGCCATGATGGAAAACTGCGTGTTATGAACCAAAACCAGGCGAACAAAATTAATATTTTTGAAAGAATTGCTTAAATTTTCGTAAACATAAGTGATACTTTCATGCACAGAATTATTGTTCACAGTAAGTAAATTAAATGCTGAAAATTACAGATTATCCATAGCTATTTATGAGGAAGGATGATCAAAAAAACAGTTTTAGTTTCATCAAATTGTTTCTGGTTTCTTAAATGCATGGGGTATTTACTTTTTATTGGAAAATGAGAGCTGGGTCAAACTTTTTCGGTGACAAAAGTTACAGAACAATTGGTCTGTTAGTTCTCGAGAAATTTGTAAAAATGTGAATTTTTGAGAGTGTCTCAAATTTTTTATACAATATGCACAACTTTCTCACCATTGAAACACACTTACATGATTAACTCTACATCATGATTACTGTGTGACGGGAGAGAGCTCCGTTTGTCTAGGTGATCCTATTTATAGCAGCTGAGGTACGTCTATTCATCGAAGTATGAGTGGCATGATTTAATTTTTATACTTTGAAAAAAATAATAGAAGACTATTTTAGATACTATTTTCCTTATTTGGCGACTATTTTGCAGACTTTTTCATTTGAGGGGCTACTAAAACGACTATTTTAAGGACCATAACTAAGTGGCAGCCCTGTGGTGCCCAACTTTTTTCTGCCCGAGGACCGCATGTCATATTAAAACTATTTCCGCGAGCCTAAAAATTTGATTCGTTTCTAAATAACATGGGGAAACATGGAAAATGAAAGAAAATTACAAACCAAAGATTGTCGTCATCATTACTTGATAAAAAAATTACATTTTAACTTTATTACTATTTTTTTTACAATTTTATTTGAAAAATGAAATTATTGTTGTTGAATAATTGCTCAAATCCAGTGCTTTATCTGCAGTATTTAATGTTTAATGTAGTCTTAATGGGAATATCATTTCTTCCAAAACAATGCAGCGTTTTCATTCAAGTTTTGAATACTGCTAACAAAAAACACCAAAAACTCTTTAAATTTGAAAGTGCCAAACTCTCTAGATTTAGCACACTTTATAAGCGCCGTAAAATATGAATTTCAGAAGAATTGCTTCGAATGCAGGTATATGAGTACACGCACGTATTAGTTTGAGTTGCTAAAATGACATAGAATATTTAACTAGGGTAAAGTTATGTAGCGTACACATTAGACTTTTCCCCTTTATTTAATAGATGCATGTTTTTTTACGTTTACTCATGTCAATGCTCGTAAAGCACTACCTCTTCAATAAAATATCTGTTGTAACAAAATCAATAGAATATAGAAATGAAATAAAATCGATTGATCATATAGATTTCACGAGAAATGTGTTCAGTAAAACACTCCCTGAAACAGAAGTCTGGTTACGACCCTAATATGCCCTGATATGATCCCCAAAGTAATGTTTGCCCAGTGGCCCCTTCTGTCTTCAAAAGGGTGCTGTCAGTAGTATATTCCTACAAAACATTTAAACATTTTGAGCATTAATGAGTATCGAGCTAGCATTCATTAGAAGTATACCTTTGCGCTTTTCGGAAGCTTTGTTAGACCCAGACATTTATCTTAATTGGTTTTTATAATGCAAATGAAATGCAAAATTGAGGCAGTTAGCAGCAAAAGGACGTAAGTGGACTTTTCTAAGGTTTGTGTAAAACGCGTTCTAAGTTGTAGATAGGCTTTCATTGAAAAAAAATCCCGAATCATGCTGTATAATCAGGCCTTAACTTGCACGGGAACTCACGGTAGCTTAGCTCCTGCACTTCCTTTTACAACATTTTAATGACAACAATTAACCTGAATTTTAAACAAAATTCAGGCTGTTGATTTGTAAACGTAGTTCATTGAGCCCTCTGTATTTGGCAACACCCAATGTCGGATTTACTGGTCAAAGGGCCGTCGCAATTTAATTTTGAGGGCTTCTCGCAATTGCGACATGGTACATCTGCCACTGACAACACCTGCCAGGACTACTAGTACCATCTCTTACTCCTAGACCGATGAGTTTGTTCTACCATTTGTTTTAGATACCTTCAAATTTTAAATTTCGGCACTGACAACCCTTTGCTTGTTTGTAGGTGTTTTAATTTAAAGGACGAAAGTAAAGTTCTTTTGAAGCGAAAATAAAGACCATTATTGAATTTGCTCCAATAACAACTAACAACAGATCATTGGAAGTAAAAGATATTGTGCAATGAAAGTTATTTATAAAGCAAGTGTTCAGTGAATAAAAGAGCCACACAATAATCACACGTCAAAGGCTTATTGAGACATTATGTTTTAATCACAATGAACACTCCAGCCCCTCCCCAAGCTCCCTCTTCAAACTCCAGTTCCTATTCTTCCGGGATTAGCTATGGCAGTCGAGGATTCAGACTTGGGTCTCAGGTGCCACGTCCGGAGTTGATAGCGGCGGCGCTGAAATTTGTAGGGCTCGACCGATGGCATTTTTTGGCCGATGGGCCGATGCCGATTGTTGGCCGATTGTTCAAAGATGGCCGATGGCCGATTGTTTTCCTCCAAATGGCCGATGGCCGATGGCCGATGCCGTTGACCGATGGCAAAAAAAAAAAAAAAAATCAAACAGAAATAAATTGATAAGATTGTCAGGGATTTAAAGGATCATTGATTCATTTCACTTTACTTCCTTTCTACAAATTAAGAATTGTAATCACAAAAAAAAAATCAGATTTCGACCTAAATTTCTATTTTACTATCAACAAATTTATACTTCACAAGTTTTTTTGGCACATCTGTACATACATATGTACCTAAGAATATATAGATAACCAAATATCCATTTTGAACGCCTCCTCAGTTAATTATCGCAAATTCTCTTGTGATGTCTTCATGCGCGTAAACTTGCGTCACTCAAAAACGTTATGAAATAGTAAATTAAAAACTCATACGTACGTAGTATGATCTAAAAGTTCGAGGTCAAGTTGTATAAAACCTTACCCTGAATAGTTCACATTACCGAAGCATATATCTATCTACAAAACAGTCACCTTGAACGATTATGCACTTCTGCCAACGTACGTATAGCTTTTAGAAGCACTCCTGGAAGACATTTTTCGCAAATTCCTGTAAGGCCTCTTGCGCTGCTGCTTTAACTTCACCGTGGGGAAGAAGGCGACTTTCATCTTGAGGATGCACGGTTCGATTGGTCAATACTCTGATATGACAAACAAATAACATAACGTTTCGTCGGACTTAGCTCCGTGTGACTTTTACCTGTTCCCAGCAAAAAAAACATTTGCATAGACGCCGCTTTTTTCCGTCAGAAAAAGATGAAGCTGCATCATAGAAGGTAGCGAAAAATGGCTTCCAAGAATGTTTCCAAAAGTTATATGAACACTGGCAGAAGTACATAGTCCCTTAAGGCGACCTTTTGAAGGTGGATGTGCTTCGGTAATGTGAACTATTCTGGGTAAGATTTTATACAGCTTGTCCCCGAACTTTTGCATTGTACTACGTACAATCTGTATAGGGTGTAGTTATGCTTCTCCTTTTTTGACTGCTGTATGATGAAAGAGAAAGAACAATAGCCAAAAAAAGAAGGAGGAAAAACAAAGAGACTGTTTAGTAACCAATTGATTTGTTTTTTCGTTTTTTTTTAAAATTGAGCATATAACTAAGATTTCAGTAATGTTGTAATAATGTATGGATTTAGGTTCACTAAACATAGTTTAAAAAATTAAATTACGTTGTTTAATCATTCAAAAAAAAAAAAAAAAAAACAATTAAGAATAGAACTATAAAACCGTAAACAAATTACGCGATTAAAGTGGAAAGATTGCACGTAGACATTTTTAGTCATAAAATTAAACAAAAAAGGTAACAGATAAATTACAATATTAAATCAAAATAGTAATATTTTTATACTTATTTAAAATTTATGAATAGAAAAGTTTGCATTTTTCATAAAAGCTATAACAGTGACATACATTTTGCTGAAAAAAAAAACCATGAAAAGAGCAAGGTTCTTAAAACGCAGGTACAATAAACAAACTCAATATTTACACCAAGTTAATAACTGAATACATATACTACTTGATCTGATGTTTGCACACATAGTATTGAACAATTTGATTGTGTAATCTTTTATGAAGCTTTACAAGAATGTTCAAATTGAATTTTTCAATTTAACAATAATTTTCTGAAATTTGAAAAATTGCATAATAGAAAATCCTTGAAACTTTTCTATAAAAAACGAAAGTAACTTATTCATTGATTTTATATAAATACATAAAAATAGTTACTTACAACAGAAAAAAATCAATCGGTATTAATGATGCAAAAAAGATGGCAATTTACGAAATATAGGTGGAACAAGTATGAGAAATACGCAAAATGACATTTCTTGACCAAAATAAATAATCGCTAAATATTTAAGAAATGCTTGAAACGACGAGGTAGGGTTAGGGGGGTCACCCTCTGATTTTGGAGTAAATCACACTTCGGCCCCAACCTCTTCCTCATTTTTTTTAGTACAGAACAGCTACCACCAACGCCTCGGAAGAGTTTCTGAATCTACTTCAGCACTTCTGAAAAAAAAAAAAAAAAAAAAAAAAAAAAAGAAAATCAAAAGTCCCTTTGATTTCCGAATTATGTCACCATTCAAAACGTCTTTAATCGATTTCTTACATTAATGCCCTAAATTCTTTCTAAACAATATATAAAGTTAGAAAAAAAAATCTCCAATTTTATAAATTGTGTTAGTTTTAAACAATTCAGAAGTACAACTAGAGTTTAATTTCAGAAATTGAGGGAGTGGGAGGAGGGGCACGCAAGTGTTCTCGGAAATTCAAAAAATATTCGTAAAAATAGAGTTCAAAATAATCATAAACATTGAGCAGGAAACCCTTTCAAAACTTGCCCCCGAGTTTGTTTTGACGTGCAATGGCGGATTTAAAATATAGCAAATGTTGCAATTGCGCGAGAGACCCCATAACCATAGAGCCACCGAAGGAGTTACAAAAATGCGAATGATAAATATTTTACAACTTCTGTGATCCCCAAAATGTATTTCGATTGTAACTCCGCCGAAGCGATACAGAAAAGACTGTATTACTGTGATTCATATTACAAATATCGAAAAATTAAAAATTACCGTCGGTTCAACGGGAATCTAATAAAATGACACAAAAATCGGTTTCGCCATCTCATATTTGTTTCCATAGTCTCCAATTCGGCAATATATCACCAAATGATCGTCAGTCTGAGATGCTATATTAGTTTTACATTGAAATAAGTAATTAATAGCCACAAAAAATTAGTAAACATTCTTTTCAGAACTCCCGATCGAAAACAAAAAGGAAAGTGCACAACTGGAACGTCCGCAGACCCCACATACGAAACTTTAACCTTCTACAGATTATCATTTTTGAGTTATGACTTATGACAGATACATACGTACATCCTGCTGCAAGAAACAACGCAATAATTAACTTGTTTGGTACCTGAATGTAGTATTAAAAACTCTTCTAGGGATAACTAAAAATAAAAATTCATACTGAAATTTAAGTAAATAATTTTATATGAAAACAACAACTCCATTTTCTTTGTACAGTGAAACCTCCCAATAGCGGACAGTCAAGGGATCAGAAGTTTTGTCCGTTATTGGGAGGTGTCCGCTATTAGGAGGAACTACTTAATTTACCTTTTTCAAAATGGGCTGTTGTTCCCTTTTTAGAACACAATCGAAACAATTGCGAAAGGTTTACTACATTTTACGTCAAGTGTAATTAATCTGTTTTTTCTTAATAAAGGTATACTGACAGCACACACTTGTCTTAAAAAGCATTTAATCAATTAAAGTAATCAATTAAAACAGTTTGACATCTCTTTTTTGCATTACCAACGGCGGCGATTCGGCGGAGCAACCCCCCCCCCCCCCACTTTTTATGGTTAATTTATTTATTTTATCTCGAGTATCACTATTGCATGATTGACAGTTGGCAATATGACTTTGAATATGGGCAAATCTTTTTCATATCTAAAAATTAAACAACCCAACGAAACCACGGCGCCATAAAGCCGACTACTACCGGCGCCGGTCTGCTCAATTGCATCTCCCGAGAGCCCCAGTTAGAAAAAGCACCCAGTTTCTTCTTTTTTATCTTAACTTTTGAATAGTTATTGTATACAAAATTAATTAAAATCTTAAGAAAAACGTACGTTAATTGTTAGACTGACATCAGTTTTTACTTATCTGCTTCAATACTCTCAAAACTAGCCGTAATAAAATTATGACTTTTTTTTTTCTTTTTCATTTTTTGCTGCCCGCAAAACGTAGCATGCCTTTTAGTTCTTTTTTTCTGCCCCCAACTTTTAAGCCCCAATCGCTGTCTCTGCCCATTACCACCCTTTTAATTCCAAGAAACAGTGATCAGGAAATGACGGGGGGGGGGGGGGGTGGAATATCAGTTGTGGAGGATGAAAAGCTTTGTAAGGCAAGCAGTTATTAAGATATTTTGTGGAAAAAAAAAAAAACGGAAATGCTACGATCGCAAGGGAAATTTTTTGTGAAATAACTGTCCGTTATTCGGAGTGTCCGTTATTCAGAGTGAATTACATGGAATGGCCTATATTGAGGGACTGGGACTAGCAAAAATGTCCGTTAATTAGAGGTGTCCGTTATTCGGGAGTGTCCGTTAAGGAAGGTTTCACTGTATTAAAAAGTAAAACAGCAAAGGTCCTTTTTTTTTTCAAATACCATCGGCCAATTCCATCGGCTTTTCGATGTTTTTTAAGGCCGATGGGCCGATGTTTCCCGCAAGTTAGCATCGGCCGCCGATGCCGATGACGATGGCTAAATTGTTGAACCATCGGCGCCGATGCATCGGCCAGGCCGATGATTCGGCCTGGCTTTGGCTTTGGCCGAAAGCCGGCCTGGTGGCTTTGATCAAAATTTCTGCTCGAATTTGTTAGAAACGTTGTATTACATTCAGATAAGGGGCTCTCCATAAATGATGTCGCACCTTTTTTCGACAAACCTGAATCCTCCCCCCACCCTGTGTCACACTTCGCCTTCCGCCCTTCCCCTTTGTCAAATGTCACTCCGTTTCTCGCAATTGATATGGGGATGTCCACATTTATGAGATATAATTCATCAAATAAGACAACACGTCATGTTTTGTACCACTGTTTATTCGGTTCTTAAAAAACAAGGCAAGGCTCAACCAAAGCAGCGAGACTTCAATTATCGCTAAATGCATAACACTGACTATACGTATACGAATCGATGAGTCCGAAAACAAGTAAGGTAAACACACCAATAGTGGCCAGTGCGTCAGTAGTAGCCACTTCAAGGTTAAAAGTTGAAAAAATAAGATTCCATGGGTCTCCCAATGGATTCAAACGTAAAGGAGGTAATACCTCCTGCACGTTTGGAGCTCTTTTGATTCCATTGGGGTATTACGGATACAAGGGAGGGACGATGGGGGGCTATCGTCCCGTCCTTGAGCGACCCTGCACCTGGAATTTTTCTAAACTGAAGTTCTAAAACGCAAGTGTAGGCCATATTTGACGACGTTAAGGAAAGGAGTGAGGTTCGAATCTCCTTTCCGGAAACTTCTCGAAGTTGAAGTTTCAAATAGACAATTTCAGACGATCTTTGGTAATGTCAGAAGGGGCCTGGAGACCTTCCCCCGAGTATTTTGCAAAATTTAAGTTTTAAAGACGTAATTGTATATATCTTAGTATATATGTTATTAGGAGAAGGAATAGGTTCGGTGACGTTTTTCGATGACGGTTTTGGAAACTGAAATTCCGAAACAAAAAAAAAAAAAACCGCAATTTTAGACGATTTTCGACCATGATAGGGGCAAGGGCGAAGGAACATTCTTCAGAATTACTACGAAATTGAAGTTCTAGCATGCAATTTTAGAAAACCTCTCTCAACGGAAAAGAGAAGAATTAGGTTATGGGACCTATTTTGATAAATATCTTATACTAGTAGTACCCACACGAGCCCAGCGATGCCCGTAATAAAAATTTAATGGAAGTCCGTTGAATAATAATTAAAAAAAAAAAAAATGACGTCCCTCCCCCTCTGATGTGAAATGATATAATAATAATAATAATAATAATAATAATAATAATAATAATAAAACCTGTTAAACTTTCTTTGGAATTTAAAACTTTTTGTCAAATCATTGAACTAAATTTACAGTTGCATTAAAAACTCTATTTAGCGAGTGAAGCGGTTTTTGCTGCAATTTAAAATATTTCGCCAAATAATTTTAAAAAAAAGACATCAAATAATATCTGTAAAATTTAAAAATAATTCCGCAACTCTATTGTTTATCACCAAACTCGCCCAGCAATTGGTTTTTTTTTAAAATTGAACATATAACTAAGATTTCAGTAATATTGTGATAATGTATGGATTTAGGTACATTAAACATAGTTAAAAAAACATTAAATTATGTTGTTTAATCATTCAAAAAATAAATAAATAATAAAACTATAAAACCGTCAACAAATTACGCCATTGAAGTTGGAAGATTGCACGTAGACATTTTTTAGTCATCAAACTAAACAAAAAAGCTAACAGATAAATTACAATATTAAATCAAAACAGGAATATTTTCATATTTATTTAAAATTTATGAATAGAAAAGTTTGCATTTTTCATAAAAGCTATAACAGTGACATAGATTTTGCTGAAAAAAGAAATAGCCACGAAAAGAGCGAGGTTCTTAAAACGCAGCTACAATAAACAAACTCAATATTTACACCAAGTTAATAACTGAATACATATACTACTTGATCTAATGTTTGCACACATAATATTGAACAATTTGATTGTTTAATCTTTTATGAAGCTTTACAAACAAGTTCAAATTATTTTTTTCAATTTAGCAATAATTTTCTGAAATTCAAAAAACTGCATAATAGAAAATCCTTGAAACTTTTCCATAAAAAACAAAAATAACTTATTCATTGATTTTATATAAATACATAAAAATACTTACAACAGAAAAGAAAATCGATCGCTATTAAAGATGCAAAAAAGATGGCGCATTACGAAATATAGGTAGTATGAGAAATACGCAAAATGACATTTTTTGACCGAAATAAATTATCGCTAGATATTTAAGAAATGCTTGAAACAACGAGGGAGGGTTAGGGGGTCGCCCTCTGATTTCGGAGTAACTCACACTTCGGCCCCAACCTCGGCCTCGTTTTTTTAGTACAGAACCGCTACCACCAACGCCTCGGAAAAGTTTCTGAATCTACTTCAGCACTTCCGAAGAAAAAATTCAAAAGTCCCATTGATTTCCGAATTATGTCACCATTCGAAACGTCTTTAATCAATTTCTTACATTAATGCTCTAAATTCTTTCTAAACAATAGATAAAGTTCGAAAAAAAAAATCTCTATTTTTATAAATGGTGTTAGTTTTAAAGAACTCAGAAGTACAACTACAGTTTAATTTCGAAAATTGAGGGAGTAGGAGGAGAGGCCTCGCAGTGTTCTCGGAAATTCAAAAAATAGTCGTAAAAAATAGAGTTCAAAATAATCATAACCATTGAGCAGAAAAACCCTTTCAAAACTTGCATCTGAGTTTGTTTTGACGTGGAGTGGTGGATTTAAAATATAGCAAATGTTGCAATTGCGCGAGAGGCCCCATTACCATAGGTGCACCGTAGGAGTTACAAAAATGCTTCTGATAAATGTTTTACAACTTCTGTGATAGAGAAATAGGACCCCAAAATGTATTTTGACGGGCCCAAAACTTGTAACTCCGCCGATGCGATACAGAAAAGGCTGCATTACTGTGATTCATATTACAAATATCGAAAAATTAAAAATTACCGTCCGTTCTACGGGAATCTAATAAAATGACACAAAAACCGGTTTCGCCATTTCATATTTGTTTCCATGGTCTCCAATTCGGCAATATATCGCCAAATGATCGTCAGTCTGAGACGCTATATTAGTTTTGCATTGAAATAAGTGATTAATAACTTTAAAAAAAAAAGTAAACAGGCTTTTCAGAACACCCGATCGAAAACAAAAAGAGAAGTGCACAACTGGAACGTACGCACACCCCCCATGCGAAATTTATCCTTCTACAACTTACCATTTTTGAGTTATGACTTCTAAGAGATACATACGTACATCCAGCTGCAAGAAACAACGCAATAATTAACTTGTTTGGTACCTGAATGCAGTATGAAAAACTCTTTCAAGGGTGACTAAAATGGAAATTCATACTGAAATTTAATTAAACAATTTTATATGAAAACAATACCTCCTTTTACTTTGTATTAAAAAGGAAAACAGCAAAGATCCTTTTTTTTTGTCAAAAACATCGGCCAATTCCATCGGCTTTTCGATGTTTTTAAGGCCGATGGGCCGATGTTTCCTGCAAACTAGCATCGGCCGCCGATGCCGATGGTTAAATTGTTGAACCATCGGCGCCGATGCATCTGCCAAGCCGATGCATCGGTCGAGTCTAATTTCTAGGAATAAATTATTCCTCACTCATCTAAAAAAATTAGATGCGTAAAAAAAAAGAAAAAAAAAACGAACAAATAAAATAGAAGCAACTTTTAAACAAAGCAGCTAATACACTTTTTTCCATTGAAAAAAATCTTTAACAGCTTTCAAAACGAAAAAATAATAATTAAAATTAGTAAGCTCATTAAAATAAATACATCATATTAAAAAAAAATCGTCTTTTTCCCTGTTGCCAAAAACATTTTTTAAAATGAATTAATGCACTTACCAAAAAAAAAAAAAAAATGTCAACTTAAAGAAATAATTTTCAGTGTCAAAAAAAGAAAAATAATCGTCTGCTAATATCTTTATGTAGAAACATAAATGACTTCGAGTTTATTCGGCAAAAACTGAGTACCTAAATTGAAACTTTAGCGTAAAAATAAAAACAAGTCATATCAACAATAATTATTTCACAGTTAAAACCATAGTTGCGGAGTCGGAGTCACTCTCATTTTGAGATAAAGGAGTCGGAGTCGCATATTTAAGAGTCGGAGTCTGTCATTTGTCCTCCGTGTATAAATTTTTGCCAAAGCTACGAAGTCAGAGTCGAAGTCGGGGAGTCGGAGTCCGATTAATTGTCGGGCACAGGAGTCGGAGTCAAGTGCCCCTAAATTCTCGGAGTCGAACTCTGGATTTGGCGTCAAGAGTTATTTCCAACAAAATTTGTTTGAAGTAAATCTGCCTTCAAGTACAGAATCTACATTGACTTTCAGTTTCCCCGTAGGCGCTATTGTTAAGGGATTTGAACTGTTCAAAATTGAACGGAAAATTGTTCAAATCAAAAAGATATTTTACATACAAGTTTTTCATCAAAAGCTTTTTCCTACAAAGTTTGTTTGAAGCAAATTCGCCTCACAGTTCGGAATTGCCTTAAATTTCCCCGTAGACGCTTATGTTAAGTTTTTTTGAACTGTTCAAAATTGAACAAATAAAAAAATTTTGAAAAAAAAAATAGAACCGACTTCAAAATTGCTCTAAAAAGTGAAAAATAATTTTATTCTTTAAACACCATCGATAATGCTTTTAAACATAATTTTTGAAGTTGGCGCAAAAACAAAACGTAAAATCCAGTGTAACCATCATGCTTCGTTCATATTTTTTTCAGAAAAGCATCCAAAGTTACGAACTAAACATTTATATCGTTATTCAAATATGTTGTCATCAGTGCATACTTTATGTGATAGTGAAGAAACTGGGTCTGGTTAAACTTATAGTTGTAGTTGAGTTATGGCTGTGAATGATTTTATCTATTGTTTTTGCGCCAACTTCAAAAATTATGTTTAAAAGCATTATCGATGGTGTTTAAAGAATAAAATTATTTTTCACTTTTTAGAGCAAATTTGAAGTCGGTTCTATTTTTTTTTCCAAAAATTTTTTATTTCATTCTTTTTAGTGTAAATGTAGGTATTTCAGAAATAGTAAGAAGTTACCATCACGAAACTTCACCTTATTTTTTTCATAAAAATGCTCCATACTAAAAAAAACTATAAACACGCGTTAAACTTTAAGCGATTGGCACTAAAAACCTATCTTTGTTCCTCTTTGGAATTAATGTGTAGTTAATTATAACCATTTAAGTATTACGTTTTTCCTAACTAATTTACATTTCACAGCATTTAAGTTGCTCATGATGCAATTCTGTATTTTCTTACTTAGCCCCCATCATTTGTTATTGGCATAGATGATAACGAAAAAAATACTACCGTAGTTGAGGTAAACCTAATGGTAGCATTGTGAAGACTAAGCAGATCCTAATTACTGCACCTCGCTTCCAGGTTAGGTTTACCCCCACTATGGAGCAATAGCACTGAAGAAGGGAAGATTTCGATAATTCACATATTGTTACTATAAATCAGCAAGGTTACCAAAATAAAATTATTTACGCCAAAAATGAGACGACAGCGCCAGATTCCCGATTATTATCGAAATATCCCCTTGAAGAAACTTGATGCTTGCTTCAGAGAAGCCATCATTCAAAATTATCACTACAATTTCTATTAATGTTACTGTTGTATGGCACCAAACTTTTCTAACAATGGGTTTTATATTTAATCATTTAATAGGGAAATTGCATGAAATTAACTGTTTTTTGACCATAACTTTTTTTCTAAAGAACAAAAATGGCCAAACAAAGTAATGGGACCTAAGTTGAGCCATCCCCTAGCCATTAAAAAAAGAATCATCAAAATCGGTCCACTAGGTAAGACGCTGTGAGTGGACAAAAAAAAAAAAAAGTAAAGTATGGGAATGAGGTGTCCTCGGCGAGATCTTTCGAACAAAAAAAGTTTTTTCGAATCGGACTATTCATTCAAAAGTTATTGGGGGGGGGGGGGGGGGACAGACAGACAGACCGACGGACCGACAGACAGACCGACAGACATTTTTCCCCATCTCAATACCTACTTTCCAATTTTTAATTTTTCGATATTTATTTAATTATTTTAATTATTTTTGACATTTTTTTGTTTTTCGCGATATTTTCAAGATGCATTGAGCCTTCTTTCATGTTTTTTTCTTCTTTTTCTGACTTTTGCTGGGAAAGTAGGCTAAAAATGTAGTGGTAGCCCCCTTCCCCCATGTGTAAATCAGATATGTAGTAAGAGGAAAGAAATCAACCGGCCCCTCCTTAAGCAATTACTGGATCCGTCCTTGCCATTAGGCGACCCCCTGGAATACTATTTTTTCAAGTACAAACCTTGAAGTGGGCCACTACTTGAATACTGCCCACTACTGGTGTTTTGCCTTAGTCATCTCCTTTGTAAAATCCAATGATGATGAATGATTATCAATTCATATGTACTTATTTTGTATGAAATAATATTAAGAATGCAAAAACACGTAATTAATATACAATTAGTAATTAAATATCAATGTTCATGAAAATAGTAGTATTTTAGAATACGAAATATTTTACTTCAATTCTTACCGTTACACTAAAAGAACACTAAGTACTCAAAAGCAGGTTGAATTTTAAAATTTTTAAATTTAGACTTTCAACTCGGAATTAAACTTTTAATGCGCATCGATGTTTTTCGTTACGAAACAAAATCAATGAAATTGCAAAACAAAATCATCTAAGGAACATAGTGTTTTTGTCTTTCAAAAATAAACGTAAAAATATGTATGAAAATTTAAAAATGTTTAATCTGCCACTTTATTATTTTTATTTTTACCAAAATGTCTGATGTCACACTTCTTGCTACTTGTCATAATTTCACTACCCCTTTCTCAAAGCATGACGTCATTTGTAAAAGACTCCACACAGGACAACATCATTAGGATGTCATTCAATAGATGGCCACTCGATACCCTTGGTTAAATCTCTACGATCATATCGCATGGATCGCTCGCTGACTCTGCGTTAATCCTGCAATAGTTAGCGCTCCAATTAATTTATATGGTATGGCTTAATTCACCAAAATTAATTTGTCTTCCCTTTCTTTCATGTATGATCAATTTGCGTCTTTCACAAACATGCGTATTTTTGAAAACAGTTTGCAATTTTATGATTCGTTCAAAACCCTGTGAGTTCTTGGTAGAATTTACACATTTTTACCTCAAAAAAAAAAAAAAAAAAAAAAAAAAGTTTTGGCGTGTTGAATTCAAATTATGTTTTTTCACGAGTGCGTGTGTGTGTGTTAGTGTGTATGTGCAGGTTTGTATGTGCAGGTTTGTGTGTGAAGGGGTGTGTGTGTGTGTTCGTGCTTGAAGGCGTGCGTGTGTGTTAATGTGTGTTTGCCTCTTAATAAATATTAAAACAACGGGCTGAACTTACACTCCGTTCTCATGGTAATTTAAAAAATTAGAACAATGCCAACCTTGGGTCAAATGAAAATAATAAGCAATTCGTGATTGCTCAAAAAAAAAAAAAAAAAAAAAAAAAAAAAAAAAAACTATAATAAAATAAAATAAAAATAAATAAATAAATTAATTAATTTTAAAAAAAGAGCGAGAGAAAAGAGGCCTGAATTTCCAATAAACTTCATATAAATCTAGGTTGAGCGGTTGTTTTTTTTTTCTTTTTTTCCATCGTTTTTTAATAAAATAAAAAACGATCACCTGCCTCGTCTTTACCAATCACGAAGACGATAGAGTGAACCACGTTCTCTGGGATAAGTGAAAGCATTGCGCACTCAAATTTGATGGCTCCAAAAAAAAAAAAAAAAAAAGAAAAGAAAAACTTTGATTCACAAAAAAATTTTCAGATTCAGAACGTGGGAATGATCTCCCATTATATGACAAATTTATAAAGACATGATTTGTTTTACCTTTCTTATAGTACGAACGTTTCGTTGTGCGTATCCCACCGTGATCTTTTTTTCCCCTTCAACCCTCCCCCTCACCCCCATCTCATAAACTACTTTAATATTTATAGGGATATAATTCATCCCGAGGACAGTCAGCAAATCTGTCCTTTTTACTGCTGAGATAATGAAACAAGTCGCACGCTTTTTCCATTTTCCACCTCAAAATGACCTTGCCGAAAGTTAAATGCAAATTCGCCGAAAATGCATCTCGATTGAATGCATTCGAAATCTCCGAGTTTCATCGCCTTGATACGAGGCCGTTTTCAAACCGCTCGATTTAAAAGCTCATTTCCCTCCACTGCTACTTACGTAACAGAACAGCTATTGCGTAACCGCTGTGAGGGATCAATTTTTTCCTCTTCACGCCAAACTGGCGAAGTCTTATTCGCGCTCGGTAACCCTGACCTTGGAAGTGATTTTCGTTACGCGTTGCGCTTTCACGAGTTGATTGCCGCATCTTCTGTTCCATCTAGAGATCCTCTACGCTGCTGATCTATCTATCAAGTTTCTCTATTTCCAGTTGGATACTGATTATTTGGCTGTCTTGCCGAAGTAGGACAGTTGATTTCGCGTTTATCTGCGTTTTATCTGATAATTTGCTTTTCCACCTTACTTGTGGAGATATAGACGAACGCAAAACGTAGTAAGTAAAATGCTACGTTCTGAAAAATAATTTTGTTTGACAATCGGGGTGTGTGTACTGACTGCAACACGGCTCGAAAACTCTTCTAAATTTGCTTGTATGCAAAAAATGCAATTTATAATAGGTAGCTCTAGAGCCAGCTGGACGGGTTTTTTCGGTCAAAGAAGTCCTTACCAGGGCTGCGGAGTCGGAAGGAAAAAAGCAGACTCCGACTCCTTTTTCCCAAAATCAGTCCGAATGACTCAGCCACCAAAGCAGAGTTGAGGACTTAGAGGGGAAATGACCGACTCCGAATCTTGGAACTTTAACCCTTCAACTCCCAACTCTTCGCTATCCAGGGTTGCGCACGGGGGGGGGGGGGGGAGGGGGGGGGGAGGGCGCAAGTTGGTGCCATCAAAATGTTTTTTTATTTTTATATCTTTATTACTTTCTTCTATATCTAATATATAGAAGAAAGTATTGGATTCGTGCAAATTTTCGAATTTCGAATTTTGACGGATTCGAACGTTTTGAGGTGTGCTGAGTCCATTTCGACTATTTTTGGAAAATGTCTGTGTGTGTGTGTGTGTGTGTGTGTGTTTTACGTTTGTGTGTGACCAGTTTTTTCTGGCCGCTCTACAGCAAAAACTACCGCATGAAATTGAACGAAATTTGGTACACATATGTGCCCCTATGTGAACTTGTGCCCATTGATTTTTGGCGCGAATTCCTCCAAGGGGGGTGGAGCAATGGGCATAGGCGGATTTGCGGGGGGTGCTAGGGGGTGCGCGGCACCCCCAACAATTTTCGTTGGATTTTCAAAGAAAATGTAAAAGAAATATATTTTATCAGGAGGAAATATATATTTCTCCTCAAGAATTGTGTAAATATATATATATATTTCTACAGCTAATTGCAAGTTAATTTACTTAAAAGCAAACCTAAAAAATACAATAATATGTAGCTTATTGTGTGACCCAGTCACCACTCATCGCCAGTGCAAGAGAAATTGTACTACACTAATTAAAAGGAAGTATTTCTCCATTTAAAAAAGAAAGATAAATAATTGCATAAATCAAATAAAAACATTCCTTTAATTATATTTCAGTGCTGTATTTGTATTTTACTTTTATACTCTGTAATTGGGTATGTATTGATATAACACTACAGTTTTATTTTTCGTTAAAACAACCATGGCTATTTGAGTCAAAAAATATGGCTATTGTGATATATTTCCTCAAAAACGATATAAAATCCTTACACATCATTCCAGTAAACAGTGCAATGACATCACTCTGAAATCAACTAAAACCCAACATTTCCACTGTAAAATTTCAAAAATTTCTGAAGGAGTGGGCAGGGCTATCACTGAGTTCCACTACTAAAAATAGTTGCTTTAGTTGCCTTTAATACGAGTAATAGTCTCCAAAATAGTTACCAGGTACAGAAAATATAGTTTCTAAAACAGTCTTCTATTTTTTAAAAAAAAATAGCATTTATATCATATTAATGCAATGAAGTGGGACAGACCTACGCGGGACAAATTTTCTCTAAACAACCTTTTTAAAGGAAAACTTGAAAAAATATTTTTCAAATTTTAGACCAACCCTGAATAAATACTATAGAAACCAGCACTGACACATTGTAACATAATTTCTTATTGTGTGACTGTTAATTAAAGACAACAGTAAAAGACTATGAAAAGAGCTCGAAACGTCACATTCATGATATTTCCGATCGAAAGAAAATTAGCTCTCGTTAAAAAAAAAATGAATGTATAGTACGAATGAAAGAAATTAAAAACCAAAAAACAGTTTTAAAAAAAAGGGAAGAAGAAGTAGTTGTGAAAACAAACTTTTTTCAGAAATCGCGATTGCAAAAACTAATAATTTACAAAAATCGCACTCGCAAAAACGATACTTTTACGAAAACCGCGATCGTAAAAACGAAACTTTTTTATACAAAAATATAATCATCACATTTTTTCTGGTCGTGAATGTTTTATGACATTTCATTTTCCTACTTTTTAAAACAATTGTTTTCAAAAATTAAACGCGGTAAAACTTTTCATTTTTCCCCGGTAACTAGGGGGTCAACTTAAAAGCGATTTTGCTTTTACTTTTTTTTAATTTTTTTCTCCTAGGAGAAAAAAAAAACCTAGCTTTTTTACGAATTTTAGTTACACTTACTAAAATAGTCGTCGTATTCTACAACTGATTGCAAAATAGTCGCTTTTGTCGTCAAAATAGTCGAATGCCGTCAAAGTAGCAGCTTTAGTCGCCATTTGCAGTGCTGTATCCCCCCTTCCCGATCCCCTATGTTGCAATGGCGTAGCTACAGTTTCTGTCGCCCGGGGCGGTTACTCTATTTGCCACCCTTTCAATGAGACATATCTAATACATTAAAGCATTGAAAATTATCGAACTCAAAATTGAAAACTTCATTTAAGGAAGCAAAGGTACTATCTCAGAGAAATATTCTGAATTTACATCAAAAATTGCAGTTAAAAGTAACGTTTGGGGGGATGGGGTTCTCTACCGAATCTTTATCAAAACTGAAGTCAGTTTTACCCTTTGGGGACGATAGAGAGTCAGTTTTTATTCGGTAATCAAGTTCCAACAATTTGTTTTCCCTGCATTAACTCAGCACTGGCAAAGAAACAACTTTTACAGAAATATATTTGATATTTGCATATAGAAACAGATGTTATATTACAGAAATATATTTGATATTATTTTAATATTTTCCGAAATGTAAGTTTTAAAAATAAAATTTAAGTGTTAAAAAATAATTTAAGGACGTTAAGTGAATAAGGTAGGTTTAAGGGCTCACTTCAGAAATATTTCAATTTTGAACACTGAAATGACCGTTCAGTCGTACCAAAACCTTACATTTCAAAAAGAGTTTCTTTTCTCATTGAATCCAGTATTAGATTTAAAGTATGATTTCCTTATCTGATTTTTTTCACATCAAAAGTGCTGAATCGCCACCCCGAAAAGTATGCCGCTCGGGACGGACCACCCTCTTCGTCCCACCCTAGCTACGCCACTGCTGTATTGTTGCACCCCCATAATTCACAGATTAAATCCGCCTATGGCAATGGGACGTTTTTTGAGTTACGCGTGCTTGCTATTCCTCAGGAAGTAACTGGCGGAATCAAACAAAATTTGGTCCATATGTTGCCCCTAACAGGAGCAGGTGCTGATTCAATTTTGGTGTTAATAGCTCAAACGGGGGTTGAGTTATAGAATGTTTTTTGTCGTCAATTGTGACTGCTGTATCTCAAGAAATAACGAACGGAATCAAACAAAAAATTTTTGACAAGTAGTCCTTAGTGGGTTATAAGAGCTGATTTTATTTTGGTGTCAACAGCTAAAAAGGGGGTAGCGCAATCGCCCGTTCTTTTTTTCCATTGTGAGTGCCCTATCTCAAGAAGTAATGCTACGTTCTGGTTGAAATTTGGAATATATGTGAATCCATACGTAAACAGGCTTTGGTTCAATTTTGACTGCAACCGCTCCAAGAGGTGTTGATTTTTTTTTTTTTTTTTTTGCGAATAAAAATAGTTTTATTAATGCAACAATAAGAAAGATAAATCGTAATAGATTGCCGTCTGCGTATTTCTCGTGATTTTAATTGTATGGAAATGATCGGAAATATTATCTCAATGATTTAAAATTTTTAACTGTTGCTATCTTATGTTTGTTAAGAAATAAAATATTTGTAATTAATTCTAGTAAGGCTTTTAAAGTAACTTTCAATTTTCGCTCTTTGTTTTGTTTTTACAATAATTCAGACATTGGGATGGTCGTCAAGTTTTTGCATGTGTAATTTTGTTTTTGTTAAGAATATTGCTTCCTCGTCAAGCATGGGGAGGGATCAGAAAAAGGAAAAATATAGAAGAAAGTTTCGTAATGGCCACAACATACTAGTTTTTAATTTAAATTTATTTTATTTTATTCTGTTTATATTTCATTTCATTTATTTATTTAGTCTCTCTGTGTGTGTGTGTGTGTGTGTGTATGATTGGCGTAGCACAGAACTTTTCTAAAATAATAATAATAATAGTAATTATAAATAAATAAATAATAATATTTTCAGAAAATAGATAAAATTAAAAATAGAACTAAAAATAAAAAAGGGACAGAGGGTTGAATTTTTTTTTTTGGGGGGGGGGGCACCCTTGCCGCCTCCTTTGTCCCAAAATCAGTCTGACTCCTCGGCCTTGGCATGTAGTACTGTAAAAGGATTGGTTCTAATGTGAAACCAAGGCCTCTTGGGGGGGGGGGGGGGTTCAACCCCCAAACCTCCTCTTCCCTGCGCCACTATTGGTCTGTATCATCTCTTTATAGATTCATATTCCCTTGTTTCAGTCGACTTCTTCACTTGAACGCCGCTGAATTAAAGAAAGAAAACTATGTTCTGTGGTTATCTCATGCTTCAACGTTTTAAAAGAGCTTATTTAAGAAAATGCTCGAAAAAGAAAGCTATCATAATTTTTATGATTATTCCTGAGAATTTTAAATAGTGTAACACCCCCCCCCGCCCTTTTTTTTAAACTACAAAATGTGCGGCTGATTCCTTTCTGGCATCTTGTCTCGGGTACTCCGATGTAATATGCCGCATTTGCCGGCCCATATTTAAGAAATTTATTTCGTGCAATATTTTTTGTGCATTTAAACCTTCATCACTGTATTAAAAATTTTTTCCCCGGTTCAAGTTGGGGAACTTTGTTGATTGCATTGGATCCTGTAGGCATACTAACTTAAGAACCATATGGTTGCGGAGTCGGAGGAAAAGTGACAGACTCTGACGCTTTTACTCCAAAATCAGTCGTACTCCTCGACTTCGACTCTGACTCCGAGGCCCTGGTAGAATCGAACTCGTAGGAAAAATGAGCCGGCTTCGACTTTTTGAATTTTGAAAACCTTCGACCTCCGCCGACTCTTTTACCTCAAAACAGTCAAACTCAGGGTTGGCAAAAACCCGGGTTTTTTTTAAAAAAGCCCATGGACCCAGGGTTTTTTGGGTTTTTTTAAATAAAACCCAAAAAAACCCAACTAAAGCTGGGTTTTTTAAAAGAAATGTGGGTTTTTTTGTCTTTTTTTAGGGAAAATGTAGGGTATTTGTAGCATATTGTAGCGTAAGTATATGAACAAAGCACAAGAATTGTCTTGGGGTAAAAAAAAGCTGGAAAACTAGTTAAAATTCAGCGTTTTCTGAAGAAGAGTATGAAAGACGACGAAACCCAAGAATGGTGAAGTTTCAGATTTTTTAGTTTCCATGATTACCAACAGTTAAAGCAAAATTACTTCTTGAGTGATAAAATCTATTGTTCGTTTTTAATTACTACTATTTTTTTTTGCATTTTACTTTATTGTATTTCATTTTTTTATGCAAAACTACTGTAGAACCTCAAGTAGTTTAAATCCCTATTTACTGAATTCCAGCTTAATCAAGACATTTCTTTGAATTTTATGTTGCCTGTTTTTCTATTGCTGTGTACAGATTAAGAAATACTAGCTGCGTGCCCGGCGTTGCACGGGCTACCTAAAAAATGTAAGAGCAGTCCAGTTGATGCTTTTGTAGTACACTGACACTAGTTTCTAACGCGTTAAGGAATAAATAAATGCGCGTAAAGCAAGGTTTGCAAAACACCAGTAAAACATATTTTTGCCAAAACACCTCATCAACGTTATTGTAATTGAATTATGTTTAAGTATGATAGCTGCGTCGCCCGGCTTTGCACGGTCCACCTCGAAAATAAAAGTTATGTCAAGTGACGCGAGTTCAACACTCAGGCTTGAACCAAAAAAAAAAAAAAGTCAGTGAAATTTTGTGGCAGATTGCGGAAAACCCCCATAAAGTAAACATTTTAAATCCCCTGATTACAGGAAAAGCCTCAAAACAAAAACAAGAATTTTACCTGAGCAAAAAAAAAATGGCAACAGATCTTTCATCTCAATGATTTTCTTCACGCTCACATACATTTTAATAAAAGCATTGTTGCGGAAAGTTGAGATGAAGCACTGAATTATAATTTAAATGGAGGAAAGCCTTCGAAAAATAGGGATTTGATTTTGAAATCTAAGAGTCATAATTAAAAGTTTTTAATTGATATCTCCGCTAATTATTATCGGAGGATTATGTTAAATAGCCAAACATGAAGACGGGAGGATTACGAATCCATCGATACCTGGTTCGATGGTCAGTTCACTGTCGTTCGGGAGAAGAAGCTTGGACATAGATAGATAGATAGATAGATACTCAGATTTTATATGTATAAGACTAGCTGCGTGCCCGGCGTTGCACGGGCTACCTAAAAAAATGTAAGAGCAGTTCAGTTGATGCTTTTGTAGTACACTGACACTAGTTTCTAACGCGTTAAGGAATAAATAAATGCGCGTAAAGCAAGGTTTGCAAAACACCAGTAAAACATATTTTTGCCAAAACACCTCATCAACGTTAATAATCGTTATCAATGATACAAGTTATGAGTACATTTTCAGTCAGCACAAAAGAGGAAAATATATGCATTATCAACTATAATCTTTACTCACGTTAAACTGAATTACATCTGATAGACTATATCGGAAATATTTATGCACAATAACAATCCGCTTTTTACATAAAATAGTCTACTACCCGGCGTTGCCCGGGTGTTTATTAATGCAACATACCACTCAGATAAATATTTGGATGGATTCTATCCACATGGTCGTACAAGAATTACATCAATCCGTTTTCCAGGTACAAACCCTCAAAGAACTCAAATAACTTGTAAATCACTCATTTACTTTACGACGTGCACGGTCCTCCTCGAAAATGAAAGTTATGTCATGTGACGCGAGTTCAACACTCAGGCTTGAACCAAAAAAAAAAAAAAGTCAGTGAAATTTTGTGGCAGATTGCGGAAAACCCCCATAAAGTAAACATTTTAAATCCCCTGATTACAGGAAAAGCCTCAAAACAAAAACAAGAATTTTACCTGAGCATATTCGAGAAAAAAAATGGCAGCAGATCTTTCATCTCAATGATTTTCTTCACGCTCACATACATTTTAATAAAAGCATTGTTGCGGAAAGTTGAGATGAAGCACTGAATAATAATTTAAATGGAGGAAAGCCTTCGAAAAATAGGGATTTGATTTTGAAATCTAAGAGTCATAATTAATAGTTTTTAATTGATATCTCCGCTAATTATTATCGGAGGATTATGTTAAATAGCTAAACATGAAGACGGGAGGATTACGAATCCATCGATACCTGGTTCGATGGTCAGTTCACTGTCGTTCGGGAGAAGAAGCTTGGACATAGATAGATAGATAGATAGATAGATACTCAGATTTTATATGTATAAGATTAAACTTTTTTGTAAGATAATGAAAATACTGTACATCCTATTCTGTTTTCTGTCCGACCATTTGTAAAACCTGTTAATTTCTAAAGAAAATATAACTTGTTAATTCGAAATTTGTGACGTGTCGGGTTCCAGAAAATAATTCACATGAAAGCCTTTTAGCTAGAGTAGTTTCCTCTGTACAACCTACAAATATTGAGAAAACCAGATGTGATAGGACTTAGTCAAGATAATTTGAGTTATTTATTGACCAGTTAAAGATAAAAGTTAAATATATATTTTTTAAATCTTTGAAGTATTTTTAATGTCATTAAGAGTTAAGAAATACTATTAAAGTTCAAAATTCATTTTTTATGTCCATTGTCTGTGGTGAAGAACAAATAAAATTGAAGTTTAAATTGTAAAAGTTTTTAAATTAATTACTTTTTTAAAAAACTTCTCAAAAAATTTAAAAAAACCCAAAAGTGGGCTAAATAATGGGTTTTTTTAAATGGGTTTTTTCAAAAAAACCCATTGGGTCCAACCCAATTGGGTCCAATCCGGCCAACCCTGGTCAAACTCCTACTCCAAGACTCCTAGTATGACTCCGCACGGAGGGAAAATGACAAGCCTGCGATTCCGGCTCTTAAAATTTTAAAACCTTCGACTCCAGCTCCGATTCATCCATCCCAAAATCAGTCCGACCCCGCATCCATGTTAAGAACCTTATCATTCCAGTGCTTCAATCTATTTACGTTTTTGTTACTGCTTCGTTTACTTTTTTTTGTGCAAAATTAATTTACTGCATATTTTGTCCCTTCCAAAACTTTGAAAATTAAAATTGCTTAAAAAATATCATGAGACGTTCATTACAATTTTATGTTGTTAGACTAAATTTTCTGGTATGGGTGCCAAGAAAAGAGGCTCCGTTACGCCGTACCTGTATTCTTTCTTCATTTTTAAATGTTTAAAATTGTTTTTTAAAAAGCATTTTCTCATGTACGTGCGGAAAAAGTAACTTAAAAAATGCCTACTGTTTTTTTTCCTGAATTTTTTGACATTTATTTGACGGATGAAGACAGTGCCGGATCTAGGAAGTTTCCGAGGTGGGGCAAAGCTTCAAAATGCCGCTTCCCCCCCCCCCCCACACACACAAACGCACATCCATCTTGCTTTAACTTTTTCTATCAAGTTGTATTTTAGTATTTTTAATAAACTGTAAAGTACGAAAGGGTTTGATTAAGAATTCACTTTATACCAAGCACGTCAGTAAATATATATGTATTTTTTTTTTTTGTTAAAACGGAGATATACCGTAACACAAATTGCAATTTAAAACACTCTCCCCTTTTTTTCCGAAAACGAATTTAGTATTCAGATGCTTTGTTTTTAATCTTCGCCACTTAGTCCAGAATCTGACAGCACACGTGTTGGAAAATTTGAGTCGGGAGATTTTTTTTTTTTTTTTTTTCAAAAATGTTCGGTTGGTGTCCTAGAAAGTATTTTGGACATGGTTGGACATCTCCCACCTGGTACATTTTCCTGCTATGTAGTCATTAAAGATGGCGGCCGGTATCGCTCATGAATGCTCAACACTTTTGTAGAAAATTAAAGCAGGGAGAATGTTTTAACACAAAATTTTAATAGATGTCCTGGAAAATACTTTGAGATTTGGGTGGACATTTGCCATCTGATACACTTTCTACACTGATCTCTTCAAAGATGGCGGCAGTCCGCCCTCATAAATGCTCGTATCTATATCAATACTTAACCGATTTTGATTGCGCTGCGTTTTAACTATTGCTATAAATTAATAAATATTTATTTATTGTATAACACATATTCCTTTACAAATAATAATAATAAAAAAATTGCTTTGAAACATGTTGAAATTTAAGTTAAAAAAGTGCGATATAATTAAAAATCTAATATCTAATATAATCTAAAAAGTGTATTTTAAAAGTTTTGTTCAAGTTGTTTGTAAACCTTTGCTTCTTCAATTGCAGGAAGAGCAACAGGTATTTTAAGCAACACTTGAAAATTTTCCCTATCTGATGAGTGGGTTGAGGGCTTATCCTCGGAGAAATTTTTGAAATTGTAGTCTTAAGAACGCAGGTTTAAAGTGTCTCTGGTGATGTTACGGGGAGGAATTTTGGGAGAAGTTTTTAGAAACTGAAGTTTTAAAAACGCTATTATAGGTGATATTTTTTGACGTTAGGGAAAGGGAGGGGACTTGGGGCTATTTCCAATCAATTTTTTTTTTTTTGAAAACTAGAGTGAAATTGATCATTTAAAACGCAGTTACCAACAAACTTTGATGATGTTAGGGAAAGTGCTCTGAGAATCTCCCCAAAAAACATTTCGAAAAAGAAGTTCTAAAAGCTAAAGTTTTTAAGCAACATTTAGTGATACTGGGAAGAGGGGTTTAAGCTCTCCCCTTTATTAATTTAGCGGAATTGTAGTTTTTTTCATTTTCAGATTTTACACGGGAGCATCAGCTCCTTCTATTTTAAGGGGACTGCGGTCAAAGCGCTTCATACAATTGTCGTTTTAAAAAATCCAATTTTGGACGAATTGGATGGTATTAGAGATAGAAGGTTCGAGGGCCTTGTTCGGAATTTTTTCGAAATTGAAGTATGAAAAACGTGACTGTAGACCACATTTGATAGCGTTTGGGGCTCGGCAGTTTTTCAAAATTGTATTTCCTAAAAAAAAAGTCTTAAACGTATCTCGATGTTGTTAGAAGGCGAGGTTCCCTGGAGTTTTACAAAATTGAAGCTACAGAACAAAGTTAGCTGCATTTTGTTCTTCTTTTAAGTTGGGGACAAGACCGTTTCCCTCCTTTTTGCGCCCATGACGGGGAGCCATATGTTTACTCGCTGGTGCTTTTAAATGCGCCCGGCAAAATTTATAGGTTCATCCCCCCCCCCCCGGTTCTGAAGAAAAGGGTGAGTAACAGAGAAACATTTGTAAAGGAAAAACTATTTTGATGTATGGTTTTATCACAAGAAGAAAAAATTTATTCTTCTTTTAATCGTAAAATGTGCCCCTCCCCCCCTAAATAAGCCGCCTTTGCGCCATAGCCAGTAGTTGATCAACGGGGAAGCAATCAATATTCAGTAAATTATTATTTAATTTACTGTAGGGACTTAGAAACGAAACTATTTAGGTGGCTAGCACACACGTTCCAGTACAGTCCCACTGAAAAAGCGTACTTATCCCATTCTCTAACACATAAAAACGCCTGAATAATGAGCCACTTCCTGTTTGCCGCCTCGTTTTATCGACTTCTTTTGTAAAATATGCCACTGTTTTTAAAAATAAATGACTCTATTAATCAATTTCAGTTGTCAGCCAAGTACATGAAAATATTTAAAATCCCACCTATACAATTTTTATCCTATCTGTTAAGTTTTTTAATGTGTAACTCCTTACTTTTTTAATTTGATTAACTTTCGCCTTACTCTCTCTCTCTCTCTCTTTTTTTCTAGTTTCATATTTTAAATGTTTACTATTTCTTGCATTTTCTGGATTCTTTTAAAAGAATAAACCTATTTTTCCTACCGGAAGCACCCGGGGGTGAACTTAGGTCCCCCTAGAGGGCGTCTACATGGACTCCCAAAGCCCTTTGGAAATCCAGGTTTGTGCAAAAAACCGAAGAGGTTCACCGAAAAACGCAGAGGTTCGACGCCGTAGGAAAAAAAAAAAAAAGCGGAAGTGACGCGTATGTTCAGGGGTGGAAAGAAGGAACCGAGGGCAAACAGAATCGAGGGCGCAGAAAGAAGAAAAAAAAAAAACGATTTGAATTCTGAAATTTTGAATTCAAATTATGTTTTTCGCAATCACGAACTGAGACAGGACCCTACTCATTGGAGTTATTGTTTCTAGAAACGGCTCTTGTCCCCCCCAAGTCTGCCTCTCCTCCTGGGCGGTTACTTGTGCATAGTTGAGTGTGTGCGTGCGTAGATCTGTGTGTATGATCGTAGGTGTGTGTGAAGTCGTGTGTGTGAACGTGCGTGTGTGTAGGACACGGACGCCTCCGACCAGGAGAAGCGGATAACTCAAAACCGGAGCAGCCGCGCCGCCAGCAGAGGACGGTGGGCGGTGGTGCTGCAAAGGCTTCTGGTCCAAGTTGAAAATAGTCCAGTCAATATAGGAAGTTCACCTCGGAATTCGAGATACCCAGCAAGCCGGGGTTCTTGCCCCGGGCAGTCGATTCGAGTGGTGCTTCCAGGGACGAACTGGTCAACCGGCCCGCAGGACGGTGCACCCCCTCCCCTCCCCTCCCTTCTGTGCGCCCTTGCGCCTTCGTTTTTTTTGAGCAATCACGATTTCTTATTGTTCTCATTTGACCGTTTTTGGTGTCCGTGCCTTTTTAGTCCAGTCATTTAAGCTTAAATTAGGTAAGAATCTTGGAATTCAAGATACCCAGCTGTAAGTCTGCAAATATGTGTATATTGACACCCTAAAAGTTGTCTCAAAACCTACATCTGGTAGGGTGTGCGCAACTGTTAAATTTCGAGGTCAAAGGTCACAAAAATCGTTTTTTTTTTTTTTTGCGCTTTTTTTTGTAAATATCTCATTTCCTATAGGTTTTTTGCTATTCGTATTTATTATCAATATTGTAGAATACAAAATTCTCTACAAATTTTGTTTAAAAATTTTTTTTATACGGTGAACCGTTTTCGAGATAGAGGGCGGAGAGCGCGCGGTCACAGGATCACTTCAGGTCAATCGGTGCCTCCGGTCAGAAACGCGCCATATATAGTTGATGAACTATCGATAAATCAATGATTATAAATATTTGTCAATTTTTATTAACTATATTATTATATTTTATCATTTTTTTCCTAACCTATCCACTTTTTATTCAGTATTAATTTATTTAACAACACTCACCTGCCCATGTAATTGCAGAATTGTTAATGAAAATATAGGAATTATATTTGAATTTTAACCTAATTAATATCAATAACTTCTTACATGATGTAAAAAAAACTTATAAATTATGAATTAATCTTTTTATTAAAAAATATCATTCAATACATTAATTTTTATTAAAAGTAAAAAAATGGAATTAAAGGGTACAAAAACTACAATTTATAATTTTAATCATCCTCTTCATCGTCGTCTTCCGGCTGCTGGTAAATTTCAAACTGGTCTTCATTATCGTCTTCAACGACATTTGTCTCAAGTTCTTCCATGATTTCGGGGTCAAAGGTTCCATCTTCGTTAATGTCGCTCTGATATGGTAGAGCATTGAGACAAGCTTGCCCATTACATTGGCCACAAGCTAAAGAGCATTGCAAGCCCGCTTTCCTGCATCTGCATCACGAACCACAACCATTCTTGCAGTTGCAAAAAATTGTATTTAGCAAATCTTCTGGAGCAGGTGGTAAAATTGTCATGATAGGCTCCAGAAAATCGTTTCGCATTGCCAAACCCCATACCTGGGGTTCGAAATTATGCCCTAACCAAGTTTGAACTTGATAATATACACGTTTGAAATGTTGATGTGCAGCTGCACTTGTTGGTGGAATATTTGAAAGCTGCACAGGTTTATTAAGTTTAGTAGACTTGACGTAATGCATATAACGAAGATGATCGAGACTTTTCACAGATTTCGGAGCATTATAGACTGCCAATAAACTTTGAGTTCCTCTCTCTAATAATCTCTGGGCCGAACAATTTTCTTCCTCAAATGCTGCAGCTACTTCATCCAAATTTGTCAGTTTCTCAAAAACTTTCAAAAATGATTTTTTTCCCTTTTTAAAAAGCGTAGAAGTTGTGTCACAGCCACGTTATACGTGCAGAAATAAAATGTGTGTTTTGAAATGAGGATAATTATCAAAACTTTTAGTCGAGTATATCTCCGTTTTTACATTTCCTTTCCCAACTTTTTTAAAGAAAATCTCTTATTTGTAAGACGGTGTATACGCCCAATTAAAATGACAAGTAAATCAATATCTTGTCCTATTATAACTGCAGTTTTTTCAGACTTTGATTCTTCAATTGCAGTTTCAATAATAAGAACATCCGCATCATCTTTGGCTTGTTTAGTAGTAATATTTGCAGCTTGTAATTTTTCAATTAACATATTAAAGAGCATATCTTTGTTATTTCGATTTGATAACAATTTTTCTTGAGTAACTGGTACAACAATTGTTGCTTCGAAACAAACTTCATACGTTTTTGAAAGTGGAACAGTTCTTCTCTGTTGCTCCATAGCTTTTACGTTCTTACTGTAGGCTGAATATCCGTCAAATACAATAATTATCTTGTAACTGTAATGCCTTTGTAAATAATTCATGTATTTATCATGTATCATGTATTGATAATAAATACGAATATCAAAAAACCCATAGAAAATGAAATATTTACAAAAAAAAAGCGCAAAAAAGAAACGATTTTTGTGACCTTTGACCTCGAAATTTAATAGTTGCGTACACCCTACCATATGTAGGTTTTGAGACAACTTTTAGGGTGTCAATATACAAGTATTTACAGACTTACAGCTGGGTATTTCGAATTCCGAGATTCTTACCTAATTTAAGCTTAAATGACTGGACTAAAAAGGCACGGACACCAAAAACGGTCAAATGAGAACAATAAGCAATCGTGATTGCTCAAAAAAAAACGAAGGCGCAAGGGCGCACAGAAGGGAAGGGAGGGGGTGCACCGTCCTGCGGGCCGCTTGACCCGTTCGCCCCTGGAAGCACCACTTGAATCGACTGCCCGGGGCAAGAACCCCGGCTTGCTCCCCCCCCCCCCCGTAGATCCAACTCTGGATGAAGAGCACTCAGTAAATCGCTATCAGTTTGAGTGATTTACACAATCGTCCATACTAGTGCTTCTCAACCTTTTTTACTTCGCGACACTTAAGAAATTTCTAGATCAACGGGGCACACTGAACTTAATTTCGCAATGGTAATATAGAAATGCCTGGTAAAAAGGCGTGGGGAGGGGGGGGGACTTTTTTTCATATAAATAAAACAATTATAACTAACGTAGTCTATTAAAATTTATTTAGAAAGTAGAAATATTTTGAATGTATTGAGGTTGATAATGAACAACAAAACTACTTATAATCAGACTTAACAGAAAATTATACTTGATATGTTTCAAAGCATTTCAGTCAAACATGTCATTAAAGTGCACACTGCAGTTAAACGATTTATCAAAAAATGTTTCAAGAAAGAAGCAAGTAAGAAATTAAAACCAAGCACCTAACTTCCGTTTGACACTAATGAGATACTTGAGCCTGCCTTGAGCAGCAAAGACGTTTGATGTTCGGCTCTATGCTGGATAGAGCTGCACGAAGTTCTTGATCCAGGCTCTTTAGCGATGATCTCTTGCTGTTTTTTATAAATGTGAGGGCTGAGAAGCTGAGTTCGCAAAGATATGTAGTTGAAAATGGTAGCAGCACATCAATAGCAAGACAAGAGATGGTGGAATACTCATTTTTTAACCAGCAACCAAAATTCGTCCAGAGGCACTTCGCTCAACTTAAGTTTAAGAGTACGGTTGCTCTTGAGGTCCATAAATTCTTCTCGCGCCTTCAAAGAAAGGTCTTTAACTGATGCATCCGTAGATGAAGACAATGGATCGCGAATCCAGTCACACTGTTCCATGTTAGTATTCTTGAAATAGTGCTTAAACTTGTCCTGAAGTATTACTAAATGTTCTGCCACCACATTCAGCAGCTTTTCTTCCATTCCATTTCTTCCACATACCATGCTGACGGTCCGTTTGAACATGCCCAATGAGCCACGCTGTACTTCTTCTTTCCACAGCTGAATTTTTTATTTGAATCCGTTCAGCTTGTTCATACATGTAACCAAATTCTCTCCTTGTCCTTGCATTTTCCGATTCAATTCGTTAAGGTGTTCGAAAATGTCAGCCATGTACGCTAGTTTTGCCAGCCAATATTTGTCTTGCAACAAACTGGCGTAGGGGAGACCGGGGCAAGATGACTATGCTAACTATTTTTGTTGTTTATTAATGTATTTTTAAGTTTAATAAAATTAACTTTACATGGGCTGTTAGAATAGTCCTTTGTAGTATTAAATGTAATGCCATTAAATTTTTCAAGTAAAATAAATGAAGAATATTTTTATTTTTTCATAACCTTAACAAATCGTCATCTTGCCCCAGTACTGGGGCAAGATGACTTTGGCCTTGGGGCAAGATGACAACACTGAAAATATCTTTTATATCTTTATCTTTTGAATATATTACATAGTTTATATAACAAATAATAACTGTGTTTTTACATCTTACAAAGCATCAAATTAAGCGTAATGAATTGCAATGTAATATTGAAGTGTTTAGTTGTGCAGCTAACAATAGTCACAAATAAAAATGTCAGTTTCACAATTGGAACACTCATCATGCCACCACTATTGGCATTGCAGCACTAAACCATCCTTCTGTTGAAGAGTCACAATATTCTTCTTTACAAGCAGGACTTGTAAAGAGGAAGTATTGTCATCTTGCCCCGTGATTCGGCCCGTCATCATGCCCCGAATTGCCTGTTTGAAAGAATTCATCTTCGTTGCCATCAAGGAATGCGATTAATTGACGTTTGTTCATAATAATATGCAGTATATAGACTAAGTTACCCATAAATACTAAAAAGAAACGATCTATCATTCCTGTCTTTTTAGCAGAGCTTATTTACACATGCATAAAAGTTATAACTTGGCAGCGGTAAACAATCAGAACTTCAGAACTAACACAAGTATGACGATTTCAAAGTCTTTTTGCTATTGCTGAACGAACAGCCGATAAGATAGCCAGTAGTATCCAGTTGATGCTGCTTCCTAGTAGAAAACGGAAAAATTAAGACATTCGTCATCTTGCCCGGCTCGTCATCTTGCCCCGGTCTCCCCTACTGCATTTCGTTTTTTAAAATCAAAAACTGTCGTACTTCGTCCCTCAATTCAAAAATTCTAGATAGTACCTTACCACGTGAAAGCCAGCGAATCTCTGTATGAAGAAGTAAGGAGTGGTGATCTGCGCTCATTTCTTCACAAAGTACGGAGAAAAGGCGAGAATTATAAGCGGCCTCTATTTTATCAAATTCACGATTTTCACGACTTCAGCCAAAGCTGACTTCAGCTCATCTGGTAAGTTCTTTGCCATGAGAGCTTCACGGCAGAGGACACAGTGTACGGTTTGAACACTTGGGTTACGATTTTTCACATTCGACAGGAACCCTATGATAGGTCCTGTCATTGCAGCAGCTCCGTCGGTGCAAACACTTGTGCAATTTTGCCACTGGATCCTGTTACTTTTCAGATATTCATCTGTAACGCGGAATATCTCATCACCGGTTGCACGTTGAGGAAGTTCTTTGCAGAAAAAGATAACGGTCTTGAATGCGTCCGTCATCAACAATGGCTATGAGTTGTGCACAGCTTCCGATGTCGGTAGATTCATCAACTTAAACTGCAAATTTTCCAGCTACTCGTAATTTCTCTACCAATGTTGCTTCTATGTCACCCGACATGTCATCGATTCGTCTCCTGATAGTGTCGTCAGAAAGTAACACTCTGACCACCTCCTTCTCTGCTCGGGGCCTAGCATTCCCCGTACAATTTCTCTGCACGCTGGTAAAATAAGCGTTTCACCGATGGTGTGTGGATTTTTCGTTTTGGCAATTAACCGTGCAAAATTATAGGTAACCTCTTGAGCCTTTTCAGAAACTTTTGTGCTGGCTTTCATGAAGGAACGTTGTTTCGAGTTCTCTTCCTGCAATCTCTTGAAGTAACCGATGTCTTTCCCTAGGTAAAAAGGATGTTTAGTAGACAGGTGACGTTTTAATTTGCTAGGGACCATCGCTTCATTTGAAAGTTTCTCCCTGCAAATGAGACACTCAGGTCTTGGTGATTTTACATCTCCGATCCACGAAAAACCGAAAGCCAGGTATCCTTCCGTGTACTGCCTTCTCAGCGACTTAGCCTTTTTACTTGGAGGTTCATCTGTATCAGTACATGCAGTCGCAGATTTAGCAGCTAATGAGCCTTCCCTAACCAAGAATTTTTCCATATCACATTCATAATTAAAGCTGATGTTTTGCGCCAATTCGAATAAACACACTGAGCGTATGAAGACAAGCCAGAATATCACTGCTGATTGTTGAGCGTGAATAATTTGTGTCTAAAATAAGCCGAATAAATAATAATGATAAAGCCAATAGCAAACATAAGTTTGAAAAAAAAATTTTTTTTTCTTTTTTTGCTAATTTGCTTTTTATAGATCAACAAAAAAATCTTCAAAAGCAATATATATCTGATCGTTGGCGCCAACGTATGCAACAGATAAAAAAAATATTCATTCGTCCTAGATTTTGTTTTTTCAGTTTATTTATTTATTTATTTTTTGTTTTCTTTTATTTTCTATTTTGCCAAAAGTCTCAAAACCGAGCTTTGAGAAACTACGATAAAATAAAATTAGTATCGGAACTGGAAAATAGGAAAACAAAAGCTAAAGCTGGGGCTAAAATTCTGGGCGGGAGGGCACGATCCCTGCCTGGGAGAGCGGGCGATACTCCCGTTTGCGAATGATTCAGAAAAAATTCCGTTTAATTAGTTGACTTCGTGGAAATTAGAATCCGTTTTCAAAAACTGAAAGTAATAGGATCACAAGAAGTTTAAAAGAATTGGGCAGCAAATCCCGCCTCCCCCCTTGTTGGGTATATCTTATGGCATATGATCGACAGGGTGAACGGAGAAGTTACAGAAAGATACAAACGCTATTCGATCGTATAATAATAAAATGCATCAAGGCTCTTACTTTTTATATAACTCGAAAATACCGCGGCACACCAGGTTACTTGTCGCGGCGCACCAGTGTGCCGCGGCACACCGGTTGCGAAGCCCTGGTCCATATCATGAACTAGCAATGTGAGAATAGCTAACTTTCAGCGAATAACTGCAAGATGTAATTTTCTTGTACATAAAATTTACATGCAAATATTTCTTATTCTGATTACGATTAAACCATTAATTTTCTGTCGGGCCAAATGGTCTCCAATTAATGACGTAGTTTCCACCTGCATTCCACTTCATTACTTCCATTTCTTGTTAAGTTTTCAACTAATCACGTGAGGGTTCCTATCAGAATTCGAAAATATCATGATATTTTCAAAACTATCAAAAATATCTGATATTTTGGTATATATCGGATGTTTTGATATATATATATATCTGATATTTTTAATCAGCGCAAACTAAAGTCTTTGAATTTAGTAAGTGCATCTCCAATCACTGTTGTTTAGTTTTTTATATTATTGTTATAATATATAGACTTAAAGTTAATGTTTCTTTCATTATTTATGTCTAAATATAGATTTCGTATAAAAATTTATGCACTTTAAACAGCATTTTTGTATGAATGATAGTTACAGTTATTTGCAAAATTGGATAATTTAATGTTACAAAATAAATTTTTACACATAATATACATTGCTATTGGCTGTAATATTGGATGTTGAAATTTTTATTCACATGCTTTTTAAAACGAATTATTATGCTACTACTAACTAATTTACGTGTTCCCTGTAAATATGACAGAAAAACATTGTATCAGCTATAATATAAACATATTATATTTATGATAGGTTAATTAATACAGCATATAAATGTAGAATAATACTCGTTGGTCATTTAAAATATTACAGGGTGGCGACAGATCAGGGAAATCAGGGAGATCAGGGAAATATCAGGGAATTTTGAAAAAGTTACAAAAAATCAGGGAAAATTGATTCTATGAAGAAAAAAAAAATTTTTTTTGCTTTACAAAATTAAGTACTCCAATACCCACGCATTTTCCGGCAATTATCTGTTCGAAAAAAGAGTAAAATTAATGAGGTGCGATAATACACTGCCGCATATTGTGCATCTTTTTTCCACAACGTCAAAGTATTGAATCTTATTTATTAACCACAGGATGAACTTCTTAAGATTGCTTCTGTGTCTGTTAGGTTGTTTATTTTACCTAGCTTGAAATTTCCTTTTACGCTTTCGATGCTACTTACAATAAACAACCATACAGGCAAAGAGGAAACCTTCCATAATGCCATAGCTCCTTTGCCTTTATTCCATTGTCTCGAAGTAATTAGCGTAATGTAATCACGATTTCAAGAAGAAATCTTTGGTTTTTGAATTAATACTATAAAAGCTTAAAAGTTATTACTTCTTCGTGTTTTTAATTTAATTGCTAAAATTGAACTTTCAATTAAAAAAAACTTTGTTTTTTGCCGTTATACTATTTGTTGTCACCGCAGATTATAAAGGTTTTCTTTTCTTCAGACTTAAGTGATTCTTTAATTTTATAACCAAGCTGTATTCTTCTTTTATATATTTTGAAATTAACTAATTGCTTTTTTTCCCCTTGCATTTCAAAGTTGTTTGTTACAAAAGCAATCTAAGATTTTTTCTCGTTACATACTGAAATCATTTGAAATAGAGTTAACTTGTGTACTTAAGTGAACATCTTTATTTTTTTGTTGTTAAAATGATGTATTCATTCATTAAAACCTATGTTCTTGATTAGAGAAAAGCTCCCTATGAATGGATGTCAAATGGTTTCATCTGTTTTGCATAAATATGTTAATTAGTTATATAAGAATAACTACATTACTTCTATTCTTTCACTATTACTTGTTATTCTTGCAACAATTATTATACTGTTTGAAAACTTAGTTCAAAATAATTTCAATTACTTTTTAGTTGTACCATAAATACACATATGTTTTTAAGAGTAATTTTAATAGTTTCTTAAAATTCTTATGCTAAGTGGTTTCTGAAGTAAAGTATTTTTTTTTTTTTTAATTTTCTCTAATCTTTCCATGTAGAAAAATTTAATAGACTGTTTTGTAGGTTTTTTTCCCAAAAAATTTATTTGATATGTTTTTTTTTTAAACCATTTTATTAAAAAAGTAGCAGTTTTAAAATATATCTTTAGTTCAACAACTTTACACAACTTAAAACGTTTAAAATAATACTGCATTTTATACAAACATGCAATGGATTTCAAGTAAAACAAAGAAAGACAACCATTATTATTGGTAACGTAAATCAGGGAAAAATCAGGGAACTTTTTTTCACAGTTCCTGTCGCCACCCTGTATTAAATGAATACTATTAATATAACTAATATAATTTTTATATTGAAAATATCGTATTTCAAAAAATAAATATCGAAAATATCATATTTTCTAAATAAATATCTGATATATATCGTGATATATATCATGATATATATCAACTGATACATATTGGCGAACCCTGGTCCGCCGATATGGTCCGCCTTTATTAGGGAAAAATGTGTAGGTGGGAAAATCTCACCCTCTTAAAGTTAGGCTGAGATTTTTTTAAAAAAGAGCACGATTTTCGTCGTCTCTCGCTCTATCGGGAACCCTGAATCACGCCATATATATATATATATATATATATATATATATATATATATATATATATATATATACAGGGGCGGCATTTCAGCATTTCGTTTGGGGGGTCGAGTTTCTTGAACATGAATTTCTTCAGAACGGTATAAAATACATATTGTTTAACAAGAACTGATAATTAAATGGTTTTAATGTTAAGAATAATTAGGTTTGTAAAGAACAATTAAAATTTTTTCGACCGAAGCTTTAAATTTATTTTGTTATAAGTTATCTCACAAAATATCTTGGTACTAGTTTTTATTTTTTAGTAAAGTTTTAATCTGCTATTTTTGGAGTCAGGAAGAACAGAAAATTTTGTAACTATAGTTAATCAATATCCAATGACTTAATTTATTGCCAGTATAGCTAAAGAGGAAGGTCTTGCTTTGCCTCATTGCGCCTCGAAGGCAATTCTCTAACCTCCTGAGACACGAAAGTCAAAATTGGTTGACGTTCAGTTCTCCTACAACTTTCTGGTTGTGTGCGTAGTTTTTTACACCGATGAAGAGGCTCCATTATTGTAGCCTTGAAATAACTATGTGCTGTATTTTCGTGTAAATTTGTGCTTTATTTACATCGGTTTTTCAATTTAATCACGGAAGTCATCTTTCAAATGACTGACCTGATTGAAACAGTCAAAAAACAATGGAAGCAAGAAAGTGTGTGACAAAAAAGCACATTTCCTTTAGATTCCTCTCTTTAAAATAACCAAGAAAGCTTTTTAAATAGGCTAGTATTTATTTTGTGTCATTAAAAAGTATAATCACAATTCATAAAACAATTCCTCTTCCCTCATGCTATTACTTATAAGTGTAATATTTTCTTTTTCGCTTTCTATATATAACCGACCTACATAATATTGAAGTTAAGACCAATAATAAATATATCTCATTAAATCCTGTCTCAATTTCTTGAGAAACTGAATTGATAAGTTTATTCAAAATATTGATTTAATATTTTGTGTAAAACTTCATCTGGGTTTTGTCACCTCTTCCACATTGGCATACATTAAAAATTGTTACGAAAAGTTCTGTCACAAAGTTCCACACCTTGTTCAAGTATGCATTAATGCGAAAATTACTAAGAGTTTCAATTGTCAATCCAAGAATTAAGATTAGCGAATTAAAATTTTTATGATAGAGTGTAGCATTTATCAAAAAAAGTCCCGCAGTTTAAATAAAGTAAACAAAAAATTCAGACAAAGGCATACATATTAAAATGACATCAAATTTTTTATCAATGAAAAGGTCGCTTTCCAGTAATTCTTCCAGGGGGCTTTTATAACTCTAGAAGACCATTTTGTTTCAATCAGAGATTGTCAAGTAAAGAGCCTCAAGATACATTTGTTGATGTGAAAGTATTTTTTGATGTGAGATGTTTTTCAAAATAGCATATCTTTACAAAAAGTTCCCATGAAAGCATATGATACACCGAGTTGCTAAAATGTGTTTCTAGTACATGGCGTCAATGAACATTAAGTTATAATATGAGCATAAAAATTTATGTAAAATGACATGGAATTTACGCGTAAAAATTGCACAGACTCTACACTGTACGGGTATCACATACAAGATGCTCCATCATAACATAGATTACTCAATTTTGAAATGTTTAACCCATATGAAGAGATTACTTCTTTAGTTAAGGCGAACACTTATCCTCCATCAGTTTTTTCTGTTCTGAAAATTCAGGCAAATGATTTTCTAAGTTATCTAAGTAATTTTACCATTTTATATTATTCTTAGTGAAAAATTTGGGGGTGCAACCGCCCCCTCTCGCACCCCCTATTTGCCGCCCCTGTATATATATATATATATATATATATATATATATATATATATATATAATATATATATATATATATATATATATATATATATATATATATATATATAAATTTAAATAAAAAAATGGATACATTGCTTATCCCCCCCCCCCCTCCGTGCTACCGTTTTTCTTTTTATTCAATTAGCCGCGGAAAAAAAACGTTACCTCTGCTACTCAGAGGATAAACTCTTAAGAGCTACAGACTATAGAGACAGAGACACAACAAGGAAAATAGAAACTATCTTTTCATGCTCGTTATGGCGAATTTGACTGTGTTTCCGTTTAAGCCTTTTATTCGTATTTTTTCCTGATAAGAAGTAATTAATCACGTAGCAAGTTGATCCAACATTTTCCTCCCCTTTTATGACAGATACAATTCTTTTTTTGTTTGGTCTTTGATTTTAAGATAATTCCTGATAAACTTTTGTTCTGAGCTGTTACTATCGACGGATGCCCCCTTTCCCAAGGCGGGGGAGCAGCGTGGTAGAGAGCTCACCGGGCCAGGAAGGGAACAGTTGATCTTCTAAAAGGTTGAGCCCTCTGACCTGGTAAGTGAAGGAGGGATGATGTATTTTTGGGTCTTAATAATGCTGAGAAGGTTATTTTCTTCTCGTGGTACGCAAGCACCGGTCAGGGCCAGGTTACCACTTCGGCACTTGTTTCCTATTTCACTGATTTATTCATCATCATCCTTGCAAATAAAAACTTAGTTATGTTTCAAGTTTCAATCGTAACTTCAATTGGCGCAAGACTTCATCGCATGAAAAGCGACCAGCTCTGTCAAATTAAATGCACTTTTATTAGTATTTGCTAAAAGTATGATTGCTGGCAAGGATATAATATTACTGGGATCACTAGTACTGCCAGAATTTACTCTTTGTGTGAGGGGGGGGGGAAGAGGCAAAAAGCCATAATTCAGGGCCCGAATGATTGCAAGATCGATTTGGTTTGCGCTGAGTGTTACGTGCTTATTGATACTAAAAAGATCATTGCTTGCTAACATAAATCCGATTGCAATTTTGTATTGAACAAGAAGTTCTGTCTAGAACTAGACGAGACTACTTTCCCGTATACCCATACTACTTTCTAGTACCTGATCAATATTCTCAAAAATAGCTAAAATCGCAATTTTTTTCAAACATACGTGGCTCCCAAAAGTCTTCGAAAGTCCAACGAAATAGGCCCCAATCCATTGGTTAGAATTAATATTTCGGAATAAGTATTTAATCATAAGATCTATGATCAATTTTTAACAAAATTACATGAATTTTTTTTAAAAAATATTAAAACTTAATTTTTTAAAAATCAAAAATCAAAAAGTTCCGGAAATTTTATATCACAAAAGTCTTCGTACACTTTATAAAATGTCTATATACTATTGAATAATCTAACTTTTGATTAAGTTATTAATTAGTAGAATATCATACAGTATTCATAACACCTTTTAAATGTCTGGAAATAGATTTCATTCCTTTTCTTTCTTTTTTTTGCGTAATTTATGAGTAAGTGTTCAATCACATTTCGAGTCTTACTGTTTCTAGCTCTATTTTCGTTTTAAAGCCCTATTTTCGTAATCTAGCCTCCAGATATCTCTAAATACGTTACATTAAGTTAAAATCTGGAGATTGAGGGGGTATTTTTTTAACTTTAGGACAATTTTCGAGGCACTAGACGCAAACGTTGAAAACCGTGTGCTTCTTATCGTTTTTTGATAAAAAGCAAAGTTGTTTCCAATCACCAAATTTTTGGATAAGAGTTCAAAATTGGTTTTTAAAATATTTAAAGGAACAGCATGATTCATCATTTCATCAAAAAATTACAAACTACCAAGTCCCGATGCTGATATGCACCCTCACACTAGAACATCTAAACCGTCCTGATTAACTGATCCAAATAAGTTCTTAAGATTAAGTTCCTAATTTTTTCTTCTACTTACAGTTATACAACAATTTAACCAAAAATGTTGAAATAATTTTAATCTGTAAGTAAGACGAAATTCTAAAACGTTTTTAGCTAATTTATCATTGATTTTGCGACGAAAAGCGTAAGCTGTCTGTTTTTCGCACGACCAAGAACATTTCTGCGGGAATAGGTCCCATTTAATCCAGCTAATCAGAGAACTTGGCGATAAATTTTAGATGAAAATTAAATGTAAAATGTTTCATTTAACTCTGCAGAAACTTTTACAGCACTCAAATGTGTATTTTCTAATAAATTTTTTAACTTTAAATCTCCGATCACGTTTTGTCAACTTTGCCGGTTGACCTTTTCTAACCTTGTTTTTGGTCCGATTCCTCTCTTTAAAGCATTTTGTCAAGCACTTTACTATACAAACAAATAAATTAACTAATTTAGAGACATTTCAAACCAATTTACCACTACTGTGGAGAAAAAATTCAAAGTTTGAATTAGAGACGTACCGAGTAGCACTTTGGCCGAGTAGCCGAGTACCGAGTACTCGGCCTTTCACTACTCGGCCGAGTACCGAGTTGCCGAGTACTCGGCCTTTCACTACTCGGCCGAGTTACCAAGTACCAATTATGTTTTAAGAAGAACCACCGACACACATGTGATGAATTTTGAACTTATTGGAATAGTAGTATAAACCTCCTTGTCCATATAATAGTTTTTAAAACTAAATTCCTGCTGAAATTTAATTACGCATTATATAAACAATTTTGTTTGTGTCAAAAATTTTACAAAAAAATTATTTTTAAAATTCAAAATAAATAAATAAAAGGTATGATTAATCAAGTTGGAATTAAAACAAATTACAGTGAAATCCCTCTAATGCAGACACTAACAGGACAATTTTTTTTTTGTCCACAATAGAGAGGTGTCCGCAGGACAGGGGTTTAATAATGTTATTTGCATTGGAACTGGGGAATTAAAAACTGTCCGCATAAGAGGGGTGCCCGTTAGGAGGGGTTTCACTGTATACCAATCAATTATAGTTCTAGTCCGCCAAACATAAATAATTTTTAAAAGCAGATAAAACAAATGTGCAGGAACACTGCAGACACGTGTTTCTGACCCCCCGTTACAAGGAACGCCTTTTTCAGTGCATAACATGTGAGCTAAAGAATGTAAAGACATACGACAAAAAAAATCCGACTTTTGTCGGATGCCTTTAAATCCACGAGCTCCCATTTTGTGCATTGAAAAAGAAATTCCTTGTAATGCCAAAACACGTGTCTGCAGTGTTCCTGCAGTGTGCTTTTAACGTTGTTTTATTTCCTTTTAATTTTTAAGCAAAGGTATTTTATATTTTTATAACTAATTTTTGTTTGTAGCAAAAATCAATTTTTAATATAAAAATTCCATATTTTCTATACATACCTTTTTTGCATAATTTTTAATAAATAAGTTTTATTAACTTTGGGGACATTAAAATAAAGATTTATTCCACAAACTTCATTATTCTCAAAATTTAAATTTGACTTATAAATTTTAACTGTAAATGATTGCAGAATATAATGCTTGCTCTTTTTTTATAAATTTTAGTATCTGTCTTGGAAAATATTCAATTTTTTGCAACTACTCGGTATTGGCCGAGTATCTGATCAGAATTTGGCCGAGTACCGAGTACTCGGCAAATTGGCCGAGTAGGCCGAGTACCGAGTAGTTACCGAGTACTCGGTACATCTCTAGTTTGAATGATGTTTGCGCTTTTTTACGAATACCATCCATTTTACAGTAATAAGCACAATATTAAAGAATAAATAAACAAAAAATTAAAGCCAAATGATTTATAAGGGTCAACACAATGCAAAAATATTAATAAAACGGCATATGATAATTTTAATCATGAATTTATTCGAAAATATTTGAATATTTGAGTGTGCGATGACTTTTGTGGCGTGTTATTTCTCTGTCTCTTCATTTTCTGACCAATTTCAAAAAGAAGATCTGTCAATATTTTGAAAAAACCAATGAGTTGTATTTAGAATGACATAGGAATGATGTGAAAAAATATTGGACTTCATATTCGAAATCAGTTTCGAGTTATTTTGGTTTTACTAAAAATTTTCAAAGTGTACGAACACTTTTGGGAGCCACTGTATTTTTAAAATACTTTAAGCTGATTTCTAGGAATAAATACAATAGCCGCAACATTTAAACGAAGCAGCTACGGTGGCTCCCAAAAGTGTTCGTACACCTTGAAATTTTTTAGTAAAACCAAAATAACGCAAAACTGAATTCGAATATGAAGTCCAATTTTTTTTCATACCATTCCTATGCCATTCTGAATAAAACCCAGTAGTTTTTTCAAAATATTGCCAAATTTTGTGTTTGAAATTTGTCAAAAAATGATGAGACAGAGAAAAAATACGCCACAAAAGTCATCGTACACTGAAATATTTTCGAATAAATTCATGATTAAAATTATCACGTGTGGTTTTTTTATTATTTTTGCATTGTAATGACACTGTAAAGTCATTTGCTTTTAATTTTTTGATTATTTATTCCTTAATATTTTGCTTATTATGTTAAAATGGCAGGTATGCGTAGAAAACAACAAACACGATTCGAAATTTGATTTTTTCCCCTCACAGTACCATAAATTGGTTTGAAATGTCTCTAAATTAGTTAATTTACACTATTCTATAGTGAAGTACTTGATAAAATGCTTTAAAGACTAAAATCGGATCGGAAACAAGGTAAGAAAAGGTCAACTGGCAAAGTTAACAAAGCGTGATCGGAGATTTACAGTTAAAAAAATTATGAAAAATACACATTTGAGCGCTGAAAAAGTTTCTGCAGAATTGAATGAAACATTTTACGTTTCATTTTCGCCTAAAATTGTTCGCCAAGTTCTCTGATTAACTGGATTAAAAGGGACCTCTTCCCGTAGAAATTTTCTTGTTCGTGCGAAAAACAGTAAACTTACGCTTTCCGTCGTAAAATCAATGATAAGTAAGCTCAAAACGTTTTGGAACAACGTCTTACTTATAGATAAAAATAAATTCAGTATTTTGGGTTAAATTGTTGTGTAATTGTTAATAGAAGAAAAAATGAGGAATCTAATTTTAAGAACTTAGCTGGATCAGTTAATCAGGACGGTGAAGGTGTTTTAGTGTGAGGGTGAATAACAGCATCAGAACTTGGAAATTTGGAATTTTTTGATGAAATGATGAATCATGCTGTTCCTTTAAATATTTTAAAAACCAATTTTGAACTATTAGCCCAAAATTTGGCAATCGGAAACAACTTTGTTTTTTATCAAGATAACAATAGGAAGTACACGTTTTCATTTGGTGCCTCAAAAATTGTCCTTAAACTTAGAAATATCTCCTCACTCGCTAGATTTAAACTTAATGGAACATATTTGGAGATTTCTGGTGGCTAGATTACGAAAATACACCATTGAAACGAAAAGCGAACTAGAAACAGTAAGACTCGAAGTGCGGCTGAAAACTTATTCAGAAATTGCATAAAAAAAAGAAAGAAAAAACAATGAAATCTATTCCCAGACGTTTAAAAGCTGTTGTTGATACTGCATGATATTCTACTAAATAATAATTTTGTAAAAAGTTTGATTATTTATTAATTTTTTGACATTTTTTAAAGTGTACGAAGACTTTTGTGCGATAAAATTTCCGGCACTTTTTGGTTTTTGATTTAAAAAAAAAATAAGTTTTAATGTTTTATTAAAAATTTTCGTGTAGTTTTGTTAAAAATAGATCATAGATTGTATAATTAAATACCTATTCCGAAATATTAATTCTAACCAATGCATAGGGGTCTATTTCATTGAAAGTCGTAGGTGTACGAACACTTTTGGGAGCCACTGTAATACACTTTTTTTCCATTAAAAAAAATCTTTAACAGCTTTCAAAGCGAAAAAATAATAATTAAAATTAATAAGCTCATTAAAATAAATATATCATATCAAAAAAAAAAAAGTTTCTTTTTCTCCTGTTGACAAAAACATTTTTTTAAATGAATTAATGCACTTACCAAAAAAAAACAATAAAATGTCAACTTAAAGAAATAATTTTCTTTGTCAAAAAAAAAAAAAAAAAAAAATCGTCTCCGCATATCTTTATGTTGAAACATAACTGACTTCGAGCTTATTCGCCAAAAACGGAGTACCTAAATTGAAACTTTAGCGTAAAAATAAAAACAAGTCATATCAACATTAATTATTTCACAGTTAAAACCATAGCTGCGGGTTCGGAGTCGGAGTCAATCTCATTTTGAGATAAAGGAGTCGGAATCGAATATTTAAGAATCGGAGTCAGTCATTTTTCCTCCGTGTATAAATTTTTGCCAAAACTACGAAGTCAGAGTCGAAGTCGGGAGTCGGAGTCCGATTAATTGTCGGGCACAGGAGTCGGAGTCGGAGTCAAGTGCCCCTAAATTCTCGGAGTCAAACTCTGGAGTTTGGCGTCAAGAATTATTTCCAACAAAATTTGTTTGAAGTTAATCAGTCTTCAAGTACGGAATCTACATTGACTTTCAGTTTCCCCGTAGGCGCTAATGTTAAGGGATTTGAACTGTTCAAAATTGAACGGAAAATTGTTAAAATCAAAAAGGTATTTTATATACAAGTTTTTCATCAAAATCTTTTTCCTGGCGCTAATGTTAAGTTTTTTTGAACTGTTCAAAATTGAACAAAAAATAGTTCAAATCAAAAAGTGAAATATGGGAATGAGGTGTCCTTGCCGAGATCTTTCGAACAAAAAAAAAGTTTTTTCGAATCGGACTATTCATTCAAAAGTTATTAGGTGGGGACAGACAGACTGACAAGACATTTTTCCCCATTTCAATACCCTACTTTCCAATTTTTAATTTTTCGATATTTATTTAATTATTTAATTTATTTTTGACTTTTTTTTTGTTTTTCGCGATATTTTTAAGATGCATTAAGCCTTTTATGCTTTTTTTCTTCCTTTTCTGACTTTTACTGGGAAAGTAGGCTAAAAACGAAAGCAAAACAAAAAGTAACACCAAAGTTTATTAGCAGTAAAAAAAAAACAAGAAAAAAGAAAAAGAAAATTGATTACCTGATAGGTGAATGTGTAAACAAAATTAGTACAATGGAAACGTTTTCTAGATGAACTATTCTGTACGAAATCTTATTAGATCAGAAGATTTTTGTTAACTGCCCCTCCTGGTATCAAATCCCACAACAAAATGAAGCGAAAAGCTTGAGTTCTTACTGTATATTCCTGTGTTTGATCGCGTTGCTCATGATGCAACCAGAGCAAGACAGAGTCGGGGTAGGTGGAAATGAAATAATTGTAGTATTTTAAGAAGAAAAGTTTTTTAGTAGAAAAGTTAGAAAAAGTATTTTCAAAAAGTCTTGTGCCAACTAGGCTGGCAGTTTGGAGTGCGCTGCTTCACTTTTCCAACTGTTCCGTAATTTGATGTGAAGTCTGACTTCCACAGCACACATATGCCATTAGGACCCATTCATAGGGTGGGCAACCATTCACAACAACACATTACGCAAAAAAGGACAGGAGAGAGAGAAAGTACATCTATGTCCGAGCCGTTGTTCGAGCCCAGAACCTCCCCTTCCGCAGTCGAACTTTTAGACAAAAGGGGCGACTTCAAACAAGGTGGTATTCTCAAAAGGTGAAGTGTTTTCAAACAAGTTATGATTGGGGAGAGGTTGCTGGAGAACTTTTTTTTTCAATGTGGAATTGAGAAAGAGTATTTTATGTTCTTCTAGAAAAGCTTTTAGGTAATGAAAGAGATTTATACAAGTGAGCAAAGAGAAAAAGTGCTCATTATAGAGGAGGTTGCCATATCTCTTAGGCAACCCCCTGGGCTGCCGAGAATCATGGCGGGACCTTCATCAGTTTGGTCTCCGGACCCCCCCCCCCCCCAATAAAACATATAAAACAATTACTACGATTCCAAGAGGGGCCCGTAGTTCCGACTAACCTGACATGACTTCTCGTCGGCCCTCGGCTCGCCTGTATTAGTTACAAATTAGTATTGGGATAACATTTTCAGAAAACTGTTTACAGATCAAATTGCGCAATGAAGGGAAAAGATAAACATTAAACTCAATCTTCAATCAATATTTCTGGGGAAAACTGGCAAAAGATAATGCATTCTTGCAGCAGATTTGCCGCATCTACTGTTTTCTTGAGAAAGCGAGCAAATTACGTTATTTTCTGCACATGAAGCATTACTTTAATGAATACTGGGAAAAGAAGCGCAGGCCTATTACTGAAATATTTTCAAAATACTAATGAAGGCACATTGTGTTTGAGATCGGAAAAGGAATCATTAATTAGAGTTTGTTCAGAAATCCAGAAAAGTTTATATATAGGCTGTGGGAAGGCACGTGGCAGTGGACTAGTAGTCATTTACCCTCGGTCCCTTCCCCCCCCCCCTGAAAAATCCCGGCTTATATTCTTGAATTATATTGTTGCACAAATAAACCTCATTTTTGATCGCACAGAAAATCATCCCTCTTCACCGGTCTTTATCCAACATTCACCCACACGTATGCTTAAATAGATGCATCTTTGAATAAGTTTAATTGAATTGCTGGCTTTTGTTATGCGCAACCCACACCGACAAGCTCGTAGCTGGATACTAAGATTTGGTAACGGCTAAATTTCGATTTTTAGCCCTACAAAATAGATTTTTCATTCCTATAGTTCAAACAGAATTCTTTTTTTAACTTGATTTTTATTTATTTATTTATTTTTATTTTATTTTATTTTATTTTTTTTTTTTTTTTTTGGTTAGTGGTTCCTTATTATTAAACTAATGGATATGTAATAGAATTACTGTTGAATAGAAGATTTCTTAACAAAGGCGTACAATTTTTGTGAGTGATGTGTAGAGATGCGCCGAAATGCAAGATTATTTATAGCATAATATGTCACCATGATTATCAGTTACCGAATCATGGCTCAAGAAATAAATAAATTAAAGTTGTGTAAAATTACAAATAATCATAAACCAAATTAACCATTTACTATATTTGTTTTTGCCTTCGGACGGATTTATTATATTTATTTATTTCAGATCAATAATTATACTTAATGTAGCCAAATAATATTTTTATTTTGTATTTGGCCGAATATTCGGTTAGAATTTGAGCCGAATGTTCGATATTCAGTGCATCTTTAAAATGTAGTATTTCTTTCATCAGAAATATAAACATGCAAATATATACTGCTTGAGAAAAAGGACAGCTGATCAGTTCAACTATAATTTATGTTTTCCAAAAAAAAAAAGTAAAGTATTCTCACTTTTGATTTTGAATAAAGTTTGAGTATGTCCGTATCCACACAGACCTCCCTTCAACTATTTTCTTGCTCACAGAAGATTCAAGTGGAATTTTTACGTAATTCAGAAGAAATACTTCCTTCCACATTTTATACATGGAAGGGATCACAATTTTTAAAAGGGATGAAAAAAATATCAAAATTATTTAATTATTTTAGCATTTTATGTATCACTATTGTAAAAGATAATGTTCTATGCCTTGGTGTTTTCCCCACACCATTATCCGAGTTCTTAATAAACTCAAGCATTGATAAACGCTATGTATGGAACAAGGGGTTGTCCACAAATGATGTCACGCTCTGAAGGGGGGGGGGGTGAAATTGCGACAGTTTGACAAGCTGGAGGGAGGGAGTAATGAAAAGTGGCAAAACTTTTTATTTTTTGAAAATGTTTAAGAAAATAGTGTGACTTGTGACAAAAGGGGAAGGGGGATTGTGAAATTGTGACAGTTTGTAACAAAGGGGGGCAGAGGGGTCAAAATGTTAAAGAAAAAAGTGACATTTTTTTATGGACATCCCCTAAAAAAATTTTTGTACCAAATGGAAATCGTCTCATCGGCAAACTTTTCATATTTGAGGCAGTGAGAAGCGAAGTGATGTAAGTTAAAACATTTTCAAGTAAAACGCGTTTAAGGATAACGTCCTTGGTAGGTTTCATTTTGTAAATCATGCTGTGCAGCGGCGCCTACCAGGGCTGCTAGTACTATCTCTTGTCCTAAAGACAGAGGAGAGTCTCCCCTACTATTTGTACTGGTTACCTAAAAATTTTTGTTTACCACTTACATCCCTTTGTTTCTCACTACCTCATTTGATCCTGGAGATTTTTACTTCAGCTTATTAGGCTTATTCTTTTTTAGTATTCTGATCGATGGATTCCACTACAGGATCGGTGTATTTGACAAAAGTGTTGAAAATAAGCAATAATAGCTTCATTATAAAGTAAGCAACGTATTAAGAAGAGAAGAGCGTTTTGTTTTTTCCTGCAAGCAGAGACTTAACGTTTTGTACAATTTTTGCATTTTTCAAAAATTTTAACTCATGTTTCCCATTATAATAAATGAAGACTTTAAACAAAAGTTTTTCTGTGCTTCGATTTTAAAAAGCCAGAGTTGATTGCTAGATTCCGTTGCATTTCCAGTTTCAGTTTTTATTAGCTTTGTTACAAGATATATTTATGCTTCACAGTTACACTTAAGTTTAAATGAAATAGAATGCTTCTATTGGTTGACTCTAGACGCTGAATATTTCACTTTCAATAGGAAACTTATGGGCGATGCAAACACGTAAAGACGTTTTAAGCTATTTTTGGGATTTTGTTTATTGGTTTAATGTTTTATTCTGAAATAATGCAAGTATTTGATGTTATATTTCTTATTTCTTTAAAGGTGTGTATTGTACGAAAAACTATACATTTGACATTGCGACTTACCAACAGGGTTCGTGATTTTTTTTTTTTAATATTTATATCGGATTTTTTTGATTTAAATAAGATATATATATATATATATATATATATATATATATATATATATATATAATTTATAATCTTCAAAAGTTTGTAGTTATTAATTACTTTACATTTATAACATATTTCATACAGTAGATTAATCCATTTAGCTTAATTTTAAAACTAAGATAGTTCTCTTTTTATTCAATACATTTTAAAGATTTAGAAATACGTTATAATACTTAGATAAGAAGTAATTTTGTTTAATGCTTTGCTTAAAAATAAGGTTTCCATCATCATGTACGTTTTTATGTAAAATAATACGTTGAGCAATTACTTTTCTTAACTATATTAGTGATGGTGTATAAGAAAAACTGCAAATGGTTTTAGATGTGTACTGAATTGAACTGTAATTTTGGAGTAAAAGCAATATTGCAAGAAGGAAAATCTGTTTCACTCATAGAAAGAGGGATCTATGCAGTTTTTCCTGTTGAGGTCAAGATTGTAATATGCAGTATAGTTCAAGTTAGAGCAACACATTCTAAAAATGCAAAATTAATTTATAAAAATAAACTGATTTTAATTAATGGTTTTGTAAAAAAAATCACTGATTTAAATCAACGAACCCTGCTTGCCAATTGTTTGGTTTATAGGTTTGTTACATTTCTTATAGGTGTGTATTTTACAAAAACTATACGCAGGGATAAATTTTAAATTTTTTCGAAAGATTTTAGTTTTATAAGAAGAATATTTTCTTCTCATTTTTGTCGCAAAAACTGCCTAGCATTAAAAGATTTGAAGATAAGTAACTGCTAGCCGAGAATATATATCCCACCAAAAACATTCTGTAAAAAACTAGCCAAGTCTCGATGGAGCTGCTTGTTTATCTCTAAAAAGTAGTGAAATCTAGACAAAGTCATGACAAGTCTAAGGTTCCTTACTGCGATTTCTTTATTATTATAGTTAATGTTGTGTGACTTGGCCGTTAGACATTCTTTATACCTTAGTGGGTACAGGTCAATTTTGTTTACACGTTTTCCAAGTGGCAATTTTCCATCGTCAATGGGTAGCGGTTCTGGCGAAAGATTGGTGCACTGGTGTCATGGAGCACCTGGTTTTGTACCCTTGTGTACCCTTTAACGGCCAAGTCACACAACATTAACTATAATAATAAAGAAATCGCAGTAAGGAACCTTAGACTTGTCATGACTTTGTCTAGATTTCACTACTTTTTTAGAGATAAACAAGCAGCCTCCATCGAGACTTGGCTAGTTTTTTACAGAATGTTTTTTGGTGGGATTTCACTTCTTTTTGTAGAAACATTTAATTTGTGTAATGTTCGAGTAGACTAAAGTTAGGCTAGATTAAATTAGAAGATGTGTCCCACTACGCTGGACTTTTGCAATGACAGTCGATTTTTTTATGTACCAATAGTAGAAGGGGGCATTACCATATCTCTAATACACCTGAGGGTTCTTCATTAGATACTTCAGCTTTCGATTTTTGATATCAAATGAAGCGGCCCGCCAAGTTGAATATTTTTTGTAAAGGCGTTATGTCGATCTCTAATAGTTTGGTCGGGCTCTTGTGTTTTCTAATCAAGGTCACTCCAGATCTTCAATTAGCCTAGTTTTTATAGTTTTCCCTTTAATGTGGCCATCAAACCCTAACTCTGTACCAAATTTCACCTCTCTGAGTTTATGGGAAGTACTAGTTCTATTTTGATGATCATGAGCGAGTGAGTGTCATAAATGCGAAACTCTGCTTTCGCTTAACTTCGGAACTAAATGACCTAGAGACTTGAAATTTCGGATTTTAAGTATGTGATTATAGCTTACTAGATGACGAAAATTTCTGCGTTCTAGTCTCAACAGAAGGTTCTCAAATAGGGGCCCTGAAAATGCGGCGAAATGGTTCCAGTAAATGATGGTACGGCAGTGTTTGCTTCGCGCTCGACTTGGCGGGGGCACTACCGTGCCCCCAAATATTTTGTAAACATTAAGCTATTAATACGTTTGGTACACCATTTTGAGTTTCGAAGTTTTCAAGCTTTAAGTTTTTGGATTTTTTTTTCTTGCTGTTTCTTTTGAATTTTTACTTGTATTTATTACTTTAATTGAAATTTGAAGTGCACATTCAAAATATTGTAGTTTCTAGACTTCTAATTCAGTCTTATGATTTATTTTGTTTTTGGTTAATTAATTCAACAATGAAATTTTCAAATTTGTGTTCATTCTACACTTCTATTTCCTTCGATTCGAAGCGGGAGGGTAATTGATTCAAAGTACTGGAATCGTAAAGTTTTGTGTACGAATGTTTACAAAATCCGTTAAAAAAAGATTAGGATAGGTAGGCCTTGTTTAGAATTTAAGTAATCAGGTAGTTATCTTCACGTAGAAAATTTCGGATTGTATTTAAGGCGATGTCACGTTACCTCGGAGGACCCCCCCCCCCCCAAAAAAAATGTTTAGAATAGAGAAATCTAAATTTTTGAATGTATTTTGATAGATATGGAGCTCTGCCTTGATGTTTTCCGTTGACTGAACATCAGCAGAAATAATTAATATTTTTAGCTGTACTTGTTATTAAGTTTTGTTTTAGGAAAATTTTTAAAGGGAAAAAAAATTCTAGGTGTTTTTGTTTTGTTTTTTAATTTTTATTTTATTTAATCCCAGCAGATGGAAAGCAATGTTGTGTCAACAGTGTGTCGTTTTCTGTGGCTCTTAAAATGTAGTTAACTAAAGTATTAATATTTTTGTTTATAAATTTCAAAACTATTTTATACTTTTTTGTTTAAATTTTCAAAATATACGATTTGTTTTCAGTCTAAACAATCATGGGAAAATGTTAAATGTGTTTCTTTGGTGATGTTCTACAGAATAGAACGAAAATCTGTAACCATTATGAAGCATAGAAGCAAAGAGAAGGATCGTTCACATTGAAAGCCTTTGAATGCTTCCAAAATTTTTGTACGTATCAGATGCTTGCATGGGAAGCAATGTCTCTTTGCATACGCCTTCCCCTTAGAAATCCGATCCTAGTTTTGAACATTCGGTTCTAGCTCGAGAGAACTACTCTTTGAAAAGAAAAAAAGTTTGTTCGAAAAAAATGTTCTAAATTTCTTTTTTTCTACAACTTTCCTTTAAAGATAATATGGATTCTTTAATATTGCAAATCCGTATAGGAATATTTGAATGCAAGTTTCCGGTAATGAATCATGAATATGAAACTTTAGAATAAATCACTTGAAATGGAACTAAAATGTTCGATCTTAGATTTTACTTTTTTCTCCATAAGAGTAATCAAAAAATGACCACTTTCTGTCTTTAAGATGATGTGAAATGGTCTTTTGAAGATACATAAATATTGATATTTGCTGAACAATTGAGGGCAAGGCAAGTCAGGAAGCTTAAGAGGACGATTAAGGTCATATATATATGCTTTTTATTACGTTTTCTCCTCACTTAGCAATTCGGAAACATTATTCTGGATTTTTAGCAACCTCGGAAACAGTTGCAAGCCTTCCGTCTATTAAATAGGTCTGAAGATGGAAGAGAGGACTGAAAAAGATTACTTTTTTGCCGAAATTAACATATCACATCGACATAGTCTGAAGGTTATTTGAGACTTGCTCAAAAAAAGCTGCTTAAAAAAAACTTGCTATGAACTTATCTTCAGGACCAATATTACGAACGAAAAGTAAATGAAACAAATCTGTTCAGTAAAATGGCCGAACAAACTGTTATAAGTTGCTTTTAGCAAGAGGGCGAGATACATTCAAGATATTTTCATCTTGGACTAATCTCCCAACTTGCACACATCACCGCCTCGGATAAAAAAATAATGTCTATGAAACGACTAATACACGGTGACGAAAGTGTATCACGTGACTTGACTAATGTCGATGAATCGGAGCAAGGTGCGTGGGTAAAACATTTTTAGGATCAACTAAAAATTCTGAATAGCACATGACGTAATGCATGGGCTCTCCGTAATAAGATTTCAAATGGAACTAACTCACTTGTTCCTCTTTGTCACGCCAAGTCATATGCACAACTGGTGGTATTTGCCCTCTTTCGTGGTAAAAAAATCAAGGTACCACATGGTCAAGTGTTTCAATGTTTCACTTTCGTCCATTCGGAACTTTTAATGTTTAACATTTTAACTTTAAATAAATCATTTACATCCTCATATTTAATAGCCAATGATCAAGTAACGCTCCTGACGTCATCAACAATGAAACTTGCACCGCGGCATGATAATTTCATAATATGTTTTGGTAATGTTTAAAGTGCAGTGAAAGGCTTTATTGTGACAAGGCTGAACTGGATCCGGTAACTTAACTGTTTTACTGGTAAAACTGTGTCATTTCAGGGGAATGAAGAAACGAAAAAATGGTCAACGATGAACGCTATCTACTGGAGTTTAGGCTTAATCCGCTGGAGTTAGAGTTAATTTTCAACTTCGTTCAAATGTACAAGCAATTTTCACCCGCAATATCTTGATGGGTGATTTTCTAGTTAGAAATAATGCCGATATTGGTGAGCAGTTTGAGAGCATTATTCCTTCAAATACTACTTAAGTACTGTCTATTAATGAAGTCACCTTTTCAACATTTTCAACCCCCCCCCCTCCTTTGCCACTAAGTGTCACACCTCACCTTAACCCCTCTCCTCCCTCTTTGTCACATGTTACGCAATTAGCATGATCAGAAAATGTGATTATTGTGATGAGCACCTTTGAAATAGTACTGTGTTGAACTTTCAACTTTCATTCATGTTTTTCTTATTTTAAAAACCTAATAAGTTTTCTGAATTCTTCCTCTTTTTCCATTGAGTTGTTTTTTTCCCACCCCGTTTACCAACGAGTGCTGATTTTCCAGCATATCTCGAAATAGCCTAATTTTTAGCTCAGCGTCACCGATTCAAGGCTTTATCTAAGTAGGTTACTTTTGTTATCATGTGCTGATGGTACGATTGCTGTGAAGGGTGCTTCAAGAAGTGCACTTCAGTTTGTATGCGCAGTGTTAAGTTAAAGGGGAACAGTAATATAAAAAGGAAGCATTATAGATTAAATAGCGCGTAAATTGTTACTATTTTATTGATAGCTTAATTTTAAATTCGTTTCATAGAATATTATTTCTGGAGAAAAATGTTTTTTTTTTTTTAATGTCATTTTTTTCTACTAACAATTAAAACGTTTTTCAGCCAGTGATCTTTTTTTCTTCTTTTGTACTGAAAACTATTTTTCACTTTGCATTTGCTTTCTTTTCTTCCTTTTTTTTTAAACTAACAATCGTGTAAACACTTTCTTTAATTGAGGGTTTTTTTTTTCATAGTTTGTCATTTACTGATTATTAAAATTTATTTTTTAGATTAACAGTTTCGAGTATAAAATTTTTAAATTTTAGAGCTCAGGGAAATGTTCCAAGTGAAACTTAAAGTGAAGGTTGTTTTGCTCATTCGAAAGCTGAAAAACTAAACGTACCCAATTTAGGTGCACAATAACCGCGAAGTATGCGTCTGCAATATTTTTCGTAATTAGTGCTATTACGCATGATTTTACTTGTAGTTCATTAGTTCCGGAAGTAAATAAGTAAATGATAACTCTTAATGACTAATAATTACAAGGAAGAAAATCTCAAACTAAATAAAGAAATCTGTTCAGGAAAAATCCCGACTCAAGAAAAAGCTTTATTTAAAGTATCAGGTTTTAATAACTGAGGGGAAAAGGTAAGAGATAAAGACGTTGGATAATGACGTATTAATCGTCAGTTAGATCTAATAATAAAGGAAAACAGACGATTTATAATTCTAATAACTAAGATGAAAGTACTTCGCCAAGCAAAAAATTTGCTGCTGAAAAAAAATAATAGTGACTCAAAAAAAAAAAAAAAAAAAAAAAAAACTTTATTTGCAAGCTGAACATTTTTTTTTTAAAACTTTGGGGAAACCCAAAAGGGCTATGAGCATTAGGGTGGTCCAAAAATACATGTAAAAAAGTTTCTCCTAGATACCAGGACACCCCTCAATAGTTTTTAACTTGTGGATAGCAATATACTGGAAGAATTTTAGCTTCCTATTTCAACTGAAAGTGGGTGCTCAACCCCCTCCCCCAAACTTGATCAGTATGGGAAGGGGGGTTAAAAAATATATTGAAATGAAAAAACAACGCTACACATTATAATATACACGAGTATTACACGAGTATTATGCATATACATTGCAATAAAATATTAACAAAAAAATTATTAACAAAAAGAAAAAGAAAAAAAAAAGAAAAGAAAAGAAAGAAACAGCCGGGGAAATTAAATGTTTCTCAATTTGTGAAATTTTTAATGCTACGGCTTATGTTAAATTGAGGGGTCATTGAGCACCGTCTTAAAATTTGAATAAGAAGCTAAAACTTTGACAGCATAATACTATTAATAAGTTAAAAAAAAAAAAAAAAATAGCTGGTGTGCTGGACTCTAGCTGCAAAAAAAGTTTTTTTGAACCACCCTAATGGGCATTGGATAGTAACGCTGTGTTACTCATGAATTCGTTCTGATAATAATAAAGCAAAATTCCAAATCACCAATAATTGGATTGTTTCCCATTTTTCAAAAATATTTTTTCCCGGACAGATCGTGGTCGTAAACATGGGCTGAGGTACCTTATTTCTTAATTTTGAATTATTTTCTCTCTTAAAAAAAATAATCTTAAAAGAAGTGTTCAGCAGCTGTTTTCATTTTCGCTGCTGACGTCACAAGTGAACAAGTCGATAGAGTTACCAGAACAAAGTTTCAGGACATTGCTAAACTTCGCCAAATAAATATTTTATTTACCTTACAATTCTGGTTCCACTAATAATTGCTCGCAGTGAAAAATCACCAAAAGACGTTATCTTGGCTAGTAAAGGCAACCACGCGCTCCGATTCAAGATGGCTGTCTTCGCATGTGACGTCACACAATAAAACATTTTGTTTTCGAAATCTAACCGAAAAAGCAATCAAAAATTAAATGTTTGGAAAATAAATGTATTTTCGGGCTCCATGTTATTTTTTCTGCGTATTCTGTCAATTTCAGTGGCTGTAGTACTTTTGATTGAAGGAAACACCCTTTACTATTAATTCTCTTAACTAGGGAATGGAATCTTAAACGAAGTAAGATATTTTACTGGGAAATAATGACTCAAGAAAAAACTTGATTAGAAGCAGAAAATTTTAATATCTTAGGGGGAAACCTAATGAGCCGCTGGACGAATGACGTTGTTTTACTGGCAAATAAGTTCTAACAAAACGTAAAACTCCTAATGGCTAGTAATTTCAATATTGTGTTGAAATCTTTCACTAAGTAAAATATTCTGTTCCTCAGAGAAAATTCTAATGATTCGAGAAAAACTTGATTTGCAAGAAGAATTTTTTAGCAATCCCGGGCTAAAGAGCTTTTTGACGTTGGAAATCAAGTTTTTTTACTTGTTAATTAGTTCTAATAATAAAGAAAAACTCCTAATGAGTAAAAATTATAACAGGGAAATATTTCGCTTGGTAAAAATATTCTGCTGCTCAGGAAAAGCTCTAATGACTTAAATCTGTAAACAGGATATTTTAATAACCCCGGGAGAAAACTAAAGAGCTTTTGACGTTGAATAAAGTTGTTTTGCTTGTTAATTAGTTCTAATAATGAAGAAAAACTCCTAATTAGTAATATTTATAACAGGGAAATCTTTTACTAGGTAAAATATTCTGCTGCCCAGGAACAACTCTAATAGCTCGAGAAAAACTTAATTTGTAAACAAGATATTTTAATAACCCCGGGAGAAAACTAAAGAGCTTTGGACGTTGGATAATAACGTTGTATTATTTTTCATTAGTTCTAATAATGAAGAAAAACTCCTAATGAGTAATAATTCTAATAACTGGGGAGAAAAAGATTCTGCTGCTAAGGGGAAAATTCCAATGACTCTAGAAAAGCTTTTAATTTACAAGCTGTATGTTTTAATAACTGAGGTGAAGAAAAATTTGCTGAAGAGAAAAAATCTTGGAAATTAAATGAAAATTCCTAACAACGAAAGTAGAATATTTCTAACGACTCATAATTCAAATGAGTAAGGAAAATATACCTATTAAAGGAAAATAATGAGAACCACTCTGATGATTGTGGAAAACCACTTCCTTTGAAACCAAAAGCTGCCAGAAACTTCATAGGATGAAGAGCTATGCATTTATGCATAATTAAAATGAAATACAGTGAAACCCCGATCTTACGTTGCCCGAATTTAAGGGGGTTTCCCGCATTTGGCACAGTTTTTCCGTATGCTAATAGTTTTCATTTTTCCCGGATGGAAGGTTTGTTGTTTATGAATTTTCCCGTATTTTAGGTTTTCCCTGAGAAATTGAAAAAATAAATAAATATATTCTAAAATGAGCAGTATGTTTCCTTTTGTGCGTTTTTAAAGCTAATCCACGCTACTGAAAGTAAATCTACGGAAACAGAAATGCTATTGCTCTACCCGTAGCCGACCTCATGAACTTTTCGTCCGCCAATGAAGACGATCAAGAAGAACCGAAAGCACATCCCATCCCTTCTTTCAATATTGCATTAAAGAGCTTTTAAATAGCAAAAGACTATTTTCTTTCTCATAAAGACCAGGGAAAAAACTTGCAAAGTATTTCAATCCTGGAGGATGCTGCATTTACTTTGAACTCGATGACTAAAAAACAGTTCACTATTGCGGACTATTTTTCAACCTAAACGCGCGGATTCACAACTAAATGTGTTTAAAGGATCTAAAATGGTGTGTATAATAATATTATTTTCGATTATACCCATTGGCGTACCTAGCATAGATGATACCCGGGGGCGGCAGTTTGTGGTTGTCTGTGGTGTCTCTTCCCCCCCCCCCCCAAGTTTTAATATTCTATGCAAGCATGAAATTCATGCAATTTTCAGTCTAAGTATTGACAATATGAGCCGAGTCCTGAGTATTGTATTCACCCCATGATGTTGGGTGAGAGACAGATGTTCCGGGCGACTTCCCCCCGAGAAATTTTCAAATTTGTAGTCTTAAAAATGCATTTTAGCTTCATATTTTTCAGAAACTTGTAATTCCACTTTGGGTATCACCCTCCAGCCTAGTGACATCTTTGGTGACACCCAGGGCGGATCGCCCCCCCTGTAGTGGACGCCACTGATTATACCTTCCAAAAGAGTCATCTTTATCCCTTTTGTTTTTCTGTTTAATTTTTGCTTACTGTGTATTTCCGCTATTTTCCCTTGAGAAACGTAAAATCTAGGTTTCACTGTAGCAATCATTAGCTAGCTAATACAGACTCACAGCTGAACAGAGAGAGAGAGAGAGAGAGAAAAGCGTAAGAGCCATTCTTCATGTTGCACGACGGCGAATAAAGAAATATCTCCGAATCATAACATGCACTGATAAGACAAATGTTGCTTATTGCGTAACAGTTGTTTTGTGCGCCGTTGCTTAGCTCCTCTAATCCAAGCAGCGCGGCGAAAGATCGATATTTCTATCGCCATGCCAAGGACAGAGACAAAAGGTTGACTAGGTTTAAGACATCTGTTAGAGATATTCGGCTGCATGTTTTTTATGCATTTACGTCATCGTTTGTTACCGAGAGGCGACGGTTGCCGGCTGACGTAAAAGAGTTTTGAAAAATATTTCAGAAAAAATTAATTAAAGCGCCGGGCTCTTTTGAGGTATGTGTAAACTTTTGAGGTCTTTTAAAAGTAGTCGGGCAGTGGATTTTAATTACTTTTTTGTAGATAATCTTGTTCGTTGAAAAATATGAATTTAGTTCGAAGTTTTTTTTTCTTCCGCAAAGCCCACGAGAGAATTTTTCGCATGATGAATTCGCGAAAAATTTTTTAATCTTAAAATTTAAAACGAAATATTTTGTGTGGTATTGTGTATTCATGTTTTGCCTTCGGAATTAAATACAAGCTATTCGTTTGCTCAGATTTGTCTTTATTTCTCAAAGATAAATGTTATGAATTGTGGTTTAATTGGAATATTTCCCTTTAAATGCTGTTTTTTCCCCTCCATATTTTGACGCGGTACAATTGCGGATGGTATAAATAGGTCATACCCTCATTAAAAAAAAGACTGCTCAAAAATTCGAAATATAAAAAATTGAATTTCATCATATAAAATAAGACTATAATGCAGCTCTTTTAGCATTCAAGAAAGTTTCAAAAAAAAAAAAAACCTAATATTTTGGGCATGTTCCCGTTTGGGAACAAGAGCTGCTGTTTTATATTTATGTACAAATGCTTGATATTGTATTATGCTGTTTAGTACATTCACCTCAATTTTAAATGTAAATTTTTTTAAAATATAAATTCAAAGAAACGAATACGATTTTTTAATGCACAAATTCAATCAAGATTTATGACTAACTATATAAAATCAGAAATAACTGAATGAAAAAACCCCCTCTAAATTTACAATTGAACTGCAAACAATAGCTGTATGATACCACCATATGTAATCTTCTTATATCTTTACTAATAATGAAGATGAAAGTCTCTGTCTGGATGTCTCTCTGTCTGTCAGGATCTCTGTGACGCGCATAGCGCCTGAACCGTTCGGCTAATTTTCATGAAATTTGGCACAGAATTAGTTTGTAGCATGGGGGTATGCACCTCGAAGCGATTTTTCGAAAATTCGATTTTGTTCTTTTTCTATTCCAATTTTAAGAACTTTTTCCCGAGCAAAATTATCACAAGATGAACGAGTAAATTACCAAGTTATCATAACGTGGAACCGTAAAAAGGGCAAGCCAATTGGCGAGAAATTCATCATACATTATTTGTAAATATACAGGCGAACTAAAAGACCTTATAATTTTCTATTACGGGCAAAGCCGTGCGGGTGCCACTAGTACATTTATAAACAACAAATTAACTTACTAAAAAGGCTCTTAACTTCTGATTTATAAGTTCACAGCACTATCGAACACAAGAAGGGAAACGATGTTCATGTAAACATTTTTGGTGCTCAAATAGTGATGTGGATAGGGTAAATACCCAGTGGGTAGGTAAATATTTTTTGGGTATTTACCCGGGTATTTACCCAAGGCCTGGGTAAATACCCAAAAACTGGGTATTTTACAAAAAAATGCAAAAAGTGAATGAGAATTTTTTTTTTAAATCTAAATATGAAATAATTGGTAAAACTGATACATACATATGTATTACACAGTTTATAATATTTTTTATCGAAAGACTTAATGAAATTATGAAAGAAACATATCACGAACCAAAGAATCTTTCTTTTCAATGCCATAATTGAAGAAGATGTTTGCTTTTTTTTTTTTTTTTTTTTTTTTTTTTTTACCAGTTAAGCTTTTTACTTTTTGTAGAATTGCTTTTTATATGTGAAATTTGGCTATCAACATTGATTAGGCATATCCAACACATTTAATGTGAATATCATATTAGATTGCTGAGTTTTTTCACACAATAATTCTTTAAATATGTGATCAAAATACAAATTTTAGGGAAAAATTTATTGTTTTGTATATAGTTGGTTATACAAGGTGTTTCGTTTTAACTTGCAAGACCTTTATTTTTGCAACCGTTAGTCCTAGATGCTTACTTCCAATTGCAAAAATATTCAGATGCAGAGTAAAGATATTGGAAGTTTGAAGCAAAAATAGAAATGAGTCAAAAACTACAAAATTTAACTTTTTATATAGGCCCTAGGTCCCCTAACTTATATTTAGAGAAATGATCTGAATTTAAAACTTACTGACACAAAAAAACTTAACATTTGTGCAATGAAAACTCAAGGAGATATTCCATTTGAAAGTTTTAAGGGACCATGCAGAAGATGAGATTAGAACTTATTACCCTTTCAGAATAATCACAGGTTGGCAAAGTAAAAAACACAAGATATTACATTTTTCATTTCTACTCAAAAATTCATGCAAATGTTATGCCGTGATACGCAAAGCACGCTGCAAAACCTTGAACAATTTGAAAAATCACTCTGCACACATATAATTTTATATAAACACTCATTAACTGCTATATTTTCCCCCAAAAGATGTTACTGACGCGAGTGTAAAATGGTGTAAGTTACAAAACGCTGCGTTTCATATCTCGGTGAATATTGGTCGTACTAATGTCAAACTTTTTTTGTAATTGTTTTTCAGTAGAGATTATTTCCCTAACTATCAATAAGTCAGAGGATCTGGAACCCGTGTAAAAAGTTAAAACTTGTATTTTTTTACTCATTTTTATTTTTACTTCAAATTTTCAATATCTTAAGTCTGCATCTGATTTTGAACATTTTTGCAATTGTAAGTACGCATCTAGGACTAACAGTTGCAAAAATAGAGGTCTTGAAGGTTAAAACAAAACACTCTGTATACATACATAGTGGAATACATACAGAAAAGTATTTTAGTTGAAAATAAATTTTTGAAATAAATACCCGGGTAAATACCCATTTTGGGTATTTACCCAGGTATATACCCTGGGTATTTACCCCTAAAAATAAATACCCGGGTATTTTACATCACTATGCTCAAAGCAGATTTTTCTTGTGTTTTCTGACACACAAGACAGCATGCTTGAGGTGATGATACAAAGTAACGGGAGTATGATTGCCGCGTTGATTGTTATCGATGGGCGGAGCGTGAGGCCCTGGGAGCGACGTGAGTTTTCGCTTTCATTCGATGTAATCCGAAAGTCCAAATTAGTGTGTTGGTGTCTACTTGTCCGCAAGTATCAGCAGAATAACTTTTTCATAGGGTTCGTGATTTTTAATTTTCAAAAACTTGTAGTCATTAATTACTTTACATTTATAAGCATAATATCTATACTAATATTTTAAAGAAGGGCGGATTTTTGTGTGTTTATATTGTTACAAATCCTGTAAAAAGTAATAATTGTAGTAACGTAACCTGTAAATAGTTTCCCGTAATGAATATACAACCCCTTTTCATACCGCTAAAGTATACGACCCCTATTTCCTTTTCTTTTCATTGATAAAATTTGATAACGGTCAACGCATTTCGAGAAGCGTGTGGAATATTTGAGAGATTTCTTTCGATGTATATAAGCCGTTAGCGATGGATAAACAGTGAGTTTCGATTCAGATTTCGAACTGAGAGCGGATTTGCTCTGTTTATAGCGAGGCATTTCGCTGTGTTGTTTTCGTATTTGGAAGTAAATACGCGTGTAAACGTTGAGTTTACGGTGTTGTGTGATAATTGCTTAATTGCTGATGAATAATTTAGCAGTTGTTGACAATCTTTCCTGTACATAGTGTAAATAAATTTCCTGTGTTTTTATCAAGAACTGTGTCATCCTTCGAGAAAGTTGGAAGCCGCACCGAATCCGTTACAATTTGGCGCCCAACGTGGGGCTTCTTCTGGACTTTCTTGGAGTAAGTGTGACTTTGGACATTTTTTTTCATAAAGACTGTTAGAATTTATAGACTTTATTTTTATGGTGATTACTCGCGCAATGGATGAACAATTAAAACAACTTCTTGACGCAATCACCTCTGTGAAGAGTGATATGGCGGCTAATCAAGAACAATTAAAAAGTGACTTGACTGCAAGTTTTACAGCTAATCAAGAACAATTAAAAAGTGATTTAACGGTGCTGAAAAATGACCTAGTTTCTAACCAAGAGGAAATTAAAAACGATCTTACTTCGGTAAAGACTGTAATGGAAAATAAATTTAATGAGATAGAGCATCCAGTTGATGCTATTGAAGGAAAGTTTGAGGCAGTTGAAGGCCGATTCATCGCAGTGGAAAATAAAATCGAAGAGAAATTTGAAGAAAAATTAAGTTCCGTTGAAGGCCGATGCAATGCTGTAGAAAATAAACTGGAAGAAGAAGATAGAAAATTTCATCAACTTAAAGAAGACATCTTTAAAGACCTGGAAAGGAGATTGGCGACCGCGGAAAGCAGCTCTGTACAGTTTGGCGCTCCCACATCGGTTGCTCGACCGTCCATTAAACTTGCCACATTTGATGGGAAAACTTCGTGGCAGGTTTACAAAACTCAGTTCATGATAGTGGCGAAAGCGAACGGATGGGACTCTGCTACCAAAGCCTGCCATCTTGCAGCATCCCTGAGAGGTGACGCAGCGGACATTCTTCAGACCCTTCCGGACGGCCAGCGCCTGGATTTCGCCGCCCTCACATCTGCGTTGGAGCTTCGCTTCGGTGAGAAGTGCCAGAAAGATTTCAGCCGACTCCAGTTGAAGTCCCATTTCCAGAAAACCGGGGAAACCCTGCAAGAGCTTGCGGCGGACATCGAGAGACTGTCTCATCTTGCTTTTTGCGACTGTCCTGCGGATGTTCGGGACAACCTGGCACTCAACTACTACATCGACGGGGTTCGAGATCCGGAAATCCAGAAAGCTCTACGGATGGCGGATGTCAAAGACATGAATTCTGCTGTTGTGTATGCGTTGAAGTTGGAGGCCGCCCAGCAAGCAACCCGTGTGGATCGCCATCCCATCCGAACTCTGGAAGCTGATGAGCCTGATTCCAGGTCGTCCCATCTCGCTGAACTTGAGAGACAACTCGGTGACTTGGGATCGACATCCTGGGTCCTCTACCAAGAACTGCTAATGGGAACAAATACATTCTTGTTTCCATCGACTACTTCACCAAATGGCCGGAAGCATATCCCATTCCAGATCAAGAAGCTACCACCGTAGCAGAGACTCTAGTCCAACATTGGATCTCGAGATATGGAACACCTTTGCAAATTCATTCCGATCAAGGGAGGAATTTCATCTCTGCTGTGTTTAAGGGCCTATGTCAAATTTTTGGAATTGAGAAAACTAGGACAACACCACTACACCCACAATCGGACGGCATGGTGGAGAGATTTAACCGCACAATCCTGAATAATCTCTCACTTATGGTATCCAGAAATCAACAGGATTGGGACAAGAAGCTACCTTTGTTCCTGCTGGCCTACCGCAGTGCTGTCCACGAGACTACCGGATATGCCCCATCTCAGATGCTCTTCGGACGAGAGCTTCGGCTACCTTGTGATCTCGTCTTCGGTCGTCCTCCGGATGCGCCTGCATCGCCTGAGGAGTACATCCAGGATCTCCAGGCAAGGTTGGAAGACGTTCATAACTTCGCACGAGAGCGAATCAACATCGCGGCGGAGAAGATGAAGACCCGATACGACACAAGGTCTACTGGACATGAATTCAACGAAGGCGACAAGGTTTGGTTATGGAATCCCATCCGACGGAAAGGTCTGTCACCCAAATTGCAGTCGCATTGGGATGGACCCTACAAAGTCCTTAACCGACTGAATGACGTCGTAGTGAGGATCCAAAAATCACCTAATGCAAAACCTAGGGTTATACATTATGATCGGTTAGCCCCATACTATGGCCATAGTTCATGAGTATTACGTAAACAACCATGGTTGATAACATAAAAGTTGTAGATAATTTTTTTGCTTTTAATGTTTAGTAATATTTCTTGTTATTATTGTGTTTCCTATGCATTATTGGTTATTATTTAATGTGTGTATTTGTGAACATGTGATAGAAGTTTGGCACCCTTTCTGGGGATTGTACTGCCCGGGACGTGCAGTCCTTAGGAAGGGGGCAATGTTACAAATCCTGTAAAAAGTAATAATTGTAGTAACGTAACCGGTAAATAGTTTCCCGTAATGAATATACAACCCCTTTTCATACCGCTAAATTATACGATCCCCTATTTCCTTTTCTTTTCATTGATAAAATTTGATAACGGTCAACGCATTTCGAGAAGCGTGTGGAATATTTGAGAGATTTCTTTCGATGTATATAAGCCGTTAGCGATGTATAAACAGTGAGTTTCGATTCAGATTTCGAACTGAGAGCGGATTTGCTCTGTTTATAGCGAGGCATTTCGCTGTGTTGTTTTCGTATTTGGAAGTAAATACGCGTGTAAACGTTAAGTTTACGGTGTTGTGTGATAATTGCTTAATTGCTGATGAATAATTTAGCAGTTGTTGACAATCTTTCCTGTACATAGTGTAAATAAATTTCCTGTTTTTTTTATCAAGAACTGTGTCATCCTTTCGAGAAAGTTGGAAGCCGCACCGAATCCGTTACAATATGTTCGAGGTAATCTGAAGAACCACTGCACTTATTTGAAAAATTCCTTCACTATATGAAAGGCGTTTTCTTACTGAGTGACATAGGCTATAATTCGGAAAAATCCGGTTAATAGTTCCTTTTTTTTATTCCAATTTAGGCCCAAGTTTCACATAAATTCCAGAATATGGGAGTGAAAAATTACTTGCACATATTAATATTATGTATCGTTGAAAAGGATAGAATTTTAAGCGTTCTTAACAATTTGTTTCAATGCTCCAACTTAACTATGGCGGGAGTAATTTGGGTTTTTAGCTTGAATTTTTTTAGACTTAGATGAAATTTAGGTTCTACTTTCTTCATTAAATCTATCAATAAAAAGTGAAGGAATTATCCTACAGTTTTGTTTTTGACACCATTGGAAAAAAACGGCATTTTTTGCTACAGATCTCTCTCGACCTATGATCGAAAAACTTAGCTTCTATCTTCAAAGGAAAAAAAAGTTACAAACGTTTTTAAATCAAGTTCGAAAATGTCATTTTGATTCAGGTTGTCAACCATTTTATTTTCGCGTTTCCACGATTACAATTTTTGAATCCATTGTTTCTTTCCTTATTTTGCATTTAATTTCTTAAACTTATTTTATTTCGTGTTTTCATGGTTACGCTTTTAAAATCCATCTTTCGCATTTTAATTTCTTAAAAGTATTTTAATATCTGTCGTCGTTGTTTGGAAGGGTAATTTTGCATGCTGTTTTTTTTTCTCTTATTTAAGCATGATTGTTGAATATATATCACTTGGCACAATTTTTATTCTCAAGGTAAACCGAGCAACGCAGCTCTTAATGTATAAAGATTTCAAAGCTACTGTTAATGTGATTTTATACTTTTTTGTTTGTTTGGCGAAAAATTGATTATTGCCAAAGAAAAAACATCCGATTCACTCACAAAAGGGCTGGGTTCCGGTAGCGTGGTCGCTTGGCGCGTTAGGCGCTGAGCTGTTCAGTCTAGGATTATTGTTTTAAAGTAACCGTAAATGTAATTCATTGTTTTGGCGATTTGTTTTGAAAGAAAATAAACTCTTGATTTATTTTTATCCGAGTGAAATGTGCGACATTTTCTTCTTTTTTTTCTGACGATGATTTTTGAATGTTCCACTGGATGTTTTTTTTTTCTTTAGACGGATGGATAATGATAGCGTGGTTGCTTGGCGAGTTTGGCGGTAAACAATAGAGTTGCGGAACTATTTTTACATATGAAAGATAGTTAATGTCGTTTTTTGTTTATTTGGCGAAATATTTTAAATTGCAGTAAAAACAGATTCACTCACTAAATAGTTTTAAAGCAACTGTAAATCGAATTTAATGATTTGACGAAAAGTTTTAAATTACAGAGAAATTTTAATATATATATATATATATATATATATATATATATATATATATATATATATATATAAATATATATGTGTGTACGCATTTTATACAAAGAAAAATGATCATTTCACATTAGAGGGGGAGGGGACGTAATTTTTTTGTATTTAACGGATTTCCATTAAATTTTTAGCACGAGCATCGCTGTGCGGGTACTGCTAGTATTTCATACAGTAGATGAATCCTAGCTGCTATATACTGTATTCTACTGTACTTTATTTCTGTTCCATTACTTTTAAAACTAAGATAAGTTCTTAACCATTCAATACTTTTTTAAGATTTATAAATACGTCATAATACTTATGATGTGTCGTTCATGAACGAACGGGTCAAAAAGAACGGATCCGTTCGTTCATTAAAAAATGAACGACTGTTCTTTTGAACGATTAGCAATTTGGAACATTATATTGATGCACTTGTGATAAAATCGCATTTGATGAATTCTAGCGATAACGGAAGGAGAGTTTGTACAAAGAAATCGATGTATGCCTGTCTGTGAGCCTTTCAAAATACATATTTATTCAAAACCTGATACATTGCCTTTTATACACATCATGGTAAGTTGCTAAAAAAGCCAAAGCCAGGACTTGTTTTGTTAGTAACTTTTTTTCTTTGATCAAATTTAAAAAACGGTAACGGAAGGACATTTTTGAGACATGTTTTTCACGCTATCACGATCTCCTCAAAACGTCAGCCAAACTATAAAAGGGAAAAATCTATTTAAAAAAAATTAGGGCACATACAGGAGTGTTCAATCATTATAATTTTAGCTCTAGTTAAAACAAAATAATTTTAAGCACATAAATTATGTATTTGTTAACCGTAACGGAAGGACGGGAAGTCCAAAGCAATTCAACTTGGTGAATTTCAACTTACAAACATTTATTTAGCTAATACAGCAGTCTGAAACAGATATCTATAATGCCTGAGCCATCTGTTACAATTCTGAATTCTTAAAATGCTCAATAATTTTATCAAAATCCATAGAACATTTATCTTTTTTCTCAGGGAATACAAAGATCATTCCGACATTATTATGCATTCTCGTATGAAATAGCTCCATGCCTTCATCTTCTATATGAAGTACCTGTCCAACATCGCTCTTTGTTATTTTTTTCCCTTCAATTCAACTAATAAAACTTGTCCGAACGTTAATAAATCCTTTGGCATATTCTCATGACTTGGTGCTTTTAATTCAGCTGTATCTTCATTTTTAACATTCTTTATGACTGTCAGTCTGTTGACTTTGAAGTGAAATCTCCTTCGATTTGTTGCAATACTCACTATATTCAACTTATCGCAGGGTTCAAATAGTGCATATTTTGAGTGCAAGGATGAGAATGCATATTACTTTGTCTTTTTGAGCGTTGATCTTTGATTTTACTGATCTCTTTACAGTATGTTTAATGGTTAAACCAATGCTCTCAACTGTCCTTTCCCGTGACTTGTGGCAGCAAATCTGAAAGCAGTTTCAACATTGTACTATTCCAACATAAATATCAAGTTTGTGAGCAACTGTTTATGCTTAAATTAGCTTGTCATATTACAAATATTTTATAGAAAAATGATTTTCACATGCTTAGGAATTTTTAAGTGTAGTTTTCATGGTTTTCATCACATACAATAGAAGAAATAAAATCCCGAAACTTTTTTTTTTAAATAAATAAGTTTTTTTTTTTAAATGAAAGCACACATATTTTTTGTACACGTATTTCTCGTTTATGCTTTAAATTTGACTTCTAAATTCAAACAATTCATTCTCATTCAAAATTTTCTCCTGTATCAGCTTATAGATAAATGTCCCTTCGTTACAGTATTTTTTAGTCCTTCCGTTATCATTAAAAAACCATGTAAATGAAATATCTATTCAAATTATAAGCATGCCTCATTGACAAGCGACATAATTCTGCTTTGCATTAAAAAAAATTCGTTTCTATAACCAGTAGGTTTTTGGTGCAGCATGTAACAAAAAAAAAAGAGAGAGAGAGAGATTTTGTTCTGTAAATGCATAAAGAGAACTTGATTTTGCCCTTGATTTTCGAAAAAAAAAACCCTCCTCCTCAAATTTTTAACTATCAATCTCAAATTTCCTTTTTCTCAGTGCAGTACACTATATTCATTCGAACCTTTTTTCTTTCTGTTTTATTCACCATTTTTCTTTAATCGTTGCAGTTCATTTGCAATTTTCCAATGTTTCCATTAGTAATGTTTCATGTAACTACAGCTTGAGTAAAAACTTAAAGGCCAGTATAATTTTCTTTGAAAAAAGGAAAATGAAATTAAAGGGATTTTAATATTATTGTATTATTAATTATTGATATTCATTGGTAAGAAATAACGCTACAGACAGGATTTGTAAAGCATGCAATAACCAGAAAAGCAGTGGTTTATCCAAAGTTAGCATTTCAGCTTGAGTAAAAACTTTGAGGCCACTAGTATTTTTTTAAGAATGCAAGTCCTTAAACTAACAAATGTCACCTCAGTTGACAAGATTGTGGAAACCCTTCAACTTGCAGTTTTGTGATTAATTTCTTCAAAGTTTTTATTCCACTTGTGACGATATCGTAAGGTAAACAGTTAACTGTTCAAGAAAGAGGGCAGATTGAAGCTTTTTCTTCAACAAGGATAGGTAGGCGTACTATTGCGAAAAATAGGAACTGAAGTCAACATTTTTGTTTGATTTAAACGCAATTAGGGTAAAAAGAAATGTTGTCCTCGCGTCATGGAAGAAGAGTTTGGAAACTTACATTACCTGAAAAGTACTCAACCAGGAAACTTGTTCAGACGATAGGTTTAAATGTTTGTCAAAAATGATATATAACACAATTAGAAGGTGTGGAAGTTTTATTAATGCTGCAAAATTGCTTAAACCTCAGTTATTGAAACTGCACAATATAGAGCGTTTCAACTTTAGCCAGGAGATCATAACCTGGGATAACCAATGGATACAAATGATTTTTTCTAACGGAAAGAAGTGGAGTTTGGATGGACCAAACGGATGGAAGTACTCTTGGCATGATTTAAGAAAAGAAAAAAATATTCTACTAGCGCCAATTAGATGGAGGCTCTGTCAGAACTTGTTAGCGCTTTGCTTACAATGGTGTGTGCTCAGTTGCGTTTGTTTCAAGTAAAATGAACTCACAAGCATATCAAAATGTCCTCCCAAGTCATCTTTTACCAAATGCCGAATTTATTGCTGGAGAAAATTTAAAATATCAGCAAAACAATGCATCTATCCATCCGAGTAACAGTGCAAAAAATAGGCTCCAAGTAAACAATGTTGAAACTTTGAAATACCAACTAAGTCTCCAAATCTTAACCCAATAGAGAACTTATTGGGTGACTTAGCAAGATTAGTTTATGCAAAGGAGAGACATTTTACTTCATCAATAGAGCTGAAATCTACTATCGAAGATGAATGGTAAAAAATACATCCCGAATTTTGTCAAAAACTAGTTTCATTAATGAAAACAAGAATATTTGAAGTAATTTGAAGGAATGGCTCCCATACAAGCTTATAAATTTTTGAATTTTTGTCCTCATATGCTTTTTTCTATGTTGACTTTAAAGATTTCACTCAGGTTCAAATATTGATCTCTAATATTTTCTGATAATGAAACACTTACAATTAATTTTTTTTTTTTGTCTTTTTTACTTGTATTTAAGGTTACTAATTATCACTCATATGACTTTTTGATTCTAAGATTAAGGTGTGTCGAATTTCTCAAAAAAGTACACTGGACTTAAAGTTTTTACTCAGTCTGTAGTTTGAGCTACTAACAACATGTTTGGACAATCAACTTCCTGTCCTACGCACCTGCTAAAATCCTTATCACGCTGTCTCTAAAGTTTTTTCTAAAAATTTCTTTCTTTTTGTCTTCAATAACATCTCTATCTACTACCATTGATTTGGCTTCAGTTTTAACTTGCTAGGCGATTTCCAAGTCGCTTATTTTACATTCAATATCCAGAAATTCTTGCTAAGTATTATTACTGTCTAATGTTTTCCCATTTAAAAAAGTCTTGCGTTATTTTCTCTTTTTTTTCTTTCAGTTTTCATCGGTACTGTGGTATTATTTTGATGCTTCTTAATATTTTTAGGCGAGTCTTTTTTTTTTTAATTAAATCATCCGGTACTTCGATTGAGGTACTGATATATTTGTTGTTACTTTTGGTTCATTTTTCATAGGCATATTCTTACTGTTAGATGATTTTAGTTATTTTCCCTTCAAAAAATGTTACTGATCTTATGAAAGATTTCGAATGTACGTGGGTATGTCGTGCAGCGAGCACACTTGCAACGTTTTTTAAAATTACCGAAGTCGTTTAAATGAACATAGTTAAATGAACGGATCAAAAGAATGAACGAATCTCTTAAGAACGGATCATTAAAAAGAACGACATTGCCCACCTCCATATAATACTTAGATAAGAAGTTATTTTGTTTTATGCTTTGCTTAAAAATAAGGTTTCCATCATAATGTACGCTTAAGTGTAAAAAAATATGTTCAACAATTACTTTTCTTAACTATAGAAGTGAAGGTGTATAAGAACTGTAAATTTTTGTTTGGGTGTACTGAATTGAATCGTGAGTTTAGAGTAAAAGCAATGTTGCAAGAATGAAAATCTGTTTTACACACTAAAAAAATCTCACACTCTAAAAATGCAAAATTAATTTATAAAAATAAAATGAGCTGATTTTAATTAATGATTTTGTTTAAGAAAATTACTTGATTCAAATCCATGGATTTAAATCAATGGTTTTTTTTAGAAAAAATCACTTGATTTAAATCAACGAACCCTGCTTTTTCGAAATCATTCTCATTTACATCTTCTTCCTCTGATATTGCTCCGTTTTCATCTAGAATTACTAACTGTAAAATGTTTACAACTGAATCTGCGGATTATCTGTATCAGATATTGTTTGGAAATATTCAATTACTTCTTGCAATGTTAGAAACTTTTGTCTATAAACCATAATTTGAAAAATTTCTAGCTGCACTGTCACCAATTCTAGCAAAACAGAAAGCGAAACTTTCGCAAAGAGAAGGGGTGCAAAAAAGTAAAAACATTGATTTGTGGTCCGAATCTCGGAAAGTCGCATGTGACAAGAGTTAAATTTTAGAGTCACTCGGAGCTGGGTTTAGCCTTTTAGTTCTTGTGCACTCGTAATTCCTTCTCCTACTCCTGTATTGCTATTGAAAGTGTTCAATGCTCTTGATAAAATTGAATTGTTACCAGCTTCATTATCTCTGGGATACGAATAATTACGTGGGCTACTAAGCTCAAAATACACCTTTTTATCACCTGTTTGCGTTGTTACCTTAATTGCGTAATCTGCATGAAAATTAAAGCAGATTCTTGATAATAAAGAAGTGTTATAGTTCACCCGTAAAATATTCTTCCGAGATAACGTGCATTAGGTAATATTCGCAACATCCGATTTGTGTTTTATCTTTTTTTTCACCCTTTTGTATGACATAAAATTGTTATCTATGAACTTCGTATTTGCTTTGCTGCGAGTGATAAATGTGATTTAAGAGTTACGTAATGTATGTACAACAAGCACTTGCTCTGAATTTGCGATACGAAATTTTGCTTCCAGATGCCGAATTCTATGAGATGCCACACAATTTGTTTTCTAGAAGAAGGAGCAACTTATTGTAATTGTTTTACAAGATGTAATACATTGAATCCTGTTTTTGTGTGGCAGATAGGGATAAAAAATCGTTCAAAACTTCTGGAGTAGCTGTAAAAAATAGTTTATGCAACGCAGTTCAAAAATATGTTTTTTTATTGGGTGAATTGGGAGCATGATTCAAGGACCCCCCTTTAAATGCAGTATAAAATATCCTCAACTTTAGGGGACCGGAGGCTTAACCCTCGGGGAAAATTCGAAAAATAGAAATTTTTGCATTTTAAGGCCTTTTAAGAGGTAGTTGCAGTGATGTTCCCATCAATCTTTCTGAGGGTATAACTCCTAGTTATAAATACATTACGCAGAATGTGTGTATGTGATCATATACATAGTATGTCATAATATTAAAATTTATGAAGCTTGAGGGTATAACGCTATATGTCTAAAATATGTTTGAGAGTATACGGCGTATATGGAGTATACCCTATGCTAACGCTACTGGGTAGTTGAGACTACGTAAATACAGTAAAATATACGCAAATAAAATCTCTTTTAAAGCAATATAAACTCTTTGGCAAAATATGATAACGTGAGTCCAAGTTTAATAATTCAGTAATTCACGGAGTGATGTGTATAGAGAGATAACATATGAGTGGGTATACGTGCGCGAAATGATGGGGAGTTGTATTGAAACCGTGAAAAATTTTATGAATGCCCAACACATGACGCCTTATCTATAACAAAGGCAATAGTTAGCATTTAAATTCATCTGTTTGACGGAAACAATTTACATCCAAGCAATTTCTAACACGGCGCGGCGACCAACGTTATGTAATAACACCTGCAGCCAAGGTCATTTATTGTACGGCATATCTGCAGGAATGGTGGGACATAGACATAACCGTCGTATGTTCTTGAATGCCAGCGCAGCCATAATTTTCTCCTGGGCAGGGGTTTTGTTGTAACAGTAAGCAGTGACCACAGGGAATGCCCATAGTGGATAAAGATTGTCTTTGAACGCTATCGAGTTTTTTACCCGTTGACCGTCACTTGCCGTTCTGAAGATAGTTATAATCTTATTAGTGTGTTCAAGTTTTCAAAATACGTAATCTGTTAGTATCACCTATGAAGATTATGGAAGATCATACATATACACAGGGATGGAAGACTTTCCACACTAAACGGCTGTTGGGCAAAAAGTCATGAGAAATCAAGATCGTTTATTATATGAATGCCTCAATGGAGTCGTTTTCAAAATTTCAAAAGTATTTTTTTTTCTGAAAGAGCATGCTTAAAAACATAGGAGCTGACCATTTTTTAAATAATTTGTTAAAGTTTAATATTTAAAAAAAAATACTTAATCGGTGCACTTTTATTGTTTACGCTTCTGTCGTGTGACGTCACAAATGATGAAATGCCGTTTAGTGTTGCCATTCACGGAGCAAAATATTTAATTCGCATCTTTACTCACGTGTATTGATAACGATATGGATAATAGCAAGCATAGAGCGCAAATTTAATTTACTTCTTGATTATCATAACGTGGAAACGTGGTAGAAAGATGCTCCAAATTACATCATTTGTGACGTCATCAAGACCACGCCTTGTTTCAAAAATCAGAGATTTTGAAAAATTAATTAAAAAATAACTGTTGGGAAAAATAAAAGTATTTTCTGGGTCCATGCTTTTTTTTTACTCATTCTATCAATTTCAGTGACTAAAAGTAGTACTTTTAAATGAAGGAAACAGCCCCATTGCCAAATCGATTAACTCCACTTAAAAAAAAATACTGATTTCTACTTTCATAGTGCTTTATCATTGCTTAGCATGTGAATTTATAGTAAAGTTTTGGTTCGGTACATTTCTGACCATATGATGGCAGAAAATGTAACACGAGGGTCTATTTATTCTTATGGGTAACACCATCTTCTTCATCATTCCCTACTTTTTGTTTTGTGGAGTTGGTCCGTTTGGCAAGTGAGGCATCCATATATGAATTTGCCGTGGCCTTGTCTGCAAGTTTATTCGTTTTGTAGCAAGTTTGTTCGTTAATGGTAAGTAGCTAATAACGTGTTACTTTAAATTAGTAAACACATGGTATGTTTGTATTAATTCCTCGAGAACGGCCAGGAGTTACGGGTTCGAGACAGCCTTGCTCAAGCCAGGTGTATCAATACATTCAGAATTATCCATTTAACTTTCCCTGTCTGTCTTATCTTTACAATTGACGGAGATATGAACTATGGATGTAATAAACGGAGATTTCAATTAAAATGCAATTTACTCTCCCCTTTTGCAAGGGGAGCCCCAAATGCAATTTACCCTTTCTCTCAAATTGGTGGTGAAAGCATACTCGTACATTTTAATGTTTGATAGCAAATCAAATGAAGTTCTTTTGGAATTTCTAGGTTAATTATGTATATAGAACTGGAGTTATAAGTGTTTTAACTCAAATTCGAAAGACTTTCCTCGAGTAAACTTTTTTTTTGTAAATGATAAGTCTTTTCGCATGTAATTGATTTGTTCCCGCAAGCGTTACTTTCGGGCAAAGTTGACGCATAGTTAAAGAGATTGAATAAAACCATTTGTGCTCATATATTTTTAAATAAAAGTTGTGATTTAAATTTATTTATTTTTTTTTAACACGACAATATATATTAAAGATCATCTTTAATATATATTAAAGAGTACCGATTCATTAGTGTTATTTTCGTATGGCATTCACTATTTTGTGAACAGATATAATCAGCAGTAACATTCCAAAAGAAAGGGCAAATCGATAACAGAAAAAGAGGAACAACAAACGATTAACAAACAGACGCAACTATAGTGACGCAATCACAACGAGTCCATCAGTCTTCAAGGTCTGTAGCCACTACGGAGCTTTTCGATATCTTTTATTATATATTTAGATTTATATACTACCACCGGGGAGACAGCTGGACATACCTTAAGGTGCTTAACGTCCGTCACGTGATCACCATTGCACTGGGAACAGCGTGGGCCGTTATGATACTTTCAATCGAGGTTTCAGACCTGTATCAGATAGGAAGTAAGTGTCAGTATATATACGGGTTACAAAATGTGATTGAGTAACGTTTATTACAAGATACGACTAACGGTTGCTAATTTACACCTTACTTTACAACCGTGAAAAAAAGAATATAATAAAGAAAATACGTTCCCTCACTAAAAATCATTTACGGCTCTAGCGCAGCCAGAATTTTCTTCCCATTTGAACACTGACATAAACTTCCCCCGCCCCACCTCTTTCTACCATATGAGGCAGTGAGAAGCGAAGGGATGTTAGTAGACATTAATTTTGAGTAAAACACAATTAAAGGTCCTTGGTAGGCTTTCATGGATTTTTTTTCTAAATCATGCTGTATAACAAAACCTACCAGGGCTATTGGTACTATCTTGCCCCAAGACAGAGGAGAAGTTTACCTACCATTTCTACTGGTTATCTCCAGATTTTAAATTTTGCCACTTACATCCCTTTGCGTTTTACTGCGTCATATGAGGTAGTGAAACATTCATTGGGCAAAATATCATTATTCGGTGAAATTTGGAGTTCTATTCGGCAAAATGTGATTATTCGGTGAAATTTGGAGTTCCATTCGACAAAATTATTATCATTCTGCAAGATTTGGAGATCCATTTGGCAAGTTGTGCATTCCCGCCCTCCCAAAAATTTGAGTTCGTGGCTGCCATAACTATTAGCTAATATCATAACCACAGATGTGCACAACATGAATCTCTCTGTGATACTTGCTTTTTTTCAGCATCATCCAGTTTTGTCTAGCCAGGATTTAATCACAACTTCGTAACTCAAAACTGAGACCAATCAGTGGTCAATTTTTTTTTTTTTTTTGCATAGAAATAAAGTGTCTCGTCACAGCTCGTTTGTTGTTTTGCGTTATCTAATAAAACACAAGTAGTTAAATAAACATACCTTCTGGAATCGTGCCAGCGCTGCTCTTGTAAATTATTTCTTGCTATCGTCTGTGAACTAAGTAACTAATATATAAAAATCTTATCCAATACAGTTCTATTAATTAGCAGACAAACATTCATTTTAAATTCTATTTACAGTTGTGTTAAATTTATTAACATGGCGGTGGTCTCCATTGCTACACCATTTTTTTACCTTATCATTCTGAAGAAAAATTTTTAGAACGTCGGAAAACATTAATTTATTTAATTCGTTGCCAATTGTTAAAAGACAAACTACGACCCGGACGCTCGTTATCTGGCTGACCCATAGACTAATAATAAGAATAGACCGAGCTATGGCAACCCTTTTGCTGCTCATAAACCAAACCATGTGACTGGTGGATATTCGCAACTCCAACGAACTATAGGGGGCACTGAAGTCACTGTCTAATGGCGGACTTAAAAACTAAAACGCACATGGTAACGAAGAAAATGCTAAAAGTGTTGTGATTTTTGTTCGTACGTATGATTTTTTCGCTTTATTCTTTTTAAATTAATTTTCAAAGTCTTGTGGATATTCTGGCCCACGTAGAAAGAAATGAGAATTCAAGAAGCATTACTAAACGTCAAAGATTAATGCAAACTACGTAGTTCGTAGTTCCAAGCAGCTATTTCCACGATGTTGAATTCGATATTTATCAATTCTTGATAAAACTAAATAATAATTGTGGCCTGACAAGAACAACAATTAATGCTAGAAAATTCAATATGATATTACAAATTGTTATCGAAAGAAGATGATACTTTTTTGCCTTGCTTGGCTAGCGCTTATTGGTAAGTTTAATTAATTTAAGATTAAAAAAGCTCAAGAATACTACTAAGGGACGAATTAATTTCTGTAGCTGAAAGCAAACTAAGACACATCGATTGCGTTAATAAATACTCAGAACAAACTGCCTGTGTTTACGTCAACAGACACACGTGGAACGCAACGTGGCAATGTTTTAGTTTCATTTGCAGTTTTGTAAATCACCGCAAGGTAGCGTATTCGAGCGATGGAGTTCCGAATCCTAGCAACAGCGGGCGTTGATCGTAGAAGACGATCAACGAACGCGAGAAATAAAATAAATAAGACTTGATGGAACACGGAAGAATGATCTTTTATGGAGTCCGATTTGTAAATTTGTTATTCTAAGTTGTAAATATTTTGTTAATACAGCGAGTTTTTCGTTTAGATGGTATTGTGCATTTTCTTTATTCAATTTTAATAACTCTCTAAGCAATTAAAGATGCAAGCGCCCAATAAAAATCGGCAAGCGGTAAGATTTTTACCTACAATTTCAATTTAAGATACCAATTAGTACATTTTCGCGTTAACGCAAAACGTTTACGCCATTACGTTCACGCCAATGCTGACGTAGCAGTTCGAAATGAAATAAAAGTTACTGAAAACTGTGATCAAAAACTAATTACTAATGTCAAAATAATGTATAACTAAAAGAAAAACAGTCCAATCTCTGCATCTGGAAATAAATTATAACGAAAACACATTACATCTTAAAATACGTCGAGTGCCAAAATATAGATAATGTTTCTATCTAGCAACCATGCTACCAAAGTTTTCGCCAAGCCTTCCACTAGTCACATGATGTATTCATGAACCAATTTTTTCATCCGCAAGTCTGGGAAAGCTCGGTCTACTCTTATTATTAGTCTATGGGCTGACCTCTTTACACGGATATTATTTAGCGTTCTAATTAAACTACAACACAGTTAGAAAATTTTTGTCTTCTCTTAAATTTTTTTAAAATTTCCCCTCCATAAGAAATATTTCATTTAGGATTGCATTCATTAATTAATTTCAACAGATTAATATTTTTGACTAGCTCTATAAATTAAATTGAAGTGTAACTTTAACTGTAGAAAATGTAAAATATGATTCTAAATCCGGAAAAAAAAGAATGTATTTAGCTGAAAAATATTTGATTAAAAGTAAACTTTTTAGAAAATCATTTTGCAACGGCATAGACCCTATTCCCTGTTGTATTATAGACATAAACTAATTTACGTGCATAGTTTAATTCGCAACTCCAACAAACTATACGGGGCGCTGCAGCCACTGTCTAATGGCCGATGAAAAAACTAAAACAAACGCACGCTGTGACATATAAATTGCTTCTAAACTTAGGAAATGATAGATATTTTTGTTCGCATGTATGATTTTTTGTTCTTTATTTATTTGAAAAGATTTTTCAAAGTCTTTTGGTTATTCTGACCCATGTAGAAAGAGATTAGAAATCAAAAAGTATTACGAAAGTAAAAAATTATGCAGAACACACAGTAAGTTGTTCTGAAGCAGCCATTTTCACGATGTTGAATTCGGAATTCATAAATTTTTGGTTCGCTTCGAACGGCATTTTTATTTTGTACCGTTTTTTCTATACATTAGTACATATTAAGTTCAGTTTCGTGACATTTCCGGCATTTTTTGACATTTTTGTCACATAGTGCACATACGTGACAGACTGTCAAGAGTAACATTTAACACTACATAATTTATTTCTATGACTATATGATTGGATATCAAAAGAAATCATTATGCATTTAATTCATTCGTCATGGAAATGATTTAACCGATATGCGAAATCTTGTCAAGATACATAATTCTTTCACACAATTTTAAAACCATAACCCTATAAACAGATTTTTGGCGAATTTTATTTTTTATTGTTCAAATTCTTAACATTCTTTCTGGATTTTTCAATCTGTTCTGCGATAAATATTTTCAAGAAAATTTATTTGCATACTGTCTATTTCAGTAGGATACTGTAGTAACAAAGGTTATTTAAATCATTTATGTGGAATTAGGTTAAGGAAAAGTGTCCAGTCAATGTTGTTAAGTTCGTTTTATTTTCATCGAATGGAAAAACTGATATTTATTCAAATTCACTCAGAACAAGATAAATAAAATGTGTACTCACAGTTTATATCAGATATTTTTGATGTTACGCTGTTGCGGATGACGATTCCAAATGATGAATTACGCAAATAAAAAAAATTCACATAAACTATTTGTTTTGCCCAAAATGAACACATGGAACGCAATATTTTAGTTTTGTCGGCAGTTTTGTAAATCTCCGCAAGGTAGCGTATTCGAGCGCTGGAGTTGCGAATAGGAGATTCATCATAGCCAAACGGCATCATTCTTTTGTCAAAAAAAAAAAAAGAGTTATGAATGAAATGAAAATATGAAAAGAGTTTGACATTAGTGTTTTAGAGCAACGGCGATCCAAGTCTATTTCTAAAAGCTTCGTGAAATATAACTTAGCCACTTTTATGGCTTCTAGAAAATTCCACACTAAGTTTTCACAACACAGTGTGATATTTGGTGTCCTATGTGTCTCTCACAAAAGACGGGTGCTTGGACAATGTTTTGGGGTGATTGTAAACTTGGCAAATATTTCGTCTAAACTGACGCACAATACAAAGGTAAATTACAATTGAGTTGTTTCCATTTTTCATAAATATTTTTTTCTGAAAGAGCATAGTCGAAAACATGGAGTGAGTTACTTTTTCTTTCTTAATTTTGAACATTCCATTCTACGTGTTTTTGGGATCAATTACAGTCTTCAGACAGTTTGTGGTGCTATGTAATTTCAGAAGAATAGAAAAGAAAGCTTCCCACAAACACGATTGAAAATTACTGCCATTCACTAAGCGTCAGAGCAAGTTATAAGCTGCGGCATTTGTTTGTTTTACCTTTATCATCCGCCATTAGACATTGGCTGCAGCGCCTCCTGCATTTTATTGGAGTTGCAACTTGTTTTCTGATTCTGTTTTGGTTGCTAACGTCACAAATGAACATGTCGCCAGGGTTACCAGAACAAAGTTTCAGGACATAACCAAACTTCGACAGATGAATATTTTATTTAACCAACAATTTTCGTTCCGCAAAAATTGCTCGCAGTATTTTCTGGTGCTATGTTATTTTAATTTGCTTATTCTACCAATTTCAGTGACTAAAAATGATACTTTTGACTGAAGAAAACACACCCATTGTCACTTTTCCAAAGTGATTGTAACCTAAAGTTGTCCACAGGAATTCATAGGGGTCCTCTTAAGTCTGCAAGAGGTCCCTGTCGACGAAAGAAAACGTTGAGGATTAATGAGATATTAATATCTATCCAATCCACGAACCTAAATCCCATATATGCAAGTTATCCCTATAATTTTGGAATTCTGTAAGGGGACTATTGCTAAAGAACACCAAAACAATTTGTACTCATGTACTAACATATAATACAGGGTGTCCATGCAGGAAAGGACTCCCTGATTTCAAAGTTAAATATCTCGAAAGCAAAGGCCGATATTGGAATAAAATAAACGTCATGTCTATTGTGAAACCCATAAAAATCATGTGCAGAAACTTGGAAATTAGCTACAAAAATTGCCAACAGGAGCGCTGCACGCTGTAATTGCAATAGAAATCCGCATAAATAGTGCTGCGAATGGGTTAGGCTCTTCAGCAGTAGTTTTGCCTCTCAGAGGTGCTTACATTTACGCTAGTAATTATGGTTCAACCCCTTCTCCCCACTATTTATGAGGACTTCTATTGCAATTACAGCGTGCAGCCTCCTTCCGGGAATTTTTGTTACTAATTTTCGAGTTTGTGTCAGGGCTACGGAGTCGGAAGAAAAATGGCCGACTCAGAGTGTAACTCCGACTCCGGCTTTTTTATTTATTTATTTATTTTTTTTTTTCAAATCTCCCCCCTCATAGGAAGGGAAAACCTCTAAACAGAGATTAAAATATTAATTCCTTTTTATGAAATTTTCGCGTTGTATTTGATTGTAAACCGAAGATGCATACAACGTTAGAAGTTCAATTTGAAAATCAAATTATCCAATAGTCGCGATTTCTAAAGCGAGAGATTATTTAAAAATCCCATTTTTAAAAAATTAAAAAGTATTAATTTGCTCCCTTTCAATGTTCAACAAATAGATGTTGATGAAATCCTGTGCTTTCAATTTTTAAAAGGTGTTACTTGGGAGGGGGAGGTCCCCCTCTCCTCGTGGGTGACACCTCAACTTAATTTCACAGTCTACAGGGCTCATAGTCCTCCTATATCTCCTATATTTCCTATATTTTCACAATTGTCAGATATTCTCCTATATTTTCTCACTAACTCCTATATATTTTTTTTGTTGGATGTTAAATGCTACCAAAAAATGCAAAAACCTTTAGTCCATTTTTTTTCTTTCTCCCCTGCACTGTGCACTCTTACATCTTTAATGTTGGCTTATGTTCTAAATTTCTGTTTGATTATTTTTATGTAACATACAAAATATAGATGGCTTTACTTGAAACTTTTAACTTGTTTTCAATTATTTATTTTTCTTTTAATGAGTTTATTTTTTAATTCTTATAGTATAATTTGTTAACTTTAAGTGTACTGTTGTAAAGATTTTGAAATCTTTTAATTTTGTCACATATAATTTTACATGTAGTTCAAATGACCAGTTGTAGCTCAAACGATTGTTTTTAAAAATGCTGTGTGCAGATTTTGGTAGCAATTCAACTTTGAGTACTTCAAATGTTACAAGGCTTGTAGCTCTATGAAAAAAGGCACTGTTTTGATGAAAAAAGTGTCACTTTTATAGGATTTTGTCTGCTTTTTTCAAGTATGTACTTATTTTGTGTGTAGATTTTCCAAGATTTTTAGAAATCGGTCGTCATCTCAGAAATTTTTTTTTCTATCTACTCGGTTACAGTTACAAATTGTAGAGGATAATGGATGGTTCTATGCTCCACTAGGGCTCTTCTAACACCCCCTTTTGTTTGGCAGATTAGGTCCAATTCATCCTTTATACATATGTGTATATATATATGTACACACATTACTTGTAAGTTATGGATAATGCCGTTACAGTGAGCGCCGGATAATGAGGCTTAAATTGATGAATAATGAGGATTGAATCGGCCACTTTAATGAATCAATTCATCAAAAAAGAAACAAAACCCAGTTTTAACATTAAAAAATTGCAGAATATTCTAATCAAACATGCCACTTAAATGAATCAATCGTATGAGACTGACCATTTCTCTCTCCCACAAACGTGATGCCTTAGCGCCATCTTTTTTTCGTTACCTTCCTTTAGTAAAATAAGTTTTTTTTTTTCTGTAAATAGTGAAACGAAGATGAGGCAGAGTGTTGCACACTTTTTGTAACGATTTTCTCATGATATGTCCAACAAAACCAGTTGAGACGAGAGAGAAATGGAGTCGACGGAACTTTTCATTGTTATAGTGTTAGCACTGAAACAGTGAGGTACCAATACCGAGGGCTAGAGGTAAATTTGACATTGAAAAAAGAATGGCCAAATTAATTATTACCTAGTTTTAGCAATCAAGAAGAGGTGCATTTTTCAAAGCACGTAAGACAAAATCTGAATTTTGTAATTGCTTTTTCATACTGTTTTGTGATAAAATTCTTTAAATAATCCGAGAATGGATATTTTGAGTTCGCGCTATACTTCTAATGATATCTCATTTGACCAAAAAATTAATAAAAGTTCTCTGAAATTGTACGTAGAATTCCGTTAAAAAAAAGAAAAACACGCACGCACAGTTTTGCTTAATTGAGTCGAAATTGTTTTAAACAAACATGATTCATATAAGCGACCATGGGTACAAAGATTCATTTGCTCTCATATCTAAGACTCTTCACATTGCTATGGTTTCATGCATTGTAGAATTGTATTGATACTGGCACTCTGGTTTTTTTTTTGTACAGTGCTCCAACATACTAGATGCGAAACTTTTCGGAAATTCCCATGTATTTTCCTACTAAATTCTTATATTTTTCCTTTTAAACTCCTATATATTTTGCTATCAAACTCCTATATATCTTGCTATCAAACTCCTATATATCTTGCTATCAAACTCCTATATATCTTGTTATCAAACTCCTATATTTTTCCTTTTAAACTCCTATATATTTTTTTCCCCTTGCTATGAGCCCTGAGTCTATAAAAATTGAAATACTTTAATTTTGAAAAGTTTCCCCAATAATATAAATCTTACGACCAAACGGCACGAACTTGAGGGTCACTGATTTGAATAAAATTCTAAATATAGATCAAATCCCACTAGATATGAACCCCGATAAAGCGGTTTGACTGCATAGCAGGGGCGGCAAATAGGGGGGTCAAGAGGGGGCGGTCGCACCCCCAAATATTTTGAGCAGAATGATAGAAAATGGGTGAATTCAATTGATGCAAGTCGGAAATCAATGTTCATTAAAGGAAATCTCGCTGGTTCTCTGCAACTATTTGATGAAACTTGACACATTCTCAGACTAGAAAAAGTGTTTTGCGTTATTTGGATGATGACTTAGAAATTTATGAAGTATTTTCGGCTTTTTCAGAACATAGAAAACTGATAGAGAACCATGTTTAATTTTAACTAAAGAAGACATTGCCTCATATAGGCTAAATATTTCACACTTGTGTGCCCAGTGTAACGATGGTATGTCCAATATGAGAGACTTGTGAAAAGTGGTATGGGAGCATGGTTTTCACAAGAAAATTCCTTGATATTTTACATTCACTTTTACGCTCATTTATTAAGCGTATATTTATTTAATGAGCGTTCATCGCTTTTGTTGATTACCTAAAAGAATTATCCAACTTTCCTCCCGATATTTGTGCAAAGCCTTTGCATTTATTTATTGTTTTTCTTATTACCGATTGGCAACGAACTGTAAGAACTTTTTCAGCATTGCAAGCCATGTTTTTTGTCATTCAACCATTATGTTATGTGAAATGAAGCTGTGTCTTCTGGTTTCATGTTAACTGAGCTAATAGTTTTCTACTTTAAGATAAAATAAAATAGTTATTTAAAATTATACAGTCCACGCTTATTCCTTTGCGAGCCATCGAACTTACATGGTCCTTCGCAGCCGGATACTTGCTCGTTTTCAAAATGGAACTGTACACACTCAATCGCAAACGAGGTGTACTTAGAACCAAAATCGGCAAAATTGCCTCATTTATTCAAAGCTTTGAGCTAACAGAAGACAAAAACCAAGACTTGGTTATTATTGGAACTAAATTGGAAGCTGTGTATTCTGCAAAAACCGTCGCTACAGAATTAATCGACGGATATTGCAACCTTCCTGATTCCGTGGATATCAAAGATAACCTAACTTTAGCGGAGGCTATCGCTGAAGAACTTGAAGAACTGGAGGTAAAATATAAAATTTTACTTTCTAAATTAAATAATGAAGAAGTTAAAAATGGAAACATTAAAGCTAATATGAAAATTCCTGACCTTCCTTTACCAACATTTAATGGTAAATATGAAGATTATCAGAACTTTAAAACTCAATTCACTACCGTTATAGGAGAAAATAACGCTTTAAACGATACTCAAAAATTGTGTTATTTGAGGGCTTCGTTAAAAGCCGATGCTAAGCTTATTGAAAGTCCCCAAGACACCTACGATTCGCTATTTAAAGCGCTAGATAGTCGTTATGAGAACAAACGTGCTATTGTTGATGCACATATAACTAGCTTAATTAATTTTGAAAAGGTTCATGAGAACTCTTACCAATTAAGATTGCTTGTTGACAATGTAAAAAGACATCTTCGCTCACTTCAAAATTTGGGTTTCGATAGAAATAATTTATCTGATGCGTTTCTATTGAATGTATTAAGTCAGAAATTAGATCGAGAATCCAAGAAAATATTTGAAATGTCAAACAAATCAACGGGAATTCCCACCTTTGATAAATTTCTAGAATTTTTAGAAGAACGAGCTAGAATTTTAGATGGGCTAAAAAATTGTTCTTCAACTAGTAAACAACCATTTCCCAACAAGCAAAAACCGAATTTCGATAGCAAATCCAAATCGCTTGTAACAAAAGGAAAAAATAATCCTTGCGAGTGTGCACAAATCCACAAATTATACCGCTGTCCTAAATTCAAGGCTAAGTCTTTATCGGAACGTATTGAATTTGTGAAAGCGCATAATATATGTCCTCGATGCTTGAATCATACCACTGATTCAAATTGCAGATCTGAATTTCGCTGCTCAAATTGTGTTTCGCAAAATAAAAACGCGTTACATTCGTCACTTCTTTGCTGGTTTTCGAATGAGAATCGAAAAATGCTTGCGCCAAGGGAAGACGAAAGAAATTCATTCAATGAATCTGCAGTTACGAACTCGTTTATTTCAGCTGTGGAAAAAAATTCCGTCAATGAACCTTCAGTTACGAACTCGCTTATTTCAACTACGAAAACAAAAAGTAGTGGTTTAATTAACTCGTGCGTAATATTTATTGCTGATAAACATGGCAAGAAAATTCCAGTTAGATGTACTTTAGATTCAGCTACTGAAAACTCAATTATATCTAAAAAGATTGCCGACGGTCTAGGATTAGTCAAGAAAAAAATAAATATTCAAATTACTGGTATTAATAACTCATTTTCTAAAGTTTCACATTTCGTTACTGCTCAAGTCTCTAATCTCTTAGGCAGTTTCAAACAAAATGTTGATTTTTTAATTGCTTCAGAAATTATTAAATGTCATCCTTCGAAAGGAATTGACATTCGTTATTTAAATATACCTTCTAATATTACACTTGCTGATCCTAACTGGTGTAATTGCTCGGAAAGTGATTGCTTGATAGGCTGTGAATTTTTCTTTGATATTTTAATGCCTAATAAAGTTAAAATTCAGGGAAGTAATCTACTTTTGCAAGAAACAGTTTTTGGTCACATTGTTAGTGGTTCCATTCCAAATTCAAATGAAAACCCCAATCAAGACAATCACTGTTTTCTAACTAAAAGTATGGTCTCTTTAGATAACACTTTAAAATCATTTTGGAATATAGAACATGTTCCAGATAGTGAAAAACCTATGAGTGATGAGCTTAAGTATTGTGAAGATTACTTCACGAAAACTCATTACAGAAAACCCGATGGTCGTTATGTGGTTTCGTTACCCTTCAAATCGGATATAAACACAATAAATTTAGGCAACTCAAGACAAATTACTTCCAAGAGACTCGATAAATTATGGCGAACTCTCGAATGCGATCCTAAATTAAAAGCCATGTATACTGAATTTCTAGACTAATATCAAACTTTGGGTCACATGGAAAAAATTGTTGATTCTCAGGACATCTACGATTCTGAATATTTTCTTACTCATCATGGGGTACTGCGTCCTGAAAGTGTTTCAACCAAACTGCGCGTAGTCTTCAATGCAAGTCAGAAAAGCAATTTAAATATCTCTTTGAACGATGTTCTTTATAAAGGAGGTGTTATTCAAGATGATCTCTTAGCTATAATGCTACGCTTTCGTAAGCACCGGTTTGCATTTACCGCTGATATTAGCAAAATGTTTCGTCAAATTGAAATCAACCCTGATCAAACTCACTTTCAGAAAATACTCTGGAAGCAAGATATTAGTGAACCTGTATCAGTTTTTAGTTTAAAAACTGTTACGTATGGAACTGCTCCTGCAAGCTTCTTAGCAACACGAGTGCTAAAGCAATTAGCATTAGACGAGCAAAAGGAATTTCCTCGTGCGTCTGACGTCCTTTTGCACGACTTTTACATGGACGACTGCTTGTCTGGCGCTTCTAACGAACAAGAGCTTAGGACACTTCAAAATGAGTTAGTTGAGCTACTTCAACGGGGAGGCATGACGCTTCATAAGTGGTGCAGCTCCAACGTACCTTATGGCTTTGAAGTTTTCTCATTCGACAAGGAGTCTGAAGCCACAGTGAAAACTCTAGGTGTGTTATGGAACAATTCTAGTGATGCCTTTTGTTTCAAGGTTGCTATAGCAACAAATACAAAGCCTACAAAGCGTGATGTTCTTTCACAAATAGCTCGTCTTTTCGACCCACTTGGATTATTAGGACCCCTCATCAGCAAAGCCAAGTTTTTTATGCAAAAGCTTTGGCTCCTTCAGCTAGACTGGCAGGATCCTTTGCCAACTCCAGCTCTGCAAGAATGGCTCTCATTTATTGAACAGCTCCCTACTATTGAATTTTTGAAAATACCAAGATTCGTACTAACTCCAAATTATAAAATAATTGCCCTCAATGGTTTTTGTGACGCATCTGAAAAAGGATTTGGTGCAGTGATATACACACAAGTTTACTCAGAAACCGGTGAAAGTTCTAGCCGACTTCTTTGTAGCAAATCGAGAGTTGCTCCTATCAAAACTCTAACCATTCCTAGGTTAGAATTATCCGCTTGTCTGCTCTTAGTGAAACTTATGCGCAAAGTAATCCTGTCTCTCAAGATCCAAATAGCTGAAATAAATCTCTGGTCGGATTCAACGATCGCTCTAAACTGGATAAAGACATCACCGCACTTGCTCAAAACTTTTGTTGCAAATAGAGTAAGTAAAATTCAAGAGCTATCTGCAAACTGCAAGTGGAAATTCATTCGATCTGAACTTAATCCCGCTGATGTTTTGTCACGTGGTTTAGACGCATCATCTTTAATTGACTGTCAACTGTGGTTTAATGGTCCTGATGTTTCATCAATGCTCAAAAATGATGACATCAGTTTCGATGAAAATTTAGAAAAACCATTTAAACAAGAGTTTAAGGTTAACACTTCTCCTAGTTTAATTTCAAGTAATGAATGTGATTTCTTTGATTATATAGTAAATTTGTCCAATAATTTTGTAAAAATAATTCGTATTGTAGCATTTATTTTTAGGTTTGTAAATAATTGTAGAAATGTAAGTAAGTTAAGTGGAGCTCTGTCTACTGAAGAATTTAAATATGCTAAATATGCTTTAATCAAACATTTTCAAGGTAAGAATTTTCCTGCAGAAATTAAAGCTTTAAAAAAATCACTTCCAGTACAGCCAAATTGTCCGTTAAGGTTTCTTAACCCTTTTCTAGACCAAAATGGTTTATTGAGAGTTGGAGGACGATTGTCCAATTCTGATCTTGCCTATGATCAGAAACACCCTCTCATTTTGCCTAAAAATGAAAATTTTACTAAGATCATATTTTTGCACTTTCATTTATGTAATTTACATGTTGGTCCGCAGGGTCTACTAAATGCCGTTAGACAACATTATTGGCCATTAAATGGACGTAACACTGCGCGAAAAATTGTACATGAATGTGTAAGATGTTTTAAAGTAAAACCCTCTAGTGTAAGTCAAATCATGGGAGATCTTCCAGGTGAAAGAATAAAGCCTAGTCCCCCATTTACGAATGTGGGTCTTGATTTTTGTGGCCCCTTTCAAATAAAGTTTAAAGGGCAAAGAAAGGGAACTTATCAAAAAATCTATGTTGCAATATTCATTTGTTTGGTAACTAAAGCGGTTCACTTTGAAATTGTAACAGACTTGACAGCTGATGCTCTTATGGCTACTTTGAAGCGATTTTTCGCTCGCCGTGGAAAAAGCTCAGTTATTTTCAGTGACAATGCCACAAATTTCAAGGGTACATCTTCGGAAATTAAACATTTAATTAAACTTGCAAAAAATAATCAATGCTTTACTAATTTTGTGACAAGTGAAGAAATTTGATGGGAATTCATTCCTCCACGTTCCCCCTCATTTGGAGGATTGTGGGAAAGAGGAGTTCAGAGTTTTAAGTACCACTTGAAACGAACCATAGGTACATCTAGAGTAACCTTTGAAGAATTTTTAACCGTTACTATACAAATTGAAGCCATCTTAAATTCTCGCCCTCTATCACCTCTTTCTTCCGATCCTGAAAATTTTGAAATATTAACACCAGCCCATTTTTTAATCGGTAGGCCATTGACTGCCCTTCCTGAACCACAGCTTACTGATGTGAATGAAAATTTACTTAAAAAATGGGAAAAATTACAAAAAATGACGCAAAGTATCTGGAAAAATTGGTCAAATAATTTTCTAAGCCATATGCAACAACGATCTAAATGGTTATTCAATAAAAACAACATAACTGTCGGAATGATGGTACTTTTGAAAGATCCTGATTTGCCTCCATTGAAATGGTTTATAGGCCGGGTGACTGAAGTTATACCTGGGAAAGATGGTAAGGTAAGAGTGGTCATAGTGCGTACATGCAATGGTTTATTTAAAAGATCAATTTCCAATATTTGTATACTTCCAATTCAAGATAATGCTCAAATGACTCCTTCAAATTAAAATTTATATCTTTGAAATTGAATATTTCAAGGCTGCCCGGGATGTTGATTACCTAAAAGAATTATCCAACTTTCCTCCCGATATTTGTGCAAAGCCTTTGCATTTATTTATTGTTTTTCTTATTACCGATTGGCAACGAACTGTAAGAACTTTTTCAGCATTGCAAGCCATGTTTTTTGTCATTCAACCATTATGTTATGTGAAATGAAGCTGTGTCTTCTGGTTTCATGTTAACTGAGCTAATAGTTTTCTACTTTAAGATAAAATAAAATAGTTATTTAAAATTATACAGTCCACGCTTATTCCTTTGCGAGCCATCGAATTTACAGCTTTCTTCTGCTAGAAACACGTTTTAGCTGCTCAATACATTATAATGCTTTCAAAGAAACTTCTTAAAAATGCATGTGATTATTGAATAAAAAAAGACATATCAACCAAATACCTTTTTTGGGGCTCTATAATTATGCAATCGCGGAGTGACACAAGATAATCTTCAAGAGTTAAAACGATAAAAACATTTATCTATAACTTCAAAGCTGTGATTTGACGACTGGAAGAATTATTGCAAAACGATTCTTTCAATGGTGAAAAAGTTCATGTCCTTTAGCATGTATGACTTCGTTTGCATTTTTATCCAATTTGTTTGCACCAGGAAAAAGTTTTTGAAAAATGCTTTACTCTATCAAAATCTATATCTTCAATTTACTACTCGACTATTCAAACCACAGTTCAATCTATAATTGATCAGTGCACCATACTACCACACTTCAATCTACAATTGAAACTGAAAATAGATTTTTTATAGATGTATATTTCAATCAATCGTGAAATGTTTCAAAAAAATTTTTCCTCCGAGCCAATTTTAAAGAGGCGGGAAAAAAAAAAAAAAAATCCACATGATGATGTGATGTCAAACATTGATTTTTGAATATTTTGTATGAAGTAATAGATTCAGTTTAGAATGAAATTAACACAAGATTTGATGATAATTATTTTTCTGTATGGTTAGCTCTGATTATGGTTATTTGGATTGGATTTTGAAAACGAAAAATAAAATGTTTCAACTGTAAGTAAAATTTTTAGCATGAGGCAAGAAAAATTACAAGCAATATACTGACAGAATGGTTTTCACATCCAGAGACTGCAGTTTCGTTCTTGTTATGGATTCATTAGTCTGGAGTAGTGTATAACATAGCTGGAGGCAAATGATATCTCTTTGAAGCTGAGAGCGCCGACATGACTAGATTATTCAATGATGTAAAGTTTAAGCCCCTCACAGTTTTTGAAGTAGCCTGGGTGATTTTGAAGAGCAAGATATAAAAAGTGTTTACATACATAACTTTGTGTTACTTCAATTATTTTTTAACTATTACAATCAGCTCAGCTAGTAGAGAAAGATTTTTTTTTATGTCTCAAGAAGTTAGAGAAATATTTTCGAAGCACAAAGGGGGGGGGGGAATACCTTTTCCATTTAGCTGAACTGGCAAAACAGCACAACACTGGGCACTGATAGATTAGTAACACGATTCCCTGCTCTTCTGAATTCCAAAAATCATGCATTATAACTTTTCCAAAAGGTATAAAAACTTTAGTAGCAAGATGTTTTGTATGATAACTTTTTAGTTAATGAATCAAAACTTTAATTGTTTCTGAACACTAATTTTATTCATACTAAACCGATTTTATGACAACTTCTTGTTGGCTAATGAGTGTTTGGTTTCGCTTTGGGGTTATACATATTTAAGAAACTCGACCCCCCAAATGAAATGGTGAAATGCCGCCCCTGCTGCATAGGCCTTAGTTTGGCTGTAACGGGGGTCCAAATGTGCCAATTTTGGCCCAGAAATGCATTGACATTTGTATTGAAATTTGGGATTTTGTCACAATGTTCGTTTTCCAACACACTTGGGGCGTCTTTTGTTAGTACAACGAGTGAAAGGGACAACGCCTATTTAGTTATAGGCATTTTTTAAGTTTTTTGAAAAGTCGTAACGGTCTCGTATTTGTTTTTTTTTATATGCCATGCGCAATAAATAAGTGCTTTTTTTCCCTCTTCTATTCCTCATGAATTCTATTTAATGCAAAGTAAAATATTTTTGCTGCCAACATTCAAAGAATCGTTTTACGATAAAATATGAAATTTTCGATGATAAAACCAAGCGATATTTAAATACGGAATTTATTTCTTGTATTAACAAAGTTGCAGGATATTTATCGTTTGCAAAATGAAATTAATTATTTTGATTTTATATTGATCGTCTGCTATAAAAAATATTTATTGTTTGTTGATAAAACATTTACTTCAACTGGATGTTTATCGTCTGCTATCAGAGATATTACACAATGATAAGAAAAAAATCAAAGAAGGAAAAAAAAACCTATAAATAAATGCCTATAACTAAATAGGCGTTCTCCCTTTCACTCGTTGTACTAACAAAAGACGCTCCAAGTGTGTTGAAAAACGAACATTGTGACGAAATCCCAAATTTCAATACAAATGTCAATGCATTTCTGGGTCAAAATTAGCAACTTTGAACCCCCGTTGCAGCCAAACTAGGGCCTATGCAGTCAAACCGCTTTATCGGGGTTCATATCTAGTGGGATTTGATCTATATCTAGAATTTTATCCAAATCCGTGACCCTCAAGTTCGTGCCGTTTGGTACTTAGATTTCATCTTAAAAATTTCAACGAAAACATTGCACTATATTTCGGGTAGAGGTCGGGTACATGTACGTCTGGAGCAAATTTTACACGAAATGCGTCGGTATACAGCTTTGTACGAATAGCTTTTACTAGACCTACATTTCTTGGCTCAATTTTAATTTTATTGGCAGCTTTAGAATCAACTTTAATATGAAGTTTTTAGGATTAACTACAATTATTGAGTGTTGTAACCAATAAATCATGCACTGATTTTATTTTATACTTTTTAGTAATAACCAAGCTTTCTTAGATACAGTCTTAAGATTAAAAAAATCATTTATATTTTATCGGATCTTTTGGGTATGCGCTTTCTTTCGTACCAACACTTATTTGAATTTACCACGCACCGTCAGAAGTTTCCCGACTTGCTCAAGCGATACATTCCTTTTACTATTTTATAACTGAAATCGAGGTAAAAAAAATATTATTTTTACATGTAAGTGATTACTTAGAAAATGTTAGGCAACAAAAATGTTTGCCGGCAGTTGCTATCAGTTAAATACAGTTAGAAAATAAGCAGACTAGGAGATTGCGGCGTAGTGTTACGAAAAGTTCTATAAACAATCAAGACAGCTGGATACAACAATGACAGTTATTTTCTTATTGAGAGGCCTTTATACATGTAAATTAATTGGTAGTCAGTTTTTTAAAAATTGCAAGGAGAGTCAGCGAGAGTTAAATAATAATAATAAATAATAATAAAAAAAAAAAAAACCCCGGAGGAGTAAGAGTTGGCATGTTTTCGAACGACTCCGACTCATTGACCCCAAAATCAGTCCGACTCCGACTCTTCGACTCCGAATCCTCAGCCCTGGTTTCTGTACATAAATGGGTTTCACAATGAACATACCGTTTATTTTATTCCATCATCGGCCTTTGTTTTCGAGATATTTAATTTTGAAATGAGGGAGACATTTCCTGGACACCCTGTACTTATTTATATATTAAAAATACAAGATTGTAATACGTGACAAAAAAAGAGCTCTTTTAAAGTGAAGCTTTACGATTTGTTTTAAAGTTGGGGGAAAATAAAGCTTTCTCTCTCTCTTTCGGCGGAAAAAATCTGATTTGGTTATTTTTGTTTTGTATCCATTGATGCTATCATATGCAATTTCATTTGAGACAGACACGAAATTGCATATGAGCACTTCCTTCAGTTAGCCTCCTTTGTTCTCATTGCATGTAAAACTGCACTGAGACTGAGGACAATGAAAATTTATTAAAGTTAAGGTTACCTAAAAATGACTAGACTGTTGAATTTTTGTTTAGCTTTACTTTGAAACTTTAAACCATTTCAAACACACGAAAGATTTGATTGTTTAAAAGTTGTTAGTTATTATTTTTGATCACGCACGCTGAGTAACTTAAAGCAAAACTGTGAAGTTCTTTTTTCGGGGATTTTTTTTTCAAGCTATCACGAAATGCTTATTGCTCTCACTTGACCACAGTTGATGTTCCTTTGATTTTTGGACCAGGTTTCTGCTGTAAAATATTGAATTTTGTACTGTTTTTATTAGTTAAAGTATAAATTAAAATATTACGTCAGTTTTTCCTTATTGTTTTCCACAATAAAATAAACCGTACCAAACTGTCTTCTCGCCAGTTAAAACTGTGTTATTCAATGTTTAAAAATTCAAAATCGAGAGCATTCTAAAATTCTCATTCTTTTTCACGTTGTTGGGGCAGTTTCATACGTTTTGCTTTCATCTGATGAGTTTACAAACGCGAAAGTAAGAATTTCTACCTCTTTCACTGAACCTATCTTGCCAGGGGTTGAAAGGTGCGTTATAATGAGCAATTTACTCTCAACGAGTTTCAAAAAATTGTTATCATAAATGAAGAGTAAAAGTTGTAAACGAAACGCTTTTTTTTTTTTTTTGCCTACCTATTGCTTGTGAACTAATCAGGGTTGCCTGTGGCTAAAAGGTGCCCAAAAATTAGTAATATACCGTCATCGAGTTTAAGATTCATAAATGAAGAGTAAAAGCTGTAAAGAAAATGTTAAAATAGGGTTGCCTACCTTTTCCCGGTCCAGTCAAGGGCTAAAAGGTGCCAAAAAAAAAAATTACCCTTATAGAGTTTCCACATATTTTCTTATAAAAAATGTAGGTAAAAATATTACCAAACCGATTATGAGGGATTGTCCAAGCAAAAAAAGTTTGGAACAGATCGAATCATGACATTCCTATTTCTGAGAACGACTTCATAGAAAATAATGAGAGTAGCTACAAAGTTACACGCTGCAAAACACGCAAGTTTTCAATTGAAGTATTGTTCACCCTGAAATCTAAAAACAAATAACAAAACGCAGGTTTTTCCTGTAGGAAAATTACATGTTCTGAGTTAAGTATTTTTCAGACACAACAGAGTGTATATTTTAAATGTTGGAAAATAATTATTGATAGCAAGGGTGTACCTCATACAAAGTAAATGGGAGAACGTGCAGGAAAGCAAGTTTCACTAACTTACAACGGACAAAAAAAAGGAAGAAATAAAATAAATAAATGAACAAAAAAAGTCGGGAAGTTTTCTTTTTTGTCCTTTTTCTGAATAAACTGATTGAGAGGTTTATTCTCGCACCCGCACGGAATCGTTCAGCTTCGGATTGACGTCATAACTCCTCCCTCTAACCGTCTTCTCATAAAAAGTTGACTGACGGACACGGTTTGAGGGAGGAGTTATGCAGTCACGTTTGTTCAACGTTTTATCTTATTTTTGCGGGATGGATATCTCAACATACATAAGTCCATGTGATTAACACACAGAATTCCAACTCAAATCCCTTATTTTGCGACCTGTTTTTATAAAACGAATAGCTTTACGATGTGAGCGATCCTTGTCAATATATAAACACTCGATTTCACACTTAAAAAACTAATTTATATTTTTAAGCTCAATTATGCATAGAACACGGTGATTTGATAGCATGCTTAATTGCTTGTCTTATGCTTAAATAGTTTTTAATAAATTTTCATTTACTCAAACATGTATTATCTATCAATTTTATATTATTGTGTTTTGTGGCGCATTTTCTTCTCATTTCCACACTTTTATTTCCTGTTAACCTTTATTTGGAAAAAAAAAAAAACTGAGTTTCAGCTTGCATTTTTAACAACGTCTATTAACGCTTAACTGCTCGTTTTTTTTAAATACCAGAGCAGTAAGTTCTTTAAAGAAAACTGATTATGATAATGAAGCAAAACAATTTCTTAAGTTGCTCTTATTGCCTAAAGAAACGCCTAAAGGTACAATGATTTTTTTAAAACGTTTCACTCTTCCAAACTCTTTTCTAAGGCTTTTAAAAACATACTGTTAAAAATATGTATATTTTTAGAAAACGAATTCTGGGCAAAAAAATTCAGTATCCAATTAAAAATAATAGTATTTATAGGAAGATTATAGGTTGATTTGACGCTTATAAATATTTGTTTACTGTTCGAAGTTTTCGTCTTTCATGTGTATGTATATTTTATGTAATGTAAAATATATTGTATGCAAATATGAGCTCCTTTGTACACTCACTTATAAATGCAGTACATTTATAACAACCTTTTTTTAAATTTTTTTTTTTATAATCTGGTTTCAGTTTGCCCACTACTGGCGATATTGAGAGCGTTGAAAAAATTGAATCTCATTAAAAGTGGCAATATCGGGAAAATTAATCTGTATGAAACGTTTTTTTTTTTTTTGCTTCGGTTCGCAACGAACTTGGGGTGAAAATATTTGAAGCGTTTCTTTGCTTACTCCAAGGCACTATTATCATTAAATTGGTGTAAAAAGAAGTCGTGGTGCACACATCAACTCGTTTTCTACTGTAAAATTTCAGCAAAATTTATAGCAAGTTTTACACCGTGCCACATTGGGACATGTTTCATGTGACTTCGCTGTGACATCGCTGCAACAATTTATTTGTGATTGGTCGCTTTGTGACATGAAAGTATGAAATTCAGTGCGAATAAAATAATGCCGCAGAGTGTTTGAAAATAAAACAGAATTAGGTGTTGAACTCATAAGAATTCTCTTTCGTAACGAGGAAAGAAAAAATATTCGTGTTGCGCTTTGCGAGCGAACACACCGTACAACGCACAACTGTATTTATGTCATGGGTCTTTTTGAAAGGAAAAATTAGGTTTGAGTGTAAATAAAGTGGAATAAATTTTCTGTTTGAAGAGTACTTTTGATAGAAATTTAAAAAATATATTAAAATTGCTGCTTATATGGAAAAACTGGCGGTACTGTTAATATAAATTTAAATTATCAAGCCCTATCTCTCATTTTCGAAAACTTTATTCTTCTGAGGGGGTCCATGACACCCCCTCTGGAGCTCCCACTGTGTGCTATTAAGGTAATTGGTCGTTAAAATTCAATTATTTTCATCTTGAAACAAGAATATAAAAGCACGAAAATTTCAAACGATTTTTAAGTGTTTCGTATACCGATAAAACGCCACCTAGTAATTATTTGTCATAGGAACGAATTTTGCGTGAGGAGTTAATTGCTTTCTTTGCCTATTATACTGTCAGGCGTTGTTTAGCTCTTGCGTAGTAATAAACGAATAATCGATGCCGCATGTTTTAAGATAGAAGAGATTTTAAAAAGTTAGAATTTGAATAATACTTTAAAGGGTTCAAGTTAAGTGCTAAATTTCTTGATGGAGTCTTTCTATTCTAAATGCAAGCGAATGATGGAATTCATTTTGTTTGTGTTTATTAATACACTACATTTTGCAGCTTTACACTCAAAATTTGCATACAGATAATTTTCAGTCAAACACGCGTTTCGTTCCAAAATAATTTATTTATTACTTACTTAGATTAATAGTATATATTAATACTTTATAACTGAGGTAACGATACCAAAAGTGAATTATGAATGTATACGCAACCAGGGTTGGGTTTTGGACAGGACAGGTGGTTTTTTACCGTCCAAAACTGTCCAAAAGTGTCCGAAACTGTCTTATACTGTCCAAAGCTATGCTAAAGCTGAAGGGGGGTAATCTAATCAATTTATATTTACTGCAATATTCGTATTGCATAAATATAGACTTTTATAAGGTTTGATTATTGAATATTTGATAATAGTTTTTTCCAAAATGTTCATTTAAAAAATATTTGAAAATACGTTTTACAAATGATGTTTTATTGAAAATTACTTTTTAAATCAAAGATTAAAGAACAAGAAATTGATGATTAAACACTTACATTTTAAAACTAGTGCTATTTTATTTTAGTTCATATTTTTAATACAATACATTCTGCTACAAAAAATTGTAATTTATTGCATTTAAGTCAATTATTGCACTACATTTTGAACACTTTCTTTTGCACACATGCATAAATGTCGAAAAATGTGGCTTATGGGAAAAAAAATCTTGCATCCAAATTGAATTTTTTAATGAAGAATATAATTAATACGTAACTAGATTTAAATCAGCTGTTTTAATTAGTTAACATATACATTTACACTTGAATGTTCACAATGAATAAATATATTAAATAGTCAAAAAATTGTAATTTTAACACATTTTGCCCTATTTTTGCTATTTTCTCACAAAATCTAGTTTTTCAAAAAATAGTTTTGGAAACTTTCGAACAAGTTTGGACATCCCTTAAGGGTTTTGAACAGGAGGAGAAAAACCTTGCCAATCCTGCTTTCATTTGCACACATGCATAAACATAAGGAAATTTGGTTACTATTATAAAAAAAAAATGAACTCGTGCATACAAATTGAAATCTTAATAAAGAATTCAACAACTATGTAACTAGATTAAAATCAGCTGTACAAATAAGTTGAATGTTCACCATTGAATAAATGTTAAATATGAAACACTAATTTGGTACATTTTATTCTGTTTTTGATGTTTTCTCACAAAATACAATGTCTGTATAAAAACCAGGGTTCTTACCGCGGTTTTTACCATAGTGTCCAAAACCTTGCCAATCCCGTTCCCAATATATATGTACACTTAATAAAATTGTACATTAAAATCAACACAACAACCCAGAGTAAATAACGGCAACAGTCATTAGCAAAGAAAATTGCATGCATTTTCGTCGGAATAAAACCTTTCTCCACTGAGAAAATCCTAAATGCAAATTTTGTAGTTGGACTTACTATTTTTTTCCCTTCGGGTTTTCCTACACTTTAAATATTTTCATAATAGAAATATAAGGCTGTCCACAAAGGAAGTCACGCTTTGAGAGAGAGGAGTTCATGAAATTGTAAGTTTGAGATACGGAGGATTGGGGGGGGGGGGTAAACAAGTGTAACATAACTCATTTTTTTAGAATATGTGTGTAAAAAATAGCGTGACTTGTGATTGGGGGAAGGGATACGAAATGTGACAAAGAAGAAAAGGGGGATATAAATGTTAAGAAAAAGTGTGCCGTCGTTTACGGACAGCCCCTAAACGTCATTACATTGTTATTGATTGCTTTCTTTCTTTTTTAGGCACCTTTTTCTGCAACTTCGGGTAGTCTCTCAAGTAAGTTATGTATTATTTTCTTCAATTTCAAATTATGACAAATGTTTATTTGCATTTAAAAAGTAATTCATCTTGTCCACTTGCCCAACCAGAATTCGCTTTTAAGTGCTTTTTATTTTGGTTAATGACAGATCTTACATACACTTTTAACAAGAAGGAATGAGGGTTTTGAGCGGTACTAACCCCCTTTTCTCTGCGCCGCTGATCGTCGTCTAAGATCCCTCTATGCTTGACCTACCCTCTTCGAGTTACCAAAAATTGTTACCATTAAAAACGAATATGGTTCAACTGGGCAATGAAGTCAAGCCATTAAAATAAGTTCATTAATGAAGTCTAAAGCTAATTACTATCGAAACATTTCAAAACAAAAAGGGTTAGGCATACGCCTCAACGAACACAGACGATGCTTTCACTTCCAAAGCAAATATACAACTGTCTCCAAAGGGGAGTGGCTTAAAATGGCGTAATACATAAAATAAAAGGAAAGCGAATCAAATCATTCTATAAAAAGAAACCACAAGTTTCGCTTCACACTCCTCACCTGAACTCTTTAACGAGTTCACTAACAAATGTTACTAATTATATCTTTGTTATACAAGACATTACTAGATTGATGTACCAATCAAAGTATAACTTTACCAAATATATACTATTTACCACTCTTATTGATTCGAGTTCATGCCAGGGAGCGCTGAAGGACTGTTGCCATCCTAAATCAAATAATTTTCCACACGATGAAGAGTAAAAGTTGCAAGGTTCGAAAATATCATGACATTTTTGAAAATATCCCATATTTTAATATATATCGGATATTTTGATACATATCCGATATTTTCAATTAGCACAAACTAAAGTCTTCAAAATAATAAATGCATCCTTAAATCACTCTTTTCATTACATTTCTATCAATTTTAATGGAGTTAAATTAGCATTAGCTGTTTTACTCATTTTTACAGTTATATGATTCAAAAATAAATATTATGCATTAGTCGGTACACAGTCATAAGGCATTTTCTTTTTTTCTGGGCAATGTTTAAAATTGAATTAGGCACTTTTAATAAGAATTAAAATTGTTACATTACTAATAATTTTATGAATATAGAACACAAGTAAAAAGGAATATTATATTACTTTGTTATATTAATGATGTATTATACATATTTACTAATAATAAAGCTGAAAGTCTCTCTGTCTGTCAGGATCTCTGTGACGCGCATAGCGCCTAGACCATTCTGCCGATTTTCATGAAATTTGGCACAAAGTTAGTTTGTAGCATGGGGGTGTGCACCTCGAAGCGATTTTTCAAAAATTCGATGTGGTTCTTTTTCTATTCCAATTTTAAGAACAAGATTATCATAAGATGGACGAGTAAATTACGAAATTAACATAACGTGGAACCGTAACATGGGCACGAGCCAATTGGCGAGAAAATTCACCATACATTATTTGTAAATATACTGGCGAACCAAAAGACCTTTTAATTTTCTATTACGGGCAAAGCCGTGCGGGTACCACTAGTTATAAAATATAGTGAATAAATATTTGGTTATTTTTAGTAATGAATAAACAAAATTACTATGATTAAGATACTTTTAGTATTGAAAATACCATAGTTGAAAAAAAATAAATATCGAAAATATCAAAATATCATGATATTTTCAAAATAAATATCGGATATATATCTTGATAGAAATCATGATATATATATCCCAGAAAAGTTGTAAATAAAACGCGAAAGAAAGAATTTCTAGAACTTTCACATGAACTAATCAGGGTTGCCAGAGGTTGAAAAGTGCCTACAAATGAGTAATTTACCCTTATCGACTTTCTGAAAATTGGTATCATAAATGAAGAGTAAAAGATGGAAATAAAGCGCTTAGGAATAGTGGCCTATCTTTTTCGGGTCCCTAATCAGGGTTGTCAGGGGCTAAAAGGTGCCCAAAGAGGTATTAAAAATTACCCCAAAAAATGTGAAGAATTATTTATTTTAGTAGCTTATGTAGTCTGATGCATGTTACATAGAACACAGAAATTTCAGCTTTTGGTGTCAAAACAAATGTTAGAAATTTTTTAATTGGTTATTTTAAGTTATGTATCGAAGCAATATTACTTCTAGAGCCTACAGTTTTTTTTTTTTTTTTTCAGAACTGAATTTCATTTTTGACCGAGTTATAAGGAAAACAAAAAGTACTAAGCTGCCATCTTTGATCCGCCATTTTGGATAGAATCTCACATGGGACCTTCGGGGACTTTTCAGGATTTGTTCTACGCATATTCAAGAACTAATCCTTAAAAATTCATCTAATTATAAATTTGTGGCGCATCGACCCTTTTTTTGGCCTAAATTTATTGGGCTATAGGTAAAAATATTACAAAAGCAACAATATAGGTTGCCTGAGCAAAAGTGGTCTAATCATAGGGTTGTCGCTATTCGAAGTTTCAATATTGAAACTTCGAGGGGGTGGAAGTAATCCTTGGGGGGAGGAAGTAATTTCCTCAGACCCATGTATGATTGAATCTGAAAAACGGAGGGGGGAGGGATGAAATGTCGGCGAAACTGAGGGGACACTGGATAGCATAAATTTTTACAGTAGCGTACACAGACTTCGGTGCGCCCCCTCCCCCGAAAAAAAAGTGATTTTTTTAAAAATTTTAACATAGTGTTATTTTTTCAGAACGTGCTTCCTCATACCTCTTGCTCCCCCCCCCCCCCGCATGAATGGCTTGCGGAAGAGCTATGTTGTACGATACTGCATTTTTTATATATTTAATCCCAGTTTGTGTTTTCGAAGAAAATAACTTTTTAAAAAAATTTAATTTGCAAAATCTCAACTTTTTCAGGGTGGCGACAGATCAGGGAGATCAGGGAAAAGTCAGGGAACTTTATTAATCAGGGAAATATCAGGGATGTTTGAAAAAATTACAAAAAATCAGGGAAAATTAATTTTATGAAGGAAAAAAATTTTTTTTTTGCTTTACAAAATTAAGTACTCTAATTCCCTACGCATTTTCCGCCAATTATCTGTTCAAAAAAAAAAAAAAAAAAATTAATGAGGAGCGATTATACACTGCCGCATATTTGTGCATCTTTTTTCCTCAACGTCAAAGTATTGAATCTTACTTATTAACCACAAGATGAACTTCCTAAGATTGCTTCTGTGTCTGTTAGGTTGTTTATTTTACCTAGCTTGAAATTTCCTTTTACGCTTTCAATGCGAGGAAGCCTTCATTAATGCCTGAGCTCCTTTGCCTTTATTCCATTGTCTCGAAGTAATTAGCGTAATGTAATCACGATTTCAAGAAGAAATCTTTGGTTTTTGAATTAATACTATAAAAGCTTAAAAGTTATTACTTCTTCGTGTTTTTAATTTAATTGCTAAAATTGAACTTTCAATAAAAAAATCTTTGTTTTTTTTTGCCGTTATACTATTTGTTGTCACCGCATATTATAAAGGTTTTCTTTTCTTTAGACTTAAGTGATTCTTTAATTTTATAACCGAGTTGTATTCTTCTTTTATATATTTTAAAATTAACTAATTGCTTTTTTTTTCTTCCCCCCCCCTGCATTTCAAAGTTGTTTGTTACAAAAGCAATCTAAGTTTTTTTTCCGTTACATCCTGAAATCATTTGAAATAGAGTTAACTTGTGTACTTAAGTAAATATCTTAATTTTTTTATTGTTAAAATGCTGTATTCATTCATTAAAACCTATGTTCTTGATTAAAGAAAAGCTCCCTATGAATGGATGTCAAATGGTTTCATCTGTTTTGCATAAATATGTCAATTAGTTATATAAAAATAACTACATTATTTCTATTCTTTCACTATTACTTGTTATTCTTGCAACAATTATTATGCTGTTTGAAAACTTAGTTCAAAATAATTTCAATAACTTTTTAGTTCTATCATAAATACGCATATGTTTTTAAGAGTAGTTTTAATAGTTTCTTAAAATTCTTATGCTAAGTGGTTTCTGGAAGTAAAGTATTTTTTTTTTTAATTTTCTCTAATCTTTCCATATAGAAAAACTTAATATACTGTTTTGTAGGGTTTTTTTCCCAAAAAAATTGACTTGATATGTTTTTTTTAACCATTTTATTAAAAAAGTAGCTTCTTTTTAAAATATATCTTTAGTTCAACAACTTTACACAACTTAAAACGTTTAAAATACTGCATTTTATACAAACATACAATGGATTTAAAGTCTAGAAAGGACGAAAAAACATTTTTTTTTTCCCACAAAATTTCCTGAAATTTTACATCTTCGTCACTCGTCTCTAGATGAATATATTACGAAACGTAATAAATCAACTGTAATCATATTCCTTTGCGCAATACCGCAAGTACGTAACTAGCGGCAACAAGTTACATAATAAAACGCCTATCGATTTTTACTTCGATTCGCGGATATTTCTCCCTCGTAGTGAATTACTCAATTCAGAAATTGCTCATTTACAATTGAACAACTTAGAAATTCATTTCCAGTTGTAGACCCTGTATAAATTTTCATCAGTTGTATTCTTCTTCAGATCTATCTGCAAAGATGACAAAATTCAGACGACATTTTATTTCCCATCTTCGAAACATGTGCAGATAATGTCAAAGCGCGTTTTCCTCGAAAAGGGTAAACAATCATACGTTTGGCGACGAATCCGGTCGCCAAAAGGGGATTGCTAATTTGCAAATTCTGGTGCTGCTCCGGGATAATCAGAAATTCGCAAGCAGTTAGTTTTGTTCATTGCTCGGTTGTTTTGTTTGTGTTGTTCGCGCGAATTCATCAATGATTTATTCGTCTACGGTGCTTCCGGGTGAGTAAAAAGCAGTTTTGAGTTCTTCGTTCGTTTACCTGTCGGCTTGGCTCACTCGTTGAATTTTATAAAAAAAATCATCTTGGAAAATTTTATGTTCGAGATTTCTTTCTTCCTTTTTTCTTTCTTTTTATGAAAGATATAAATGAAAAGCAACAGTTTAAAAATCTCAAAACTTGCAAAATTTTGGCATACACGTGCTTTGCTACAAGGATCTATTTTTTCTTCACAAAAAAAAAAAAAAAAGAGTTGATGGATCCAACTGGACAAAAGCTAGTCGGCATTTTTTCAACCTTCTTTTGTGTGATCTCCATCTCCGTATGCTTCATTTTTTTTACACGTAACTCTGAAACGCACGTATATAATGTATATATTTATTTATTTGCGAACTTAGTGCTTTTCTAACGTTGTAGTTTGCTATTATTTTTCTTCAGAACGATATTTTTGTAGTTATGTTGATTAAAAGTCGGAAACAACGTTTAAAAGCACAAATAAAAGATTTAAAAGTTTAAAATGCAAACATGTTTCAGAGGCAAAGGCCTCTTTCCTCAGTGCAAAGAAAGCAAATGGGGATGGAACACGGTCACGGGAGAGTTTAAATACAAAAGAGGACCAATCAGATCTCGGCGAGTGCTGAAGCATGATTTGACGTATCAGAATATGTAAATTTGAACCCATCGATTAAGATTGGAGAGATATGCGGAACCGCGAAAGACTCATTGAAAAGATTATTTAATTTTTGTGAACATATTGGCCTCCGAAAAGACAAAATGATGCCCTGTGTTCCAACAATGTTTGGCAATCGAAGATTTATTCACTTCCTGTTTTATAACGTGGTTTTCATGTTTCTTTAAACGAAACTAAAGTGATCGCTTTGTCTGTCCTACGTATTCAATTTTACATTGGCAATTAATATGATAGATGTCCCACTGATCGAATGGTTGGATTGGGTCATTCAGTTTGATAAAAGAAAGTTTATTTATAGGTCTGTAAATTACGCAGACCCCGAAGAGTTCCTATTTTTCCTACTTTTTAGAGCTCTTTCCTTATTTTCCTACTTTTTCCCTTTTTTTCCCTACTTTTTCTTTCTTTAGTATAGCACTTCTAATTGTGCATTGATTCTGGTTTTTTACAATACCGCACAAATAATTTTCTGCGTGTTTTAATTTTGAAAAGCAAATGAAACAAGCGGATCCCCGGCTTTTCATTGACTGACTACAGTAATTTCTGGAAGAAACGCCGCGGCGTTTGCGTGTTTAAAAGTTACATTTTTTGCAGTTGCGGCGTTTATGATCGACTTTTCTTTTTATTGCCTCGACTTCAGTCCTACTGTTTTAACGATACAATAAAGAAATAGACGCTGGCACATTCTGATGCAATTATATATTACTAGCAGTACCCACACAGCGATGCCCGTGCTAAAAATTTAATAGAAGTCCGTTGAATAAAAAAAGAATTGACGCCCCCTCCCCCTCTGACGTGAAATGATCATTTTTCTTTGTATAAAAATGCGTACACACCTTTAAAAAAAAAAAAAAACTATTAAAGTTTCTTACGAATTTAAAACTTTTCGTCGAATCGTTAAATCAGATTTACAATTGCTTTAAAACTCTATTTAACGAGTGAAGCAGTTTTTACTGCAATTTAAAATATTTCGCCAAATAAACAAAAAAAAAAAAAAAAATCAAATAATATCTTTCAAATGTAAAAATAGTTCCGCAACTCTATTGTTTATCGCCAAACTCGCCCAGAAACCACACTATCATAATCCATCCGTCGAACGAAAAAAAATCATGTTGAACATTCAAAAATCATCGTAAGAAGAAAATGTCGTACATTTCACTCGGATAAAAACAAATCAAAAGTTTTTTTTCTTTCAAAACAAATCGCCAAAACAATTAATTACATTTACGGTTGCTTTAAAACAATAATCCTGTACCCTGATCCGCGCCTAATGCGCCAAGCGACCACGCTACCGGAACCCAGCCCTTTTGCGAGTGAAGCGGATGTTTTTTCTTTGGCAATAATAAATGTTTTGCCAAACAAACCAAAAAGTATAAAAGCACATTAACAGTAGCTTTCAAATCTTTATACATTAAGAGCTGTGTTGCCCGGCTTTACCCGATCTACCTTGAGAATAAAAATTGTGTCAAGTGACATATATTCAACTATTACAGGCTTAAATAAAAAAAAAGAACCATGCAAAGTTACCCTTCCAAACAATGACGACAGATATTAAAATGCTTTTAAGAAATAAAAATGCGAATATAGTGAAGGAATTTTTCAAATAGTTGCAGTGGTTCTAGAGATTACCTCGAACATATAAACACACAAAAATTTGCCTTCTCTCTTTATAATGTTAAGTATAGATTTTTTGTGCTTTCTTCATCGTACGTACACTTGTTTTGATGTTAGGTTCTGTTGTGCAAAAATACAAAAATTTTTACAGTACTATTTTCACTTTTTGCAGGATACAGCCAAATTTTTGAGGAAACGCAAGTTTCACCTTATTTGTCCCTTATTTTAGCATTTTTGCGGTTTATCCGCGATTTTTATTTTCCGCCTCACTTGTGCCATTCAACTCCGCGGATAATCGGGAGTTTACTGTATCTGTACATCAAGTATTAAGGCTACTTTTTTCACTGATCTGTAAATTCATACATGCAGAACAGAATAGTATCAGTTTTCTTCAATTAGTGGAATGTTTAAGTTAAATGCAGTCCATTTAATGTGTGTATACACCTACACATTTGTATAAATGCATGTAACAAATTGAAATAACAGAATTTTTTAAAAAAATACTAAGCACTTTTCATAATGCACTCAAAATGACAAAATAACTTTTCTGGGTCAGAAAGGACAATTTAAGTATTCCTGTAGTTTTCAATTATTCGAAGAAAAAGACTTCTCAAACGAAGAAAAGTGCGGCTCAAGTCATGTAGAGAATGTTTTATCATTATCTAGCTTACAATCATAAAGTTGAGTGTTGAAACATGCATATTTTTCTTAATGGGAAAGTGTAGTTTGAAATGAATTGAGCGCACTTTTCTTCGTTTGAGAAGTCTTTTTCTTGGAATAATTGAAAACTACAGGAATACTTAAATTGTCCTTTTGGACCCAGAAAAGTTATTTTGTCATTTTGAGTGCTTTATGAAAAGTGCTTAGTATTGTTTTTAAAAAATCTGTTATTTTAAAGTTTTTCGTTTTCAAACAAAATTTTTATGTCCAGAGAAGCTTTGATTTAAAATTTTCATTATGATTACTATTAATATTACTGTCACAAGGCAAAAAAATTGTAACAATGGGTTTTATACTTAAACTAAACATTTAATGGAGAAATTAAATGAAATTTGCTGTTTTCCATCCTAACCGAAATTATTTTGTGTTAGAATTTTAATTTTTCAGCGTTAAGTTGTACCTTATGATTAAGCAAATCACTTAGTGAAATCTTGAAGTCTCTAAGTTGTCTAGTTGCTAAGATATAAGCAAAACCAAGCCTCAGATTACTCCGTGAAAATAGGCCAAGTATAATAAAAGTGCTTAAAAAAAAAAAAAAAGCAAGAGTCCTTTTAAAATTTTCTCAATTTCTTTAATCAAAACATCATATTACTGTCAAAAAGATTGATTTGATAATTACAAAAATCACATCCTGTCCCAAATTAATGGTTGAAAGATAATTCGACTAATTTGAATAATTTTCGGTATTGTAAACGAAGAAAGCTATTGACAGTTTTGAAACAGATTTTTTTCAACAGCAAATGCTGAATATATATCTCTATTAAGAAGAAAAAAATGAATTCCATATGTTTATTTTTTTAAATTGTTAACATTTCATGCTTTCTAAGAAAATATAACTGTTAGAAGATTTTATTCCTTTTTTTTTTTTTGTGAAAATCAATTTTCCATTTTCCTTTCTTTGAGAAAAAAAAAACTGGAAAAGAAGTTTTTCCGCCATTTTAAAATTTCCAGAAATTTTACATCTCCACTTAAGTTGACCGTTAAACATTAACCAGCTTTCATTGACCTAGGAAAACAATTCTTCAAGAATTCAATGGAGTTTCGCTCATAGGTTGATGATACGTAAAATTCTTTCATTGGGCCGATCCATGAAAAAATTTGCAAATCTCTGGTCTAGATACTTGCAATGGTTGAATCAGTCGGCATTTGTTTTGTTTTTTGACTGCTCTTCGTATTTTGAAGTGGAACTAATTCCATTTGGTGTCGGTGCCGTTATTTTTTTTCTTTTTGTGAATCAATCATTTTTGTGTTTCTAAGTAGCCGCTTTTCTCTTAATTCCTCTCAATACATGCGCAAAGTAGTAAAATCACTTAATACCTTCGCGATGTCAAAATCGGTTATTTGTCAATTTGAGTTCAGAATGAATTTGCATCCAGATGTCTGGCAATCAAGTATTGATTGTATTATAGTACATACTTGCACACTTTTACTTTACTTTGTTTTTATCTTAACTATATCCATGAGCTTTGCTTTTTTTACTTACTTTTCAATCAGTAGAATAATAAATATCGTTTTGGCATGTTCTGTCTTCTTGAATTTATGATTAGTAAAAAAAAAACCTTCAGGACTTGAGTGAAGCAGTTTTTTTTTTTTTTTTTTTTTTTATTTCGCATAAAATAAACCTGGCTAATGGTGGTTAAAATTATAGAGGTGCTAGATGCAAGTAAAACTTGTGAGTGATGAATGATTTGAAACAATTTATTTTTCCGCTACAGATAGTGTGTTGCGTGTTGATAAATAGCTCATACAAGCGTTCTTTCTTAATAAAAGTTTTATTTGCTCATAACCAGTAATTTCAGGGGACGTTTATTTTGTAAGGTTTCATCCCCATTAAAGTATTTTAATATTGTGGGTTAAGGGGGGAAGGGGAGAGGGTACTTATCCAAAACCCCTGGTTTTAACTCATACTGCCAATCCTAATACTTTTTTTTTTTTTGCATGAGCGACTTTAAGTTCACCAAATGCGGATTGTGTTGAAAAATGAAGACTAGTGTGTTGAGCATTTTCGCGGAAGAACCCCATCTCGGACATCAAATGATTGTAAAACCATAGACATTCTTGCCCTCATATAGAAGGCGTTTACAAGGAATGCTATGCTCCGACTTATTACCATTGAGAAGAGATAAAATGGAGGGAGATTGAAGATTTTCATTCGTTAAACAAAGATTCCAAGTCGGGTGATAGCTTTAAAAGCTATCACCCGACCGCAAAGCATTGGAAGAAATCCGAGTTCTTTCACAAGTTTCACGCAAAACGTGTCAACCATTCGTCGTTGCTGAGTCACGTGACTTCGGGTTTTCGCCTCAGCCTTTGCTAAGCAAATGATTTGACTTGTTCCCTCTATTTACTAATTCCTGCTCCAAGCTTATTACCTGGACACTGGAAGTAGGGATTTTCCAAAGCCTACGTTTACAGTACATCCTGGGATTGACTTAAACCTCCTCTGATAGTATTTGATATCCCGCTTTGCCACTTGGTAAGGAGCAGGTCCAAGATTCTACCTTTCGAGGATCGGCTTGTCTCCCCCCCCCCTCAATTTTTTTAGAGATAGTTTTCTTATCACGGTTTAAAGTACCTGCAAAGCGCCTGCTTTTAAGTGGCTTATTTACTGTCAATTGAAGGGCAGATTCAGAGAAGGGTTAAAGGGTCAGCTCACCCCCTGTGATGAGGAACACCATTAAATTAGTACAAGCGCGCAATAAGGCGAAACTGGCTATTTAAATGCCTGTTCTCCGTTAAAACATCTTTTTGCGTTGTAGTCTCTTTTTACAATGCTAAACTTCGAAACGCGTGTCGGAAATCGTTTGCATTATTTGTACAACTTCTTTTAACGTTATTGTAGAAAATTTAATGTAACAATGGTGTGCTTTTCTTGATGTCATTGAAAGCATCTTATATAATTAAAAACTGACCGTATGTTCCTATGTATGTATGTCCTAGTTACTTCTCCCGAACGCTAGTAAACTGACCATCGAACCAGGTATCGATAGATTCGTAATTTTCGTCTTCATGTTTGGCTATTTAACATAATCCTCCGATAAAAATTATATTCATCTCAATTTTCCGCAACAATGCTTTTATTAATTTGTTGAAAGAAAATCATTAAGAAAAAAGATCTGTTGCCATCTTTTACTAAAATATGAACAAATACATTTCTGGATTGAGGCTTTTCCTGGAATCGGTGGATTTAAAATGTCCTTTTTCGGTTATTTTTCCGCAATCTGGCGCAAAATTTTACTGATTTTTTTTTTTTTTTTGTTAAGCCTGATTGTTGAACACGCGTCACTTAACAAAACTTTTATTTTCGAGGTAAACCGTGCAAAGCCGGGTGACGCAGATATTACTGTTTTACTGAGTTCTTAAGATTTTTGAGTTGAAGAAACTGCTACTTACGATTACGTAACGTTGGAAAAAAAAGTTATAAAATATGTTCCGATACTCCTCTTTTAGACATACGCGATATAACCCCAAGCACACATTTGTACATTTTCTCATCTATAAATATACATTCAACTTCATTTGTCTGTTTTCAGTATTTACGAGTCTTAACACTTATATTGCGAAGCATTTACGCCATGTAGGAAGTAATAATTTCATAGCATAAAACATGATTTTTCTTGAGTTTTAAAGAGGTATATTGCAAAGTGTTTTCGCCACGACAAATAGTCATTTTGCCGCCAAAGTGATAATATTTTGCTGAAAACAAATGCATGGGTCTGGTACGAACTATTTTTTAACCTAAAAGGATTAATTTATCGTCTTGCATGCACAGATGCAATATAATTTAGGATTGAATTGCAGCCGTTTTGGAAAATGTAAATCACCTTCAAAAAAAAGCTGTTAAGTTTGTCTTGCACCAGATTCATAGTTACTGACGGATATTTCTTTACAAGACCAGAACAGGCCTATTGTTTAAGCGCTTTAAAGAAGGGAATATCTTCAGATTACGTTTATATTACACTTTAAAAAAGAAACAAAAACCATGCACGTATACATTTTTTACCTCTAGGCCCCCTGACTCAGCCAACCCTGAACATCGCAGGACGATTTCAAGTACTCTTAGAAATATTCAGTAAATTACCGCCCAATAGCCAGGGCTAAAGCAGTTCCAATTGTTGCCAAGTGTTTTGACACCTAATCATTAATGCATCAAAAAATAATCATTGCGCTTAATTCGCCAACTAAAGTCTCAAATATCGAAATAAATTCCCAAACTTTCAAAATAAATAAATAAATAAATAAATAAAAATAAATCGTGCCTGCCCCCTGCCCCTAATTACCGTTGAAGAAAGATTTATTTCTCATCAGGAATGGCCAAATAAGTGCAGAACATTTTCTTAAAATGTACCATCTTTTGTTCGGAATTAAAAATCATATCTTATGACTAGAATAAGCAAACATTTTACGCTGCTTCATAAACTTGGCCATTCTCTGGCAATGAATGGTGATGTGGTCTTTTGCGATAAATAATGGATTTTGATTTATTACTTTATATTTTAATGCTGCTTCAATTGCAAAAATAAAAAAGGAAATTAAATAAAATGATTTTTAGAACATATTTCGTGGGCAGTGTTTTCAATAACGTGGTCATGACGAGTGTTCAAAAATCTTGTCGCTACAGCCATTACAAAAGTTGCATTAAAATGTAAAAATTCCGCCAAATTAATTTTGGTAAAAAAAAATCATTAAATATACTATAAGGTAATGGAGTTAAAACTAATCCGCAAAATTAGTAAAACAACACGCTCAAATAACATTAAAGCTACTATTAATATGTAAATTAATCCTTAAAATCCTTTTTTTAACCGACTTCAAAAAGGAGGCGGTTATCAGTTCATACCGTATGTATGTTTTTTTTTTTTTTTTTGTCCACTCACAGCGTCTCACCTAGTGAACCGATTTTGATTATTCTTTTTTAATTCATAGTAGGCACCGCAACTTAGGTCCCATTACTTTGTTTGCCCATATTTGTTCTTTAGAAAAAAAGTTATGGGCAGAAAAACAGGAAATTTCGTGCAATTTCCCTATTAAATGATTAAATATGAAACCCATTGTTATAAAAGTTTGGTGCCATATAACAGTAACATTAATAGTAATTGTAATGATAATTTTGAATAAAGGCTTCTCTGAAGCAAGCATCAAGTTTCTTCAGTGTCATTGCTCCATAGTGGGAGTAAACCTAACCTGGAAGCGAGGTAATGCAGCGATCAGGATCTGCTTAGCCTTCACAATACTACCAGGTTAGGTTTGCCTCAACTATACAGGATTGCATCACAAGCAACTTGTATGCTGTGAAATGCAAATTAGTTAGGGAAAGCGTAATATTTAAATGGCTGTTATTAAATTAACACACAAATGAATTCCGGAGAGAAAACAAAGATAAATTTTTAGTGCCAATCGCTTCAAATTTAAGGCGTGCTTATAGTTTTTTTTTTTTTTTTTTTTTTTTTTTTTTTTTTTTAAGTATCCCTGATGGTAACTTCTTACTTTTACTGAAATACTTACATTTACACTAAAAAGAATGAAATAAAAAAATTTTGGAAAAAAGAAAAAGAAAAAGAACCGACTTCAAAATTGCTCTAAAAAGTGAAAAATAATTTTATTCTTTGAACACCATCGATAATACTTTTAAACATAATTTTTGAAGTTGGCGCAAAAACGATAGATAAGATCATTCACAGCCATAACTCAACTACAACTATAAATTACCCAGGCCTAGTTTCTACATTATGCATTGATGACAGCATATTTGAGTAACAATATAAATGTTTTGTTCCTAACTTTGGATGATTTTCTGAAAAAAATCTGAACGAAGCATGGTTTCCCTTTATTTTACTTTTTGTTTTTGCGCCAACTTCAAAAATTATGTTTAAAAGTATTATCGATGGTGTTTAAAGAATAAAATTATTTTTCACTTTTTAGAGCAATTTTGAAGTCGGTTCTATTTTTTTTTTTTTTTTTTCAAAAATTTTTTTTTTTATCTCCAGCCTCGCCAGGCGACTACGTTAGCGCATTGGCGAATTATTTTAAATTTTTATGAAACTTTTAATTTACTTTCTTTTTTTTTGGTGTGTTTTTTAAGGATTAATAATGCTAATTAGGATTTTGTGAAATTAATGTCCATATTTTGATGGCAACAATGGAGAATATTGTTCTTTCTTTCTTTCTTTTGTCTTTTTGTTTTTTATGCTATTTTTTATGTGGATGTTATTTGAAAACGCTGATATCACCATTCTAATAGAAACTTTAGGAAATGTTTCTCTTTCCGAAATGTGAAGTTTTTTTGTACTATTGTCCTCATTGAAATAGGAACTAAAAAAAAACTGTTGTGCCTACTCTGATTTTAATATTATATTTTTACTCTAAACCTTTTGGTATTTTAAACAGTACCGTTGACGTTATTTAGAAACAGTTGATTTTCTTCTGATGGGGATTTTAAATGTTTGATGTTTTCACTCTAAAGGGACATTATTAGAAAATTAGGATTTGTAGTGACTAATTTGTAGTGACTACTGACCCTATTTAGGACGATAACCATTTTATGCGTATTTCTCCTTATTAATTCAGGAGGGACATGCGTCACCTGAGCTGCGTTCCTTTCTCCGGCAAGAAGCATATGCAATAATTTAAATTGCCGGCGTAGCGCTGGACACCATTTGACGGGGATCGGGATTATAAGGGAAATGTTTGACTTTATTTAAGAATAGTTGACCTCACTCGAATTGGAATTTTTAAAAATTACCTTTACTAACTTCTTTAGTACCCCTATACGTTTTCCTGACTTGTATTGCGTAATTTTTTGGGTGTCTCCCGAGTTTCGTCGACATTCCATTTACCCACCCCCCTTCCCGAATTTCAGTTATGATCATACATTTTGATATATTAAAGGGGGGGGGGGGAGGAAATTTGAAATGTCGGCGAAACGGGGGGGGGACTAATTTTTACTAATTATTTGACCCCTGCCTGTGTTGACCATTAACCTGAATCGATTGAAAAAATCTACATCAACGTGAGCGAAGCCACGGATAAACGCTAGTTCAATATAAAAATCTGTAATCTCATTATTTGAAAAATTTTATAACTTAAATATGAACGGCATGCTATACCATTAATAAATTGTTATTTATATTCTTTGTTATAATAGTTTTTATTAGAATACATAAGATGTTATAATAGAATTTCACAAAAATATTAATTGATGTGCACTTAGTGATGTAAAATACCCGGGTATTTATTTTTAGGGGTAAATACTCAGGGTATATACCCGGGTAAATACCCAAAATGGGTATTTAAACGGTCATTTATTTCAAAAATTTATATTCAACTAAAATACTTTTCTGTATGTATTCCGCTTTGTATATATGTAACCAACCATATACAAAACAGTAAAATTTTGCCCAAAAATTGTATTTTGATCACATATTTAAAGAATTATTGTGTGAAACAACTTAGCAATCTAGTATGATATTCACATTAAAAGTGTTGGATATGCCTAATCAATGTTCATAGCCAAATTTCAGATATAAAAAGCCATTCTGCAAGCTTAACTGGTTAAAAAAAAAAAAAAAAAAAAGTAAACATCAATTTTTTTAAGGTCCTAGTCTTTTATAACCCAGTAATATGTCCCTGCATGACATCAAAATGTAAAGAAATGTTGCTCAATTTATTATTACTATTTATTTACCTACATCTTTTGCAGGAATTTCCTCCAAACTTAGTTCAAGAGTTATACACCAGATACAATAAGTTACATTTATAACTTAAAAATTGAAGATGATGATTTATGGTGTGCAATCTGGTCATCATTTTAATATATTTTTAAATATAGTAGCTTTGCTTTTACTTTTATAACATTTACATCTATGGTAACGCCCTTCTTTCGGGGTCCCTATAATCTACAATACAAGAACAGATTCCAATTTCAAAATGTTTGTATTTTGCTTAAACACTACTCTGCGAGCTGCATATTAAAACTAAGATCTGGACTTATACGGATTGCCTTCTCTTGACTTTAAATTATACGTATGAAAGATTCACTCATACCTAAGTAAGTGTCGTGCTACCTTCGATCCACTTTCTAGTTGTTCAAGCGTATAAAGAATCTTTACCTTTTCTTAAATTGTCGCAAACTTTCGCTTTTTGTTTTCATCTTCAAACTTCAGATGAAACAGCGTGCCTATAGGTGCTACAATATTTCATCACCTTTCATATTTAGAATAAATAAATGAAAAATGAGGAGTGATGGGTTATACACACTAATAAAATTTATAGTGCAGTGTATGGGAACTTGCGCAGTCAGTGATGCTGAAAGGATGAAAGTACATTCATGAAGTCAATGTTTAGTAGTGAATAACAAAGCCGAAACTTAGCATCAAGATTCCTTTCCAAATAGTTTCGTGTTGAGAGCGAGAAATTGCTTTAGCTCTAAAATTCGTTGCTCCCAAAAAAACTCGCGTTATAGCCATTTTGCGTAAGTCGGATCGCGTTGTAGCGGGAGTCGACTGTATATATATAATTATAATAAAGGTGAAAAATATTGAAAAGACCACACCAAAAGCCCATAGATGCGCAACGCAGCAAAACTAAAAAGCCAAGTAAATATAAAAAGTATACAAGCCAAATAATAAATTTTTAAGCATTTTATACGAAAAATAATGATGACAAAAAGGAAAATACAAGCAGCAATTTAATAGAAAAACATGAAAGGTTGAATCCAGAGCTCATCAGCTGTGGAAGATTCAATAAATATGGTCAAAAGACCAAAAAATTTTAATTACAAACTAAAAAGAGTGTTTTATGCAACATAGAGTAACATTGGGCTAAAGGCACCACATGTTAAACTATAAACAATAAACAAGAATTATTGTTCCCTCATGCTTCCTTTTTTTCTTTTCATTTTGAATATGACTAACCTAGATTGTGATTTTGAAATCCTGAAGTTCATCATTGAATTGCTTATACTTCTCCAATTATGACATTGAAAAGAAAGATTCTTTGGTTCACACAATATGTTTCTTTCATATTTCATCAAGTCTTTCAATAAAAAATATTATAAACTGTGTAATACATATGTATGTATCAGTTTTACCAATTATTTCACATTTAGATTTAAAAAAAAAAAAAAATTCCCATTCACTTTTTGCATATTTTTGTAAAATACCCAGTTTTTGGGTATTTACCCAGGCCTTGGGTAAATACCCGGGTAAATACCCAAAAAATATTTACCTACCCGCTGGGTATTTACTCGATCTACATCACTATGTGCACTAGATCTTATATTTGGAAGAAGGTTCCCACTATGCTTTGTTTTCCTTCCACTTTACTGGCTACTGAGACTTAACCACCCTAACAAAAATTTCTCGAATCCACCCCTGATCATCACCATTAATATACAACAGAAGAGCAGTTTAACAAGGAAGCTCTGCTGTTAAAAATATGGAAATATATTGGACCTTGAATTTTTAAACGGGAAAAAAATATTTAATTAGTAGCATGTGTATCCGCATTTCACTCATGATTTGATGCAAATTGGAGCCTCGAATCTAAACTTACTCACAATATTACGTACACCTTCCACATTAAATCTTGAAACAATAACCTCTACTGTTGGGCTAAGTAACAATATCATCTTCAAATTAGCCAACAACCAAGCTGTACTTGATCACTTTGAATCGTCTCACAATCATATTTCATCCATTTGTGCAGTTGTGGTTGATCAGATATTATTGTAATAAGTATTTCAAGTAAAATCATTTATAATTAAGCTAGTAAATGTTCTGCATATTATTCAATTAAATATTAGTTTCGCTATATATTGTGAATTCGAGGAAGCAAAGTAGCATGGTGTTCAGATAACGCTTCATGCTTAATATTAGGCGATTTTTTGAGTTACGTTTCAGAAGCAAAAGCTAGTGTTTCAGAATGAACGTAAGAACGAAAACGCGCTGTATTTTCAGGCAGCTTAAAATTGCTGTTGTGCATTTTTTGTCGTAGGTAAGTCAAATTTTCTCAAGCTTTCAAATGTGCCTCATTAAAAATAAGTTGAACTGCTTTTGATTTTCTTTTCTTTCTTTTTTTCTCCTCATATGCACAAGTTTGAATACACGGGAGAAGCGATTCCTCCCTTGAAGGGCCCCGCACCGGCAAATATTCCGAATTGAAGTCTTAAAACGCAAATGTAGGCCATATTTGACGACGTTAAGGAAAGAAATGGGGTTCGAATTCGAATCTCCTTCTCGGAAAATTTTCTAAGTTGAAGTTTCAAAGATACAATCTCAGTAGTAGCGTAACTATGGGGTCTAACGCCCCTGGTGAACTGAAGAAATTGCGCACCCCCCTTCCCCAGAGTTGCCCACATGGGAAGTCACCGGAGGTCATTGTGACCTCCATTTTTAAAAAAAAAATATTTTGATTAATTGCTCCGACAAATAAGAGGCAGCAGTGTTTTTTTTTTTTTAATTTTCTTTTTTAGAATTGTCTTCAATGATGCTCAATGTCCCTTCTCAGTAGATGTTATTATATATATATATATATATATATATATATATATATATATATATATATATATATATATATATATATATATATATATATATACCCCTCTAGCTCTTTCTCTTGCGAGTTTTTTTTTTTTTAATTTTAAAACATTTAAAAATATTACGATCAAAAAAAAAAAAAACCCTCTGAAAAACTTTTTTTTTTTAATCAGTCGAAATACCGCCCCCTGGCTGATGCACCCCTGGCGAGAGCCACTCCTGCCAATCCCTAGTTACGCTACTGAATATCAGACGATTTTCGGCGATGTTAGGAAAAAGGAGTATGGAGATTTCCCTCGGAAGATAAAAATATTGTGCCATCCCCATTCCCCCCGAAGCATGTTGTATGTAATTAAATACTTAGGTAAGTTAAAAAATCAATCGCCCCCTCCTTGAAGAATTTCTGGATCTGTCCTTGCATATGCATTGAAATTATATGGGGAAAAATAATAAACTTTTCTTCCCATAAAATGAGCCATCACCTATGAGATCACTGTTGTGACCTTCCAAAATGTCCTTCTTCGACACATTTTGTCTGACGGGTTCGGCAAATTTGAAGACATAATTGCAATATTGCAACTTATAAATGACCGAATATCCCTTTTCTTTCAATGTAGATACCCGTATTTTATCATTCGGTAAAATTTGGAGTTCCATGTGGCAAATGGAGAATTTCCGTCCTCCCAAAAGTCCGTCCCCCTTCGACATCAGTGATTAAAGTTTAGTGCCACCATATACTTGATTCAGATATCACTCTTTCAGAAGTATTATTCCAATGTTTCCCTTAAAAAATGACCAAAAAACCATTGTATTTAGTTAAAGTATATTACGAGTACTTAGAACGATTTGGTGAAAATAACTCGAATTTTCCTAAAACGAGCAAATAAGACTTTTGACCTTAGAACTGAATTTTTCAAATTTCGAGAATTATGTTCAGTATATATTCTTGGGGGGAAGTGTAATTATTGTAAATGTCATTTACATCTATTTTTAATTTCGGACCGCTCTGTTTTTTTTTTTTTTTTTTTTTTTTTCACGCATAAAGTGTTAATATTAGTGAGTTCGAACCAAAAAATTTTGAAATATGAACAAAAGAAAAGCGTTTTGTAGAAGCACTATTCATTATTATCTTTGAGAAAAATAAAAGAGAAGTTTCTATGCTCCTAAGAGTCAAAAGTTCTTCGTTGAAGCGAGGATTTATGAATTTGTTTCGTTCTTGGCCGAAAATATTTCTTGTATGTATTGACACCATATGAGGCAGTGAGAAGGAAAGGGATGTAAGTGGACATTTTCAAGTTTTGAGTAAAACGCGTTTAAAGATAACATCCTAGGAAGACTTTCATTGAATTTTTTTTCTAAATCATGCGGTATAGCAGCAACTACCTGCTTACCATCTTTTGCCCCAAGACAGAGGAGAGGTTCCCCTACCATGGGTACTGGTTATCTCCAAATTTTTAATTTTGCCACTTACATCCCTTTGCTTCTCATTGCCTCATATTTTCTGAAACAATATTTCCAGAAAAAATATGTTGCTGCCGCCGAGGCCTGTCAACGAAAATAAAGTGAGTGGGGAATAGCAAACCTTGAAGTGAACCCGAGAAATGATGATAGTACAGCTGAAATTGGGTAACAAGGGGCTGCGTAGAATCTCGTAGATTTATTCAAATCCCGAAATAATGACGACGAGTTAATCAAATACATTCGCAGTAAAAATGTACTACAATGGCTTTGCTGTTCATCTGGTAGAAAATGGCAAGGAACTTTATGTCGTGCGTTTGACCAAGTGTGTGGAAATTCTTGGTTTGCATATTAATAGAAAATAACAATTGGTAGGTGTGGAGGCCTCTAAGGGTGTCAAATGTCAAAATTTAGTAGAAAATATTGCAACAACGCATTCAATAACATATTTTGCGGGGGAGGGGGGAGAATGCCACTGCCTTGAATTTTTAGCTTTGTTCCGTAATATGCAGGGGCGCGCAGTGGGGCGAAAACGGCAAAAAGCGTTTTAAAGAGTAAACCTCTCTCGTTTGTTTGTTTGCACAGGCATGTAATTAGCGAGTTTTTTTCGATTTGTTTGGGCTCAGGGTACAAAGTTCGCAGGTTTACAGACCCTTTCAGGGTCTTCATGCATGGGACCATTCATATCAGGGACCATTGATGACTAATTAATATTAATTTCAAAGAGTACATAAGAGTACATTTTTTCATAGAGTGTTTTTAAATAAATTAACCATATTCCCCCTACTTTTCGGTGCTGATCAAAATCGATTTTTGGTTTGAATATTAGATTATTCATTTTTTTCAATTCAAATGACCTTCAAAATGAAAAATAGTTAAATTATGCATGATTACAGTGTTGTCCCAAAATGAAACTTGGCACAAATAAAGAAAATAATAGTGTATACAAAATATATTTTTTCAGATTTTTAAAATCATAGCTTTTAGAAATACTCAAGGTCAAAGGCCAATTCAAATGACCTTCAAAAGGAAAAATTGTTAAATTATGCATGATCCGAGGGTTGCCTCAACATGAAACTTGGCACAAATAAAAAAAATAATAGTGTATACAAAATATATATATATATATATATATATATTTTCAGATTTTTAAAATTATAACTTTTGGAATTACTCAAGGTCAAAGGTCAATTCAAATGACCTTCAAAATTAAAATTTGTATTTTTGTATCATGTAATGTATCATTTTAAAGCTCTTAATGTAAACTTTAAAAACGTATAAAGTTCAAGTATCTAACTTTTCCTATTCCTTTATTTGTTCCTGAGTTACGGTCAGGCAAGTATGAGCCGGTGGAGCTAAACATTAAAAGTTCGACCCCTTATATCTAAAAAACTACATCAGCTAGAGGTCAAAATTTCTTTTTTTCATACCGCATAGTAAATGGGTATGAACCTGCAAAATATTGTTATAATTTGTGAGCACTCGCTTTTTATGTGTGTGAGTTGACATAGAGTGACCCCGAAATGAATATTTTGGTCGTCCATACGTTTTTAAGTATATATGCACGTGTGGTCGGGTCAAAAAAAAAAAAAAGTAATTTGAATTCTGAACTTTTGAATTCAAATTATGTTTTTCGCAATCACGACAGGACCCTATTCATTGGAGCTATTGTTTCTAGAAACGACTCCTGTCCCCCCTCAAACCTGCCTCTCCTCCTGGGCGGTTATGTGTGTATAGTTGTGTGTGTGTGTGGGCAGGAGCGCGTACGTGCATGTTTAGGCTTGTGTGTGCGTAGACCTGTGCATATGCACTTAGGCGTGTGTGTATGTGTGTAACGGCACTTGTGTGTGTGAGAGAGCGTGCCTGTGTGTAGGACATGGACGCCACCGGCCAGGAGACGCGGATTTCGGAGGACAGTGCTCACGACCAGAGGAGCCGTGGGCGGTGGTGCTGCAGAGGCCCCCTGGTTCAAGCTGAAAAAGGAACCAAACGCCAAGGAACGTCAAATGAGAAAAATAAGCAATCTTGATTGCTCAAGAAAAAAAACTCAGCATTCATTCGGGGTGAGCAAAATGGAAATTAAGGTCGATTTTTGAGTCAACATTTTTTTTACGAATACTTCCTTTTTTGTAAAAGGAAGTAAAAAGTAAAGGGGAGCGGAATAGAAAGAAAAACCAGAGCGCGAATAACATTTTGATTTTCCAATGAAAGTAGTTTTTCCCTCCCACTAACTTATGCTCGTTTTAGTAAAATCGATCAAACAAAACAATTTTGAACTAGTTTTCGAGCGAGCAGATTGTTTTTCTCATACAGCTGGTTGCCAAGTAAGATATCCAACATGAAATAACTGTTCTGCAACAAGATAACGCGTATTTCTCCTATTATCTTGTTGCATAACTGATAAAATCTAAAAATAAAAGCAGAAAAGCGACCTTTTACCTTCGTGACAACTCGGAATGCAAAGGGGGTATCGTATCTGAAGTATCTAATTTGATGATACGTTAAAGCTGTAATAAAAATTTTATGCGCGTAAAATCATTTCTCTGTAAAACAAAATCCAGAAATGTTTATTTCAACGTGCTTTTTGTTGCATATAACGCTACTTGTACCTCCCCCCCCCCCCAAAAAAAAAAAAAAAAAAAATTGTTTGGGAAGTTGCAATATCAGAAGCAATTGATAGTTTTCAGCTTATAATTTTAAACAGATTGAGATTAAAAAGAAGTTAGTTTCCCCAGTCGTTTCTTTAAATGTTTAAAATGTTTTGAATTTGTTCAAGCTTTTACAAATTACTCAATTATTAATATATTTTTTAAAAATTTGCTATATTTGTCGATTTATTGGGGCCAAAAATTAGTATGGGTCTTAAGATCCAACTCTCTGAATTTCAAAAAATATTTTTATGGTTAAGGGGGCCCGGCACACATTTCGGAAAAAAATTTATTAAACCGTTTCGAGTTTTGAAAATTTTTGCACTGATTCACCATCTATTTAATAAGCAAAATTATAACATAAATATTTTTAAAAAATTTAATTAAAGTTTTGTTTTCTAAAAAAGTAAAATTGCTTCAAATCTCGGAAACTCAAAATATTCTTGGTCAATTTTAAAATTTTTTTTCAAAATATTATTCACAAATATCTAAGCTGGATTTTTTATTCTGCAATTTAAAAAATATTAATTCAATAAAAAATAGAAAATATTTGAAGTAAAATTTCGAAAAATTCAAAGATATTTTTTAAAAAAAACATTTTTTTTTTCAAAAAAAATTTTTTTTTTAAATTTTCCGAATAAAATTTAGAGCAAACTGTTTGAAAAAGATATGCTCCAAATTTCATTACTTTATCTTTACTAGTTCTTGACTTATAAGAGTATGAATGCAAAAAATCGGGAAAAATTGCATCATGGAAAAAAATGCGTTCAAATTTTTAAAGTTAAGTATAATATTAGTTAAATGAATGCAACAAAAATAATTATACCTTTTGTTCCAATTAAGATAGAAACAAGATACCAACGTCCTTTTAAGCAAAAAAAAAAAGGGATGAAGTTTTTTAAATGATAAAAAAATTGCAAAAATTGACTATTTTTAGGTCCCGGAAATATTAACTTGGGGGAAAAAACAATACATCTCTTTGGTCCCCTGCAACTTTTGTTGTACTCATGTATAGAAACATCTGCAAAAAATGTCACCAAAAAATCCTTAAGGATAAGAAAACTCTTGCGCAACAAAAAGTTGAGTGTAGTGTAAAATTATTTTGTTGTACTAACTATCGTTATTTCTCACCTATTTCGCAACCGTTTATTTCTAGGTTTGCGTGCATGTAGTGCATCAGCATTGCGTTTTGCGACCATGCGTTCCTGCATGGAAAAATATGCTTATTTACGTCCCCTCTACTGCGTTTTTTTAATTTTCAACGGAAAGTTTTGAACCACTCTGCAGATTCTCATAAGATAGTTCCGATGATTGTGCTGTAAAACGAGATACTAACAGAAGTGAAAAATTTCTAACTGAATAGGTCCCCTACAACAGTGGCATACCTAAGATGGTTGACACCCGGTGTGGTAATTTGTGGTGTCAGTCCCCCTTCCTCCACGAAATGCAAAGAAAAAAAAAGGTTTTAATACTCTATGTAAACATATGTAAATCATGTGGGATCGAAACGAGGTGTCCGGGGATAATTTTTTTTTTTTCAAATTTGTAGTCTTAAAATGCATTTTAGCTTCATATTTTTCCAAAACTTGCATCTCAACTTCGGGTGTCAACTCCCAGACGGGTGACACACGGGGCGCCCCCCCCCCCCTGTTGTGAAGCTACTGTCTAACTACTGGAACTAGAGGAGCTTTGAAAGCAGCTTTATTAACCATGTGTGTCCTGCTTATCCTTTCCATTTTAGAAATCCTGTAGGAATATAGTTGGTTAAACGATTCATCAAATCAAAAGTCATTAACAAAATAAATGAGAATCTATGGTGCTTACCATACTTCAAATAAAATATACAAACGATGCTGGTTTGAGACATTCATTAAAATTGCTTACGAAATTTTCAGACAGATTATGAAATTCTAAAAGCTTGTTGCAGACAGCTACAAAACTCTTTGCTGCTGGGAGGAGAAAACAGAAATATTTTCCTTTCCTTTGAAGTTGAAGACGTTCATCGGGTATCATATTTCCCCCCATTACTTTAATTAATATTAGAATGTAATCCGTTGATTACGCAAGCAATTTTTTGGGCGAACAAAATGTTTGGGAAATCCATCAACTTAATTTAAAGGATTTAGTTTGAAATTGCGCAACCAATTTGTGAAAGATGGGGGATTATGTCAGAACTTAGAATTCAAAATGTGCTCTTTCTCAAATCTGGAAATCCTGTTAACTTTCTTAGACATTTCGGCTGTTGAATTTTATTCACAGATGATTTAACCATATTGTCCTTTTAATGCAGTTTATTTCGTCTTGGAAACTTTTTATGGTTTTTAAGAGCGGTATTTCATTTCGTCACTATTGTTAACCAATTACTAATTGGTAATTGGACTCTTCGGAAATTCAGTTTCAGATTTACAAGCTGAATATCGTCCTCCCTTCATAAAAAAAGTTCTCTTTTCTTCGGTTCTCTTTTATTTATTTTTATTTTTTTTTTTTTTTTTGTTTTTGCCGTTGCTGAAGTTAACATTAATTTTTCTCCCGTTCTTTTTGGAGTTTTTCTTTTGTCTCTAATAATGAATCAATTTCTTTACTGTCCTTTCCAAAAACTAAATACCCTCCGCTTTCTTTAATGATTAATTGTGTTTCCGCAGCATTCGCTTTTTTAATTCACTTTTGTTATCTTCCCTTTTGTGTACTAACTAGCAAATAATGTTATTAATACCGGCAACATTTTTTGTTAAATGACTATTTATAAATGATTTTCTTTTGTAATTATGAATTTCCATATAATGACTGATTTTTATAGTGGCCGTCAATTCTTGTGTGGTGCTAGATGTCATGTATTTCGATTATGATATTGCTGGTGATTTTAATAATAATAACTACCTGACACGCGCGAAGAATTTTCGCTCGGAATATATAGTCCTGCTGAAAAACTATTCAAAAACACCATATGAAGCAGTGAGAAGCAAAGGGGAGTAAAACGCGTTTAAAGTTGCAGTCCTAGATTGGCTTTCATTGAATTTTTTTTTCTAAATCATGCTACTAAAAATATAGTTGCACCGACAAGAGCTACTAGTACAATCTCTTGTCCCAAGACAGAAAAATACGCCTTCCATTTGTACTGGTTATTTCCAATTTTTTAATTTTAGCACTTAAATCCCTTTGTTTCTCACTGAATCATATGCAAAATTAACATATTTACATGGTTAAAAACATTCAACATCCCTCCTGAACAGGGATTTGATCTCTGGGATCGTTCGGTTGAAAATCCGAACGCTTTACCTACTGAACCATTGACTCTTTCCCTTTTAACGATGCAAGCGGAAGTTTGCATCAACGAAAAAAAAAAAAAAAATCCCCTGTTTTTAACTATTTTTTTTTAAATAAGCAAAATGTGAACTGTTTATAAACTTTCCACTGAAAAGGGGGAAAATGTTTAAAATTATATCTGACTTATGAAGTTTGATAACATATTGGGGAAGTTATGGCGTTCCCCCAAAAACACTTTTGAGAAATAATAGATATACTAAAAATTATTGACTTAACAAGTGATCGCCTTAAATTAAGAATTAAAAAAAAAAAAAAAAAAAACGACTGAGCACCACTTCCTATATCGAAAGCCCAATCACTGGTTTCGTCACGTGACCGAAAAAGGCTGACTCAGAGGAAATTTCCCGATGAAAATCGCTTTAATTTATGTCTCTTAACATACTAAAGCTATTATTTTGAGAACAGTAGTTCACCAAACATATTAACATTGTTCAAAGAAGAAATCAAAAGTTTATTTTCTAAGTTAACGCTATTTTTTTTTCTTTAAATTGAGCAAACGTATAAGAAAGAACGTAGGGAATAACAAGATTACAGTAACCAAAATTTTCAATGCATTGTATCATATCCGCATGAATTTTAAAGTCTCTTATTTGGTTCGAAAATTAATTTCTTAATTATCAATATCATAACGAAGTAATCATAAATGAAAATTTTAAATTTTAACATTACCATAGACTCATATTTAGACAAGAACGACATACATCAAATATTCTCATCCGCTATCTTAGAAACATTCATGTACTTAGTAACGCAATCGCTATCACAATAAAGTATTCAAAAAAAAATGTATAATTAAATATGAAATGCGTTCTGCATAAGTATAAAAATATGCATGGGAATTATGTAAATCATGCGTCACTATCTGCAACAAAAAGTAATCAAATGAATATTTTGTGAAACAGAAAGCAATATTGAAAATAATGTCCGTTGTGAGTGAAATATTTTCTTTTTGTTTACGTCCCTTGGCGACATAAGTTTCATCTCTCCCAATCAATTAAAACTAATTTTTAGCTTTATTCTTACAAATTTTCGTGAAGCTAGTAGATGCATTCATTAAGATTATTGAAATAATGACAAAAAATTTAGTGATCAGAATTTCTTTTATGCAATATGTAATATATATAATGAAATTTTAAGGTTCTTTTAGTATTTCTTTTATTGCAAAAATGCAATTTGCGAGATAGAACGAACCATTGATGGCTTGAAAAAGAAAACAAAATTTCTTACCTGTTTTTATGTTGTAAATTATATCCATTATAGATTAATGAAGTTCTAAGATTTTCATTTCTTTTTTATTCTTCACTAGTGATATCCGCACGGCTTTGCCTGTAATAGAAAAATCAAAAGGTCTTTTGGTTCGCCTGTATATTTACAAATAATGTATGGTGAATTTTCTCGCCAGTTGGCTTGTACCCATCTTACGGTTCCACGTTATGATAATTTCGTATCTTGCTAATTGGCTTGTGCCCATGTTACGGTTCCACGTTATGATAATTTCGTAAATTACTCGTCCATCTTATGATATTTTTTTTCTTAAAATTGGAATAGAAAAAGAACCACATCGAATTTTCGAAAAATCGCTTCGAGGTGCACACCCCCATGCTACATACTAACTTTGTGCCAAATTTCATGAAAATCGGCCCAACGGTTTAAGCGCTATGCGCGTCACAGATATCCTACAGACATCCAGACATCCTCCGGACAGAGAGACTTTCAGCTTTATTATTAGTAAAGAAATAAGATTGTTGGCCGATTACCAATCGCTTGAATAAAAGCTTAGCCGTATTTAAAATCTGCTTTAAAAAAACGTTATAATTCGAATTTTATATAACATAGAGTTTCCAAACACATTCTATCAGACGCAGAAAAAAATACTCTTTATTTTGGCACTAAATTTTAAAAATTTTTAATATGTTTTTACTACAAAAATCGCGAAAAAACCTCTTAGAGGTTTTTAGTTAATATATTCGTTAATTAATGTCGTCCGAAGACGCGACCTAGCTAAGAACACTCTCGATCAACTACTCTCCTTTCGAACAAATCTTTCTTTTTCAAAATCGGTCCACCCGTTTAGGCGCTAGAGTGCCACAGACAGATACACACACAGACAAGTCAAACTTATAACCTCCTTCCTTTGTTTGTCCGATGTTAAATAAAAAAGAAGAGTAATAATTGATTCAGCTTTTAGCAAATGTTACATGCCTGGTGCAATTAATGAATGAATGGAAAATAAAGATCTTTTGTGGAGGGTGTAGTCAAACTAAACTGCGCAAAGTGCAGGCCAAAGCAGTCCATTTTAACCGGAAACGGTGAAATAAATGAAGACTACTGTTTCTGAAAACAGGACGCACTTAGAGTGACCATCATAAATATGATAAGTAGACTCTTAAAAAATAGTACCGCAGAGCACATAGATAGATGCTCGTGGGCAATTCCACAGAAAAGGGGGAAAAGGTGGCAGAATTTTAAAATAATCTTTTTCTCACAATTTTGGTATCAATAGAAAGGTAATTATCTGAAGTGTATGGAAATAACAAAAATATGCAACAAAAGCAAAATTAAAGGTTCTGAGGCTTCAAATCAGGTTATTATGACCATGTTCTTACGAGTAACTTTTTTTATACAACTTAAGAATGGCTTGTTTGATACTTACATTGTCGCATTTTTCAAATATTCTCTCTAAAATATGCTTTTCAGAACTCTCTAGAAGAGTTATATAGAAAAAAATTGCACTTTAACTGCAAAACTTAATTTTTAGGGATTTTTTCATATAAGGCATTTTTGTAATTCTACGTCCGACACCAAATTGGATGAAAGTTTATATTATGTAAAACTGAGTGGAGATTTTTACAAAATATTTTGTCTGCAAATAAACATTTTAAATGCAATTAAAAATAATCATTTAAATTAAATTTCAAAAAACTAGTTATGCTTAAATAAATGGTCAGAAAAATTTCTACGTCCGACACCAATATTTTCCTAACTAAAACTAGGTTTATAAGTATACGAAAATTCCCGGTTAAATTAAATAATTCACACATGCTATTCATGCCTGATTATGTATTTATATTTATATTTTACATAACATGAATTTAAAGAACATATACACAATATTTTGACTGGGGAAAATATATGAAGATAAGAAATGAGTCTCATATGTTTATCAATAGCGATTAAACTAGTTATGTATAAAATTATGAATATTTAAGAAGCATTAGGGTTCTCAGTTCAAAAATAACACTCCTCCCTTCCCCAGTTTTCACTTAAAAACTCTCAAGTATTTTTGGTGAACTCACAACAACCCCTGTTTGTGCCTAGAAATGCTCAGTTTCGTTTTCAGCAATTTGTAACCAACATCCAAATTTCTTATTATTTGTTAATAAGTTAGATTTTTCTTCTTTAAAATTCTACAAATCAATCTTCATTTCTTTTCACCCTATAGATTGAGTTTTTTGTTGTTCACATAAGGATTGTAAAAAAAAAAAGAAAAAAACCCTTGACAAAATGCGTTTAATCTCTCTTGTTCTCGTCATAGTATTTTCCTTATTTTATGAGTGAAGACTTAAAATACAAATTTCCTGGAATAGTATACAGATATTGATACATTAGGGGTGTCCATCTCCCTCAAAGCAATGAGATCCCCCTGCCCCCCCCCCCCAAATCCCTGAAGAACACCCAGAAGAATAATATTTTGTCAGAAAAACAAAGAAATGTCTTGAAAAACATTCCTTGTAAACAAGTTCTATGACATAACTTGGGCCATGACCCCCCCCCCCTCCCTACATTCTTTTTGCATAAAATTTTTAGTTTCAAATTATTTCAATTTTCACAAAATTATTTGATTTTTCACAAAAAATGGAGCCCTGGGAAAAATTCTGCACAGACCCCTGTTATGCATATTTTCCCCTTTTTTATGCTTTAAAATACCATAATATATAATTCCATGCACAAATTAAGAGTTAAACAGCTTTTTAAGATGTTTATTTCATGTCGGATGTTGTCTGCTTTGCACATTCTACGTCCGACACCAACTATTCTACGTCCGACACCAAGGGAAAAAAAATTGTGCTATTTATCCGTGAATTAATTTGGTGAAAAACAAAAAATTATTCATATTTCAGCTTTACTTTTCAACATTCAAGTAGTCAAAAAATCTAAAAACAGTTCATTGAGCTGAAACTTGGGTTTTTTCAACGTACGTCAATTTTCAGTTCCCCTTTCATCTACGTCCGACACCATGAGGTTTTTTATTTTTAATATTTATAGTTTGAATTTTTTTCAGAAATTCTATAAGTTTTTATATTGTTCCTACATATATAGGTATTGAGAAAAAAAATTGGCTCAGTTCATCCATTTTAACTCTGAAAAATGTGAACCTTTATTGGTAAATTTCGTGCAAATTCTACGTCCGACACCGTGGAATTGCCCTCGTGTCTTTGTTAGCTCCGAAAAGTGAAGGTAAAAATCATTTTTGGAAGAACCGCTTGATGTCATTTTGTAAATCTGTTACAGAGTTGCGTGTGAATAAGAGTATTTTAAGACAATCAATGGGTATAGGAAGAAACAAAAGATAGATCGCTGCAACAGATATTCTTGGAAGCTCCACGAAAAAGCATAAATTCTGGCTGGAACTTTTTTTCTTCCACTCTGGATGATGAAACGTATTGTTCCATGGACTTAACTTTAGTTCGAGGAAACCAATTCTACAATGAACGATTGCAGTCTGAAGCAGTGACAATTATTATCCAGTAGACAAAGTTGAGAACCGAGCGGCTGGTTGGAGTGGCTGTGTCAAAGAATCGAGATGTATCAAAGCCTTTCATTAAGTTAGAAAACAAAAAAAAAAAAAGAAAAGAAAGAAAGAAGGCCAACTAATAACATAACTTGAAGAATGCGTGACAAAATGGGGAATCAACGAAAAGAAAGATCAGAGACCAATTATGTTATTCTCCGATCTCACGACCGCTTATTATACGAAATTGTGCTTTATCAACTGAAGGCTGCCGAAGGAGAATCCTACGAAATCGCCTCAGTGGATTTCCGATCCATTTTAACCAGTGGTACACAACTTAGGGCCTGCAGGCCATTTGCGGCCCGCGAAGCTGATTCGTGTGTCCCGTTGTTGCGTTCAATGTCAGGAATCGAAAAATATGCTCAAGCTCCTTCTGAAACAACCAATCGTTAGGGGTACCCCATTTGGAGAGGTCACTGTAACATTCCAAAAATTATCATCATTCGGCAAAATGTGGAGTTCTAGTCGACAAAATTATCATCATTCAGCGAAAATTGGAGTTCTATTGGGCAAAATTATCATCATTCGGCAAAATGTGGAGTTCTAGTCGACAAAATTATCATCATTCAGCGAAAATTGGAGTTCTATTGGGCAAAATTATCAACATTCGGCAAAATTTGGAATCCCACTCGGAAAATTGAGAAGTTCCTTCCTTCCAAAAAAGTGAAAAAAATAGAAAATGAATATCAGATATAAATGAAAGAAATCTTAATTTTAAGTCTAGAAATTGTAATATTAAATTTGAGGATGCATTTACTATTTTGAATACTTCAGTTTGTGCTGATTGAAAATATCTGATACATATCAAAATATCCGATACGTATGAAAATATCGGATAATTTCGATATTTTCGAACCCTGGTTGGCACTCAGCTTCAATGGGATGACATATGCCTCCAGCTCAGTTATCGTCCATTCCAGAGCGAATTACAAGGACAAAACTGCAGTCTCTGGGTGGTATAACTGGGCTATCGGTATATTGCATGTACAGTCGAGCCCGCCTTATGGAATATCGGATAATAGAATATCCCGCTTAGTGTAACAAAATTCCCATGTACTACACCGTTGATGTGTGTAATTTTTATCCCGGATAATAGAATATCCCGCTTATTAGAATAATTTTTCCTGGCAAATTGCCTATTCTATTAAGCGGGCTTAACTGTACTTAGAAACAAGTTTTAGTACGCTAACAGAAAGTGTATAATTTCTTTTATTTCTAACTATTCTATTTTTTTTCCTTTTCAAGTTTTAAGCTTTTACAGGCACACCTAGAGTTCAATTAAAGAAGTCACGCCTTAAAGAGTAGCAATCGGAACAAGAGACTGAGAAGTTTTTTTTTTTTTTTCCATGCCTTGATCATCGAACCTCGAACGCTTGTTCTTGAAACTGAGTTGTTTACATAAAAACTCGATAAACCTCGGAGCTCTGATAGATAAATTTTGATGTTCAGATTTATATAAATTGCGAAATTTTTATTTAGATGATACTGAAAAAAAAGGAAAGCAGCCTGCAAAACTAAATAAATAAATAAATAAAAATAAATAATAAATAAATATATGACAAAGTTTTATTTATATTTACGCGAGGCCAAGTAGTTTGTAGGGCAAAGCCGTGTTGGATCATATTATCTCCGGTTGTACGCAATCGGATACATGAATTTAAAAAAAAATCGTCAAAAAAAAAAATTACTCAGTACAAAAATTATTTTAAACTAGTGAAATCTGTGTTACACATTCTAATTTCTTTATCGTAATTGGACACTTAAGATAATTTTTTTCGATGATCATTCTTAATCCAAAATTTCAGATCCCAACTTGCTAAAAACTGGTCTTTCTCATGGTGTACAACGTCACTTTCTAATTTGAGTTTTTAACAGAAAAGAGTTTTATTTTACTTAGGCAAGTCTCAAACTTGACAATAAGCTTTTTTAAAACGTTCATGCACAGGTTTTATTTTTGTGTGTTTTGCTTTTAGTACATTATTGAAGTTATTTAACTTGTGAACTCGCGAGTTATTTAGCTCGTGAAATAGCTAAAGTTATTGCTTCTGAAGAGGGGGGGGAATGCCAATGAGCGATGTTTTTTTTTTCTTCAAATAAGTCTAATTTTAATGCAAAATTTTATTTGTTAATTTGAGGGTCTGATGATAAAAGTCTGACGGGAAAAAGCGAAACAAAAAGTTTCTTATGCTACAAAAAACATATTTGATTTTGTATAAAGTTTTGTAGTTGATAGGCGTGATGTGACAAAACTGAAAAGTGTAAAACTAGTTTCAAAATGTTTTGCGTCTAAGTGTCTTAAGTAACGCCAATCAACCCGTAAAGCTCAAATTGTGAAAATAGAAAAAAAAAAAAAAAAAAAAAAAAATCCCTAAACTTCTTTCACAAGTTTGTACTTTATTAAGTTCGATTGTCCTGTTTTAAGGATTAATTAGCCTGCTTCTTATTTGGAAGCTTATGTAGAAATTTGTTTTTGATTTAATAATGGTGCTTAATATCTTTTCTCATTATATGAATGTGTGCTCGTATTTTATCATTTCGAACATTTCAGAATTTCATTTGGTTGATTAAGTATTTACGCCCTCCCAAAGATTTATGTTCGGGGTGTCCCTGTTTGAACCGTGCATTTTAATCATTTGCAATGCATGTATCTTTTACTCCTATTTGTACAAAATATGACCAATAAATGTTTCTCAATTAATCATTATCTTGTTTTCTTTCAGATCACATACATTGGCTAATTCTTCCCTATATGATGTCTTCAATCGTGGGTTCCTATCCTATTCACCACTCTTTTGATGTGCTTTACCTTCCCTTAAAGTTAGTACCTCTGTTTGTGACACTCGCTGTTAAGTGACACCTCGCTGAACCGATCGTACCGCCTTCGATTAATCGAGAATTCAGAGATTTAAAATTAGGGGAATGTGGGGCAAATGAAATATATAAGATAACTTGCCTTTTTCGAAATGTACAAACTGGAGGTTTATTTTGAAAATTTCAGAAAAAAAAAAGAAAGAGCAATGTATTTTATTATAAAACTTGCTTTGAATTTTTTTTTTATTTTTTGGCAGAGTTTTTTCATAGGGTAAATTGAAAAATGCATTTTTTTTTCTTATAAAATATTTTCTATTTGTTTGTTAAAAATATGTGTGATCAAATGAATGATAAAATAAAGAATAAATGAATCACTGAACAGGTAATGAAACAAGAATAAAATAATTAATTAAAAATATAAGTGAGTGATTATAATAGTGATGGAATAAGAAAAAAAAGTGAATGAATGAAAAAAAAATAGTGAACTATTGAAAGAAGGAATAAATGAATTAAGATTTCCATACGTAAGTGATTGACTTTAATTATTGAATAAGTAAATGATTTTTTTTCACTTTGCCCGTTCCACTCTGCACCGCAGCACCGCATGTATATTTAAAATAAAAATAAAGTTCAGTAATAAATAAATGCTGCATCGAATGTTTGTGAGTCACAATTAATATTTAAAATTTTAATAACAAGAACTTTATCATTTTATTATAACAAAAATAATTTTTGACTGAAAACAATTGACTTCCGATTAATTTTTACAAATGGGTATCAATTTTTGAAACTTGCATATATTATTATATGCTTTAATCTTCAGAGATAAATTTTTCCTGACCGGAGTAGTCTACATGTGTTTCTACATTGTTAAAAATTACCAAATGGGTGGCACTAAACGTGGAGTAAATATTTCACTCTGCCCCGCTGTTTTTTTTTTTTTGCCCCACATTCTCATATTTGAAATCTTGTTTACGTATGAACGTAAAAACTTAGATCCTTATTTAAACATGTAGATTTCCAAAGTAACGACTAAATGTGATTTTACAATAGCGATACTATTATAATAAACAAGAATATTTTTCAATAAATCTCATCCAGTCAGAAAATGCTATGCAAATTTAATAAAACATAATAGTATAAAATTTAATTCGTATTGTGTTATTTATAATAGTTAACTTTTGATTTTGTTCTTTAGTTTTTATAAAAAATATGTATTTAAAAATAGTACTAATTAAAGTAACACTTGACTTTTAAAATTCGATCCCTTTTAAATTTAATAGCACTTTTTACTGATGATTTTGAAAAAAAAAAAAATCAATGTTTCACTTCTTTGTCACACACCTTTGTTGAATGTTACACACCTCATCTTCTCCTTAGTCGCAAAGTGTCACGCTTCACTGTATCCCCCCCCCCCTTAGAAACGTGTCATGTTATTTTTCATAAACATATTCTTTTAAAGAAAAAGCGCGATGTCACACTTCATGTCAATTTCATGAGCCACCTTCCCCCTCAGTGCGTGACATCATTTGTGGACAGCCCCTTTTCACGGATAAATTCGGTGCGTGCAACAGGAATGGCTGCCTATAGTAACCCTGAAAAGATGTTTACTCTCCCTTCCAAAAAACTCACAAAGTCGATTTGATTAAACAAGGTTCCGGTTAAAACAGTTTCGAATAATCAAGGTACTACTGTACAACGTAAAACATTGTTAAAGACCATGCGAGTTCCGTACTGTAGAGCAGCAAAAAATATCTTTAGCATTATCAGTTTTTGTTAAATGTTGGTTCTAACTGTACAACGAAAAATAATTATTAAAGGCCATACTCGTACCGTATTGTAGAGCAGCAAAAAAATGTCTTTAGCATTATCAGTTTTTGTTAAATTTTTATTCTACTGTTCAGCGTAAAACATTATTAAAGGCCATGCTAGTTCCGTGCTCTAGAGCAGCAAAAAATATCTTCAGCATTATCAGTTGTTAAATCTTGGTTCTAACTGTACAACGTAAATCATTATTTAAAGGCCATACTAGTACCGTAGTGTAGAACAGCAAAAAATATCTTTAGCATTATCAGTTTTTGTTAAATTTTGGTTCTACTGTACAACGTAAAACATTATTAAAGGCCATGCTAGTTCCGTAGTGTAAGGCAGAAAAGAAAAAAAATAACAATTCAGCATTATCAGTTTGTGTTGAATGTTGGAAATAAAACTAACCTTTTTCGCAGGACTCGCCAACTAACCCCTGTTTTTCAATAAAAGTCATTTTTAAATTTGAAAACTCTAAAATCTAGCCCCTCCTTCCCCCCGGGCAATTTTCCCCCCTGCTTTTAAAAAGTAATTTCAATTAATAACTTGACCCATAATCTTTTTACCTTCACCTGCTGCGCTATTATGTTTCCTTTCAATTATTTTATAGAAACCCAAATCTTCACATTTAATGGCCATAAATCGTTTCCGGCAGGAGTAATAACCCCGAGAAAAATCAGTTTTTATTTTTAAATGTTCTTTTTTTTTTCCACTGAATGCTAAAAAAATACCCTATTTTTTAAAACGATAGAATGCGAGTAGATTCATAACACTGTTGGTTCAGATGTTTCATTTTTTTCTTTGCTTTTGTGATGAAAATTAGTGATGTGTTTTGAGGTTTGGTAAATTTTAGTTTTCATAAATAGGGCCGTTATTCGAGCGATTAAACATTGCCTTAATATTTTTTATAAAAATTTGCACTGTCAGCTTATTATGTTACTTACATTAAGAACTACGCGCTACAGGGGACTTCACATACTGACACTTCGAGTAAAGTTATCTTATTCAGATCTTATCATGGAATAATAATGAGTATTCCTTACTGTATGGATCTTAAAAGGAAACAGATATTCTTAGGTATACTACCAGTTCACGTAAATTTACATATGGGAACAAGACCCTGCCGATGGGCAGCCTTGCTCCCAATAATCAGGTTTTTCTGTTATTTTTTGTTACAAGTATTACGTTTTTACTTTCAAATGTTTGATATCATGATATTTTCTTTTTTTCTTTTGAGCGGGGTGACATGCATGGAAATTAAATTAGTTTGAGAAAATACACATTTATAGGTACTATATCAATTTAAGTACTGTTAAGATAAAGACAGAGATTGAAAAAAAAATCGGATCGCCAAAATCTAAATTTACAACTTTCAATAATTTTCAAGAGGAATGTTTTCTGTTAACTTAAAATTGTTATTGACACTTTTATTTATAACTTAATAACTCATCAACTTATTAACTTAGAACGAAAAGTCTCCTATACTATCCGGAACACTCTAGTCAAAATGCGTGACTTGCGAGTGAAACTTTTTCTCACATAAACCACAAATTTCACTAAAAAAAAGCTTAAAATGTTTAAAGTTCAAATTATTTCATTTACTATTCAAAGCATCAAGTGTTGTAAAAATAATAATATTTGATGAAACTAATGATATATTTGATTAAACAAAATGATAATACTAAAAAAAGTTTCTCCTCTTCTTGTTGAGAGTATTTTGATCACATTGCGAGTTTTGGAGGGTTAAAATAATCGTATTTAAAAAAGTAGGTACCTCAAATAGCCATAAATTTGGCGGTGGGCTGTTTCGGGCAGAGTTGGATATCCACAACCTCATAGCACCAGTTGCTTCAAAGTTTGGGGAGAGTGGCGACCGGGTGACGAATAATACTGATGTTTTTAGTAGCATTGATATTTTTAGTAGCCAAAGAAGTGTCTACTGCAAATGTTATAGGGGAAGTATGTTTCGGCCAGAGTTGGATAACCACAACTTTATAGCACCAGTTGTTAAATCTGGGAAGACTGGTGAACGGGCGACAAATGCTACTAATATTTTTAGTCGCCATCTTTTTTATATAGTTGCCAAGTGGCGAGTGACGACAGCTAATCTCGATCTTTATGTTAAGAGTATTTTATTTGTGCATTTATCTGCCGTTGTTAAATGATGTGGCACTAATACAAAGTGTTAAATGTTTTATTAGTTTTGTCTTCCAAGATCTGTATTTTTTGACCTCACAGTGTTTCTTGAAGAGTTTTATGTAATCTATAGAAAGAAAGCATTGTTCGCTATTAACATATTAAAGTATTTAGTAAAATATTAGCAAAAATGAGAAAAAGCTCTGCAGTACAACCTCGTTAATCCGGACCAGACACATTCCGGATTATCAAAAATCCGGATAATTCCGGGAATAAGCAAAGCAAATCCGTAAATAACCAGATTTACCGTTCATTACGACTAAAAACCATGTTTTGTTACAAAACTACATAGAATTGTTTAAAAGACGCTAAAAAATACCGAAACTATTCTTTACATAATTTTTTTACAAAGATTTGGTCCACTGTCAACACTGGACCCTAGTTCAAGCATATATGTCGTTGGACTATAGCAAGATCAATAAACCGATTTATCATTAAAATTCAGCTGCAGTGGTGTTTACCAGAACTTACTGTACAATTTGTGCAGGAGCTGTTCATTTAATCAAAATAAAAAGCGAAAGATTGGCTTTCTTTTGTTGTGTTTTTGCTATCATAAATAAAATTATTTCATGTAAACATAATTTCTATTTGTTTCGGATAATTCGAAGACCCGGATAAGCGAAAACCGGATAAATGATTTTCTACTGTACTCACAGAGTATAAGGATTCATTGCGTTTTAAACTTACGTTTTTCTTATTTATTTTTCTAAGAAACGTCTTTCCAGTGTATCCCTCGTTAAGGCCCATTCTTTATTTACTTATTTAATACTAGCAAGACCCGCACGGCGATGTCCGTGCTAAGAAGTTAAAGGAAGTTCGTTGAACAAAAAAGATCCACGCTTCCCCCCTCCCCCCGTCCTATTTCTGATGTGAAATGATCATTTTTCTTCAACTAAAATGCGTACACACCTTTTCAAAAGACCTATTAAAGTCTCTTTTGAATTTAAAACTATTCGCCAAAACACATAAAAATATTAACAGTAGCTTTAAAACTCAAAATAATCCTTCAACTACATAGTTCATCGCTTAACGTGCCAAGTAACCACGCTACCGTAACCCTGCCCTGCCCTTTAACGAGTGAAGCATTTTCCCCCCTGCAATTTAAAATGTTTCGCCAAATAAACGCATGCTATGATAAAAACGTTACAAAGAACAATCACAATTAAATAATACGTCAAATCAGGTTACTTAGATAAGTAACTATCTTCAAATATAAGAACAAAAACAAACGTTGAAGAAATAAGGAAAACAAAACCCAATAGAAAAATTCTACAAAATCAAATTATGTACCTGAACATTGAAAAAAAAAGCATTCAAACCGATTGCAGGTAGCCATGGCTGACCACAACAGCGTAGCATGGGCTTGGTTCCTCGCAGCTATCGACACCGTCGGCCAGTGCCCTCTCTAAGAGTTAACTTACCCCGCCATCTATTAGGAATTCATAGAACTAAAAAATTAATTAAACATTTAATTTGTGTTTCAATAAATTGACTATGCAACACAAAAAGAATTTCTCAATTCGAACCATTAGTTCTGAGATTAGGGTGTTCAAACAAACAAACTCTTTAGCTTTATATTATTAGTTAATTAATAATAAAAATAAGACAATGATACGTATATTTTTTTTACAAAACATTTAAACATCGTTTAGGACTTACTCTGAAAAATATCCTCGAGATTTGTCTCATATCTGACTCGAACCCACGCCCACTGGATCGCGATGCCCGCATCTTCAGGTCGACCCACCATGACTACGCATACCCCGCGTTCCAAGCATTTTATATTATAATTAAATTTTCCAGTTTTCATAATATTTTTCAATGCTGTTCCACTCTTATTAGTCATAGCGTGATGTTATATAGCCTTCCTTAAGGAATGGACTATTCAACACAAAAAGAATTTTCCAATTCGAACCAGTAGTTCCTGAAATTAGCGCGTTCAAACAAACAAACTCTACTATACTCTCTCTAATATTAATACTTAAAGTTTCAATAAATTTTTCTTTAGCTTTTGCGAAAGATTCTCAAAAAAAATTTTCTGTGTCTGTTGAAAATGGATTGTTTTAGTTTAAGGGCTGTCCAATGTCCATAAATGATTTGACACTTTTTAAAAACATTTTGACCCCTGACTTTGATGCATTTGTGTCCACCTGGGGAGGGGGGGGGTATTATGGCGCAGACTGGCGCCATTAAAATTTTTAGGGTTTTGTTTGAGGGGAATTTTTTTTTTTAGGGGGAGGGGCTTTGGGGATGGGTCGTTGTGATATTTAGGAAAGCCTGCGTCTTGCTGTTAGATGGGGGACCTGTTCTGTCGTGGACCCTATGGCAGGTCTTAATTGACTCCTTTGGGGGTCAATTAAGACCTGCCCCCCTTTTTGGGAAGCACTGTTCTACCTCATTCATTCCAGGAAGTCGGATGTTAGAGTCAAAGAGTAGGAGACGGACTGATTTTGGGTTAAAGGAGTAGGAAAGAGTCGGATCGGAGCACATAGATACACATGAGTACGAAGCACATAGATACACTGTTTTAAAAATTCAGGAAACTTTTATGGTAAATATTACTGTGAAAATAGTGGGTCAAGTGCAAAAAAAATTTACAGTAAATTGTACCGAAAATAATAAACGATTGCAGCGCCAATTGATACATTACGTGACTTACAGTGCAAAGCACATAACACCATATTTCCCCTCACGCAATATGTCCTAAACCGTATGGTGGGCAGCAAAACCCCCTGCAAATCCGATGGTCCCGAGATCAAACCTGTTGCTCGCATTTTGTATTTTTTTAACTCTTACAGTAAAATAGAATTTTACGATAAACGTTACTGGCAAAACATGAATGCCAGTGACTTTTACCGTAAAATTTCAGGATATTTTTTTTTAACAGTGCACTTCTAGCATTCTTAGCAAATCGGATAATACAGAGGACGGATAGTCACGAACCAGATAGCTGAGAGATTACTTTACGTCATAAAAACATATTATAGTTGTAGAACAATTAACTTCTCATCTTCTGAAAACTATTGTAACGGATCCGGCGAGACTTCCAACTTTCTTGAAAGGACGACACAGTTCTTGATTAAAAACACAGAGAATTTATTTACACTATGTACAGGAAAGAGCGTCAACAACTGCTAAATTAATCATCAGCAATTAAACAAATATCACTCAACACCGTAAACTCAACGGTTACACACGTATTTACTTCCAAATACGAAAACAACACAGCGAAATGCCTCGCAATGAACAGAGCTAATACACTCTCAGTACAAATTCTCAATCAAAACTAACACTTTATCACGCGGGACGCTTTTATAAACATCGAAAGAAATCTCTCAAATATTCCACAAGATTTCAAACGCTTCTGGAAAATAGTAGACCGTTATCAAATTTTATCAATGAACAAAAAAGAAATAGGGAATCGTATACTTTAGCAGAATGTATAGGGGTTGTATGTTCATTACGGGAAACTATTTACAGGTTACGTTACTACAATAATTACTATTTACAGAATTTGTAACACTATAGTGTGGGTGTTAAAATTTGAAGCATATTACTGCCGCGGCCAGGTGAAGGACAGTATCTGCTTTTTTTTTTTTTTTTGAATTTTTGTCATCTATTGTACGTTAGGTGTAAACATGCTTATTTGGTCTCTTCGCTAAAACGAAAACGCAAAAAACGAGTCTAATGGGGTTGTTTCCTTCAGTCAAAAGTACTATCAATTTCAGCAGCTAAAAGTAGAATAAGCAAAAAAAAAAAAAAAAAAAAATTAATTTGAATTTTGATATCTTGAATTCAAATTAAGTTTTTTGCAATCACGAGTTTGTGTATGTAGGCGTGTGTGTTTGTGTCTGTGTGCTGGTATGAGTGATGAGTGTGTGGATATGTGTGTCTGTGTGCAGGCATCAGTGTGGGGGTATGTCTGTGCAAGTGTGTGTATGTATGCGTGTGTGTGTAGGATATGGACGCAACCTGGAGACAGTTTTCGCTATAGGAGCAGCATCAGGAGGGGCCAGCCGGTCGACGGTGATGCTGCAAAGAGAGGCAGTGGGAAAATAAATCATTGGACATCAAAACCGTCAAGTGAGAACAATAAGCAATCGTGAGTGCTCAAAGAAAAAAATAATAATAATAACATGGAGCGAGAAAAACTTCCATTTTCCCAACACTTAATTTTTAATTAAATTTTTAAAATGTCCGATTGTGAAAATAAGGCGTGGTCTTTTGAAGTCGCAAATGATGTACTTTGGCTCATCTGTCTCCGGCGTTTCCACGTTATGATAATCAAGAAGCGAATTAAATATTGCACTCCACGCTTGCAGTCAACCATAGCGTTGCCAACACATGTGAGTAAAGAAGCGAATTAAATATTGTGATCTGCGAATGGCATTTCATCATTTGTGATGTCATCGGCAGAAGCGTAAACATTGAAAGAGCACCGATTAAAATATATATATTTTTTATTTTAAACTTAGTCGAATTATTTAAAAAATGGTCAGATCCTAAGTTTTTAAGCATGCTCTTTCAGAAGAAAAAATATTTTTAAAATTTTGGAAACCACCCCATTCCAACATTTTCCTATATTGTTGAATCCAAAACGCGTTTCTAAAAAATATCTCAAACATATTTCTGCAGATACTTCCGTTTATCTGCTCACAGCAGGTGAGTTCTTGAATATATATGCGGAAATTAAACTACGAAATTCTAATGCATATCTCTCCTTTATCTCTTTCAATGTAAAAACCCAATTATGGAGGAAAGTATATTTTGAAAAGCATATACAATATTAATCACGTGTTCCATTTGCTGTAATTTCTCTCCGTAAAATATGAGAAAATTCATTTTTTCCGATTTTTTACATATTTTTTATTTTTTTGTTACTAGATCTAAATCCAAAAACTAAAACATGTCGGAAGTAGTTAATATGCTGCTTTATTTGCATAAGAAAATTGAGTTGAAATTGGAAAACATTAAAAATATTCCGAAAGACGATCCCTATATACTAAGATTTCTCTGGCTTGTGCCTTTTGTGTATTCTGATGTTTATGAAACTCCTTACAATGCAATGCATCTAAAACATTTTATGAGCTCGAGAAAAATATTAAAATTATTCCATCTAGGCCGTGAGAATGTTTTTAATGTATGCGCGCGTTTATAATTCGAATTTCGTGAAACAGTTCCATTATTACCTTTTAGTCAAATAAAATTTATTCCAGTTGAAAGATTTTATGCAAAATGAAGTCGGTTTTCTGCGAGACATGTATCTAATCGAGTTCAATTTTGGCATTGACGTTAAGAGGATTCAGACGTATACTCAGTCTGCTCTTTCGTGAGCTAACAACAATTGTTTGTATGCCATCGCAGACTTTCAGTTACTTATTTTCATTCATGTTATTTTTTAATGTTAAATATGTCTTTCGTAAACACTTTTTTTTTTTTTTGCATAAGGACAGGAACTACCATTTTTTGGTGCTTAAGAAAGCTTTTTCTATGCAAAAATCTGTTCCTTTAGGACCTGACTCACGTGCGTCCAAAAATTGCGATTTTCCGTTTATTAGTACATTGTATGTCGAAGCCTATTCTGCATTGAGGCATGTGAACGTAACTTTTCAAAAAAAAAAAAAACTTTTCATTTTTTTCCCGGTGTTAAGGGGGTCCGGGACACATTTTGAAAAATTTTTTATTACGTACTTTAGAGTTTTGAATTTTTTTGAACTGATTCATCATTTATTTAATAAGCAAAATCATAACATAAATATGAAAAAAAATTATTTTTTTATTTAAATTTAATTAGTTTTTTTCAAAAAAATGGGGTTGCTTTAAATTGCTATAACTCAAAATATTGTTGGTCAATTTTCAATTTTTTTTTCAAAAAAGTATGCACAAATATCTAAGCTTTAATTTTTATTCGGCGATTTTAAAAATATTGATTCAATAAAAAATAAAAAATATTTGAAGAAAAATTTCAAAAAATCCGAAGATAATTTTTTTTTTAAAAAATCATAATTTTTGCAGTAAACATTTTTTTCAAATTCGCCGAATAAAAATTAAAGTAAATTGCTTGAAAAAGATATGCTCTAAGTTTCATTACTTTATCTCTATCGGTTTCTGACTTATAAGAGTTTGAATGTAAGAAATCGGGAAAAATTGCATCATGGAGAAAAACGCGTTTAAAGTTTTAAAGTTATGTACACATTCGTTAGATGCATGCAACAAAAATAACTATAACTTTCGTTCTATTTAAGGTAGAAACAAGATTCAAACGTCCTCTTAAGCAGAAAAAAACGAAGCAATTTTTCAAATTATAAAAAAACAATTGCAAAATTTGATGATTTTTGTGTCCCGGACCCCCTTAATAAAGCTCGCCAAACATCCTTTGCATGCGCCAGAAAAAAGTTTTTCCTCTCTCCTATAAAATTATCATAATGTGACTTACTTTCTTCTGACTCTGAGGCACAGAAATATCTGAGCAAGTTTTGAGAAAATTATCTTAGCTTTGAACATTTGACGAGTTTTCAAAATTAATCGCTAAATTAGACAAAGAGTGCTTATCTACTTTTCAAATATTACCAAAATCAATATTGCTGAAATTGAAAAATGTTTTTTATTAAGCCAAAACGGATTAGAAGTACCATTAAAATGAATAAAACTCAGCCAATTAGTTAAATTAAACCATTAAAATATAAAATATTTAGCCCAATAAAATAAAACAAGAATTATAAGCAAGATAAAAAGTTTCATTGCCTTGTGAAATTTAAGTGTGTGATGAGCAAAAATGGCAATAGCTGTTTCAGCAACAGAAAATATTTTCGCCAATTTGGCATGCTCCATGTTGTGATAATTCCCTCCATTAATTCAATTACTTTTTTTAGCCTACTTTCCCAGTAAAAGTCAGAAAAAGAAAAAAAAAATCATGAAAAAAGGCTTAATGCATCTTAAAAATATCGCAAAAAACAAAAAAAAGTCAAAAATAAATAAAATAATTAAATAAATATTGAAAAATTAAAAATTGGAAAGTAGGGTATTGAGATGGGAAAAAATGTCTGTCGGTCTGTCTGTCCCCCCCCCCCTAATAACTTTTGAATGAATAGTCCGATTCGTACAAACTTTTTTTTGTTCGAAAGATCTCGGCGAGGACACCTCATTCCCATATTTCACTTTTTGATTTGAACTATTTTTTATTCAATTTTGAACAGTTCAAAAAAACTTAACATTATCGCTTACGGGGAAATTCTAGGCAATTCCGAACTGTGAGGCGAATTTGCTTCAAACAAACTTTGTAGGAAAAAGCTTTTGATGAAAAACTTGTATGTAAAATATCTTTTTGATTTGAACAATTTTCCGTTCAATTTTGAACAGTTCAAATCCCTTAACATTAGCGCCTGCGGGGAAACTGAAAGTCAATGTAGATTCCGTACTTGAAGGCGGATTTTTTTCAAACAAATTTTGTTGGAAATAGCTCTTGACGCCAAACTCCAGACTTCGACTCCGAGAATTTAGGGGCCCTTGACTCCGACTCCGACTCCTATGCCCGACAATTAATCGGACTCCGACTCCCCAGCTTGACTCTGACTTCGTAGCTTTGGCAAAAATTTATACACCGAGGACAAATGACTGACTCCGATTCTTAGATATTCAACTCCGACTCCATTACCCCAAAATGAGATTGACTCCGACTCCACAGCTATGGTTTTGACTGTGAAATAATTATTGTTGATCTGACTTGTTTTTATTTTTACGCTAAAGTTTTAATTTAGGTATTCAGTTTTCGGCGAATAAACTCGAAGTCATTTATGTTTCTACATAAAGATATGCGCAGACGTTTTTTGTTTTTTTTTTTTTTTTTTTTTTTTTGGACAATGAAAATTATTTCTTTAAGTTGACATTTTATTGTTTTTATTTATTTCGGTAAGTGCATTAGATCATTAAAAAAAATTTTTTTTTGGCAGCAGGGGAAAAAGAAACTATTTTTTTTTTTTTTTTTTGATATGATGTATTTATTTTATTTTGCTTATTAATTTTAAATATTATTTTTTCGTTTTGAAAGCTGTTAAAGATTTTTTTTAATGTGGAAAAAGTGTATTAGCTGCTTTGTTTAAACGTTGCTGCTATTTTTTTAAGCATTTATTTTTTTTAGATAAGTGAGGAATATATTTTATTCCTAGAAATCAGCTTAAAGTATTTTAAAAATATGTTTGAAAAAATTTGCGATTTTAGCTATTTTTGAGAATATTGATCAGGTACTAGAAAGTAGTATGGGTATACGGGAAAGTAGGCTCGTCTAGTTCTAGACAGAACTTCTTGTTTAAATCTGTATTAGTTTGTTCCTCCTACAACATTTTTTTCTTTTTTAGAATGAAAGTATGCTGGTTGGAAACTTTGATATCCTCGTCCCTTGATGTTGCCGTTTCGTAATGATGTTACTCCCATCATTGGCTAGCGTGCATCAATAAAACTGCCACGTAAGTAGTACCTCCATCTTTTCATTTTGGTCTGTACCACTCTTGCGGGACAATAATTTAAAAATGATTTCAAAAAAATTAAATGTGTAATTGCTGTTTGAAAGCAATGTTTAAATGTGCAATTAATTCCGGGTGGCCCAGCAGGTAATGTTTGAAACAAATGAAAAAATAAAACCAAACAAGAGACATGAGAAGAATTTAATGACGTATATTGAAAGAACATATTGGGCTATTAGCGATATAGAGTTTCGAAGTGAACGCCATCTTTAACAAGGACAGCAGTTAGGCGGTTCTGGAATCCAACCATTACTCGTGAGTAGGCCTCACTGTCAATCGTCTCGACAGCAGTTGTAATGACGGTTTTCAGTTCTGTAAGGTTCGTAGGACTTGTCTGCCACTCTTTGCTCTTCAAATAATCCCATAGGTAGTAATCGCAGGGGTTCAGATCTGGTGGATATGGGGGCCATTTGATACCACCTTGGAAGTGCAATGGGTAATCTAACCCAATGATTGGATCGCTAAAATGCTCATAGAGCATCTCGAAAACATCCGCGGTACAATGTGGCCTTGCTCCATCCTGCATAAACCAATGACCTTGGACCAAGTAATTACCATTAAAGCCCCGTCCGCCATTTTGTGTCGTTCCGCAACTTTCTCCCTATCTCAACAGTAGAAAAATGCAGAGTTTCGCTCATTGAAAAGTATCTTTTTATCAACGAATGTTTGCAGATTTTTGATCGTAACTTATGTAACTGATAATATACATACAAAAATGTTGAATTTTACCTTAGTAAAATATTTTTTTTATTATTAAACCGAATATTAGTAAAAAGGTGTTTTGAAGAAATTTTCGACTATTTTTAAGAGTAATTTCTTTTTTTCCCCCATATAGACCTTCTGAGTTAAATTACTTGAAGTGTTTTAAATATGCGTTTTATTATTAGAAAGTTGGTGTAGTAGAACCAGGGGCGGATGCAGAAAAATCTCCCGGAGGGGACCCGGGAAATTGAATAGCACCTCCTCCTTCCCCCTGCCACATACGGTGTTTCATAACAAAGTTTTCATTACTTTATTTTAAAATGTCTTTTTTTTTAATTTTTTTAGGATCCCTTAAGCTAATGATCCACTTCTAAGAACATACATATTATGTACCAATATACTTTGAATGTGGACGTAAAACATCTTTAACGTTTCAAGCCAATTAAATAGTAAACCATAATAATGTTACCGAAATGCTATACAATTAGCGGTTTTAATTTTAGGAACAATGTCATAATGATTATAACACGAGGGCAAGGTTATTCAATAAAAAAATATACCCATACCTCATTTGAGGTTTTAATATTATTTTATAGTATTTTAACTATAAAATATTATTTAATTAAGAAAATCATAGCTATTAAACATATAAGTTTTACTGAAAAATTCAGGACAATTTCTGTGTGGATTTCGAAGCAGTTGCTGATTGTTCTTGAAGCCATGATACAGTTGAGACAACATATTCATATTACATACCGCCTTCATTAATATCATGGTTTTCTCAAGAAACTACGATATGATTTCTTTCATTTTGCATTTTTTATAAGCTGAAAAAGAAAAAGCTATTGTTTCGCAAATAGCTTCCTGGATCAAAATAATTCTTTTAGGCACACCTGCACATTTTTTGAAGAATGTTATTTATTGATTCCATCAAAGAAAAATTAATGGACGAATCGCGATATTACGTTCCCTTGAATTCAAAACCAGCGAGTTAAATGTATAAATGTATTCTGCCACTCTAGGACTCCAGTATGACTTCTTTAGCAAACAAAAATGCTATTATTCAAAATATGCTCTATGTGTGTTTTGTGTTCTGTTTAATTAACTATATAAAAAAACGCTATGGAGAAGACAATTAAAAAATTGCGAATAAAATATTTAAATAAATTCATCCTTTTGGGGGGCACGGGCCTCCCCCCCCCCCTTAAATCCACTACTGAGTAGAACTGTAGTGAGCTAAATTAATTGTGTCATAAATTATTTGTGGGCAACAGTTTGAACTTATTCATGCAAAGCAGTATCATTTATATTACTAATGTATGTAGTTTTCTTTCTTTTTTTTTTTTTTTTTACTAACACTTTCTTGTTTCTCATGACGATTTTACATTAAAAAATGCCTTTCATTTAAACCTGATTTTTAAGGATACTACTAGTTCTTAAAAATTCAACGAGCTGATAATAAAATGTAACCAGTTTTAAATCAATATTTAAAAAAAATAATAATAATTAAAATATTTGATACCAATAGGAATTCAAATAAAAGAGTGCAGATTACATCTGTGACGAACTGTTATAAATAGTAATAATGAATTTGTAAATTAACAGATACTGGGATAAATCATATATATATATGTATTTTTTTTTTATTAAAAAAGTTTTCACATCAAAATAAAAATTAAACGAAAACAGATTTTTTCCGGGCAAAAAAAAAAAAAAAAAAATCTTCACGTAATTATATAACTTGGCTTGAGTTACATGTTACTGTAATCTCAAAGAAGCTTAATTTTTTTAATGAATATTTTCATACTTTTAATATCTTAATTTTTACGCGCAAAATAGATAAATAATTAACTTGGCAACACACTGAAACTCATGGCTATGACACAATTAAAAGCAAAACGACGTGTTCTTAAAATAATTTTGCTACAGTTATTAAGACATTTTGAAACTAACTAAACAATAGAAAATTTACATTAAAAATAAATAAAATAACTAGTATATTTAAAGTTTGGCGGTTTTGTTATCTTAAACTCAGAAAAATCAGTTTTGAAAACAGGGCAAATATTTTACTACTGCTAGCAATTTATTAGGTGCCGTTACATAGTTGAGCTTTACAATATTTGAAGGAACTATTTATGATTATTTTGGTGAATGTCCTTATTATCCCATGAAAATTAACAAACCATCAGACAGTTTCATGAAAAGTAAAAAATATTACAATTTTAACAAGAGTTTCATAAAGTATCTGAAATTGCGCAGCAGTATTGATGAAAACATTTAAAATATATAAATAATCTTTCAATGTACTTCGATATAGTAATTTTGAACTGTTAGAACATTTTAATGCACTACACCAAGGCATCTTCACATTAAAGATAGCGCTTGAGGAAAAATACGAATAGCAAAGAGAAAATATCTAGTATTCCGCACAGTGAAATCACACAGGCAACGACACAAAATGGCGGACTGAACCCACGTGACTGCCCGCCTCCAATCGCAGTCGAAAGCGGCGCGCAGTGCATGGATCAAAGTGTGTCGCCACTTAAGAGACGGATCCTGGGCTTTAATTACCATGAAGAAAAGGGATGAACTCCTCGTGCAGTAACTTTCTGTATTTCGCCGCGCTTAGAGTTCCATCGATGAAAACAAGGCCAAACACACCATGCGAGGATATTGCACACCACACAAGAAATTTTTTCGGGTGGAGGCTTCGGACAACAGTGATCTCCGGTCGTTTTCTGCCCCAGTAGCAATAATTTTGTTTGTTCAGATGGTCATCCAAACTTAAGTAGGCCTCATCTGAAAACCAAATTTTCTTTACATCGATTTCACCTGTTTGAAGTTTTTCAAGCATAAGCTGTGCAAACTCTGATCGTCTTTGTGTATGGTTTTCGTTGAGAGGTTGGGTTAGTTGAATTTTGTAAGGCGACAAATCGAGCTCTTCATTATTCGCTGAAATGATGTACGCTAGGAACCTCGATTTCAAGAACTAATAACCGTTCAAATTTTAATTTGTTTCAATCGAACTATGTATCAGTAGAAAAGGAAAATCTCAAGTTTTACACAGTTACGGTCAAGCAGCGCTGACGCTTTTCCACCGCCCGCTACTTCAGCTTTTATGCAGATGACGTCTTAATATCAAAAATGGTTTGTTCTACACTTCGCGAAGTATGATTCTGTATCAACAGTTCTGCGTGATTTTCGCCGAGAATCCCGTGTTGTTGAACCTAATATCACGCAAAGCATAGAATTTTGGTTCTCATCCTGCGGCGCGCCCTCTCGCAGGACGTAGAAGAATTTCAAAGGAGGCACGAAGATTTGAAAATAATATAGTATGAAAGTAATACTTTTTACATTTTACACGATTTTGTGATCATATGTAAATATCAACATTATCGCCGTTTCTTTTTCGAGGTTTTTCGTGCAGTTTTCATCCACATGTCTTTGTGACTTATGATTTTCAGAACTAACACATAAAGTAGTCGAAATATCGAGCAAGGCATTGAAAGTAATCTGAGGTGCGATTTGTGAGAATTACAACCCAATGTTCAAAAACTTGAAAAGCTGGACCAGTCCTCTCATTGTAATGCAAAATAAGTGACTTCATAAATAAAAAAAGACATCCCCTACAAAAGAGTGTCAAATTTCGCACCACAAGATCAGGCAAAATCTTAAATGTCGATGTTCAATATTTTTCATAGCAGGATCTTTTCGAACGGCCTTGTATGATCAAATTCGACTGCATTTGGTCGATTAGTTATCCATTATTATACAAGAACCTACAGTATTATAAGTAGTTTTTCCCATTGAGTACTTGCACTGCAAGTTTGGGGGCGAGAGAGGGATCGCGTAGAAAACTAAGGCTGCACGAAAAAAGGGAGCAGATGATCAAAAAAGAAAGTAGTTTTCCATTTAGGGGACATGACAAAGTGGAACTGTAATCTCAAGTATTCTGAAAATTTATTTTGTTCGTTTGGCTAAGTGACGCGTTCAACACTTCTACCAACGTTTTACTGTTTCGCGTGGACTTTAAAACAACGTATAACATTTTGTTAGAATGAAAACAGAAATACTTTCTTCGTTGCTAACTTGTCCATTGACTGTTAGGAAGAGAGAAAAAAGTTAAGTGGCGTTGTCGGACATTTTACTGATGGTGGAATTGCGTGCTGTGCCTCTAAATACACAAAAGCTTTAATATGTGCTCTTAGAAATGTAGTTTCCCGAAATGCGACTTCAAAAAAATCGGCATTGATTTTTTTTTTTTTTCAGTATTGTTCGATTTCTTTGCAGCTTTGAATCTAATTCAAGGAAAACTTTTCTTCCGCTGAATGCAATGTATAATAGGGTGGGCCGATTTTGCGGAAAAGTTGCCTTTGGTGGCACTCAATAATTGAAATAAATAATTTCAGGTTTGTGGTATAATTCCGTCTTTTCTGTAAAAATGGCCATGAAAGAAGAAATGCTTTTATTGTAACAAGCTGTGACAGAAGTAAAAGCGTTGAAGTTCAAAAATGCAACTTGAAATAGGCTTTTTTTGCCTATATTAGTGTAAATAAAACACTATTGATAGGGTGTACCGACGTTTTTTGCACATCCACCCCTCTTTCGTGATATCTGGACTGTCTGACCTTGGTTTTGAATGCTAAGCAAACAGAGCTGCACCAAGTTTTCTAATAGCATATTTCAAGTTTTGAAATTTATAAGCAACAGGTTGTTAATTTATGCATCATATGTTATCAGTTATACAGTGTTCCGTTCTATCCTGCAAGACCTTTATTTTTGCAAGATCGTCCTAGATGTATACTTCCAATTGCAAAAATGTTCAAAATCAGATGCATAGTTAAGATATTGAAAGTTCGAAGTAAAAATAAAAAGAGGCCAGAAAATACGAAATTTAATTTTTTATACGGGCCCCAAGTCCCCTAACTTATGTTCAAGGAAATAATCTCCTTTGAAAAACTATTCCAACACAAAAAGTGTGAAATTAGTACGACCAATATTCACCGAGGTATGAAACGCAGCGTTTTGTGACTTACACCACTTTTCACTCGCCGTCAATAACACCTTTTGGGAGAAAATATACCGACCGGTTAATAAGTATTTAAAATTATGTGTGCATAGAGTGTGGTTTTTCAAATTGTTCGTGGTTTTGTAGTGTGTTTTTGCGTATCACGGCACAACATTGCATTTAATTTTGGATAGCAATGAAAAATATAAATACCTGTTTTTCTTACTTTAACAACCTGTCATTCTTATAAAAGGGCGATAAGTTCCAATCTCATCTTCTGTATGGTCCCTTAAAACTTTTAACTGCAATATCTCCTTGAGTTTTGGTTGCACAAATGTCAAGTTTTTTGTGTCAGCAGTAGTTTTCAACGGAGATTATTTCACGAAATGTTAGTTAAGGGACATTTGGGCCCGCATAAAAAGTTAAATTTTGTATTTTTTGACTGATTTTTTTTTTTTGTTTCAAACTTTCAATATCTCTACTCTGCATCTGATTTTGAACATTTTTGCAATTGGAAGTATACATCTAGGACTAAGGGTTGCGAAAATAAAGGTCGTGTAGGTTTAAACAGAACACTCTGTATAATTATTTCAGACAAATACGGCATTAACAGAATTTTAGCGTTTTGTTAAAATTTAATAAACCGTCAAAAAAAAAAAAAAAAAAAAAAATTGACAAAAATGTTACGCATTTGTTAAAAAGGAAGGAATTATACTACACACCTCAAATTTTTTATTGGAATAGTGTTACCATTGGCTCAGTTTCTGCACTAGCCATAATCGAAAATAGCTATATATTTTTTTTCCAACAATTTTGCTAAGCAAAATGAACAGCATTTTCTCAATCTCCAACGCAATTGCGACAGATCAAGAAATTGTCCAAAACATTTTATATTCTTCATGTGCACTTTGCTCCACCAATGGCACCTTTTCCATTCTACCCATTTTATCAAATTTAGAGAAAACGTTTTTTCGACTCCCACCAATGTATAACAAGAGTAACGAGTCGGCTTTTAAGTACGAAACACTTATCAGGAAATGCTCTATACTTCCTAAACTTTGACGCCCAATTTTATCAGTAGTAGTCCAAGAGCCCATGATAGCCAGACATACGTCATAGTATAAAGGCCCAAAATTTTCCTGCGTAAGCGCACTGGAGCAGGTATGAAGGGTTCGCTATTAGTTAAGCTGATTCGCGCTGGCTTTGGCGGGCAAGAGGTAGCAAAGGCGCGAAAAAATGGTGAACAAAAACATCATAGTATAACGCGTGATTTTTTAATATTTTATTAGGGGTACTATTACGAGTTAAACCTTACAAAGCCAGACACTTAGCGCGCTGGCTTTGCGCAGCCAGACACTTCAAAGCAGGGGGAAAATGGTGCACAAAAACATCATAGTATAAAGCGTGATTTTTTTATATTTTGTAAGGGGTGCTACTAGGAGTTATGCCCTACAATGCCAGACACTTCGCACGCTGGCCTTGCGCAGCCAGACACTTCAAAGTTGGGAAAAATAGCGTCCAAAAACATCATAGTATAAAGCGTGATTTTTTTATATTTTGTAAGGGGTGCTACTAGGAGTTATGCCTTACAATGCCAGACACTTCGTACGCTGGCCTTGCGCAGCCAGACACTTCAAAGTTGGGAAAAATCGTGTCCAAAAACATCATAGTATAAAGCGTGATTTTTTTATATTTTGTAAGGGGTGCTACTAGGAGTTATGCCTTACAATGCCAGACACTTCGCACGCTGGCCTTGCGCAGCCAGACACTTCAAAGTTGGGAAAAATCGTGTCCAAAAACATCATAGTATAAAGCGTGATTTTTTTTATATTTTGTAAGGGGTGCTACTAGGAGTTACGCCTTACAATGCCAGACACTTCGCACGCTGGCCTTGCGCAGCCAGACACTTCAAAGTTGGGAAAAATCGTGTCCAAAAACATCATTAAAGCGTGATTTTTTTATATTTTGTAAGGGGTGCTACTAGGAGTTACGCCTTACAATGCCAGACACTTCGCACGCTGGCCTTGCGCAGCCAGACACTTCAAAGTTGGGAAAAATCGTGTCCAAAAACATAGTATAAAGCGTGATTTTTTTATATTTTGTAAGGGGTGCTACTAGGAGTTACGCCTTACAATGCCAGACACTTCGCACGCTGGCCTTGCGCAGCCAGACACTTCAAAGTTGGGAAAAATCGTGTCCAAAAACATCATTAAAGCGTGATTTTTTTATATTTTGTAAGGGGTGCTACTAGGAGTTACGCCTTACAATGCCAGACACTTCGCACGCTGGCCTTGCGCAACCAGACACTTCAAAGTTGGGAAAAATCGTGTCCAAAAACATCATAGTATAAAGCGTGATTTTTTTAATATTTTGTAAGGGGTGCTACTAGGAGTTACGCCTTACAATGCCAGACACTTCGCACGCTGGCCTTGCGCAGCCAGACACTTAAAATAAATGGTGTCTAAAAACATCATAATATAAAGCGTGATTTAAAGCGTCATAATATAAAGCGCTGCGCAAGGCCAGCGTGCGAAGTGTTTTGGCATTGTAAGGCATAACTCCTAGTAGCACCCCTTACAAAATATAAAAAAATCACGCTTTATACTATGATGTTTTTGGACACGATTTTTCCCAACTTTGAAGTGTCTGGCTGCGCAAGGCCAGCGTGCGAAGTGTCTGGCATTGTAAGGCATAACTCCTAGTAGCACCCCTTACAAAATATAAAAAAATCACGCTTTATACTATGATGTTTTTGGACGCTATTTTTCCCAACTTTGAAGTGTCTGGCTGCGCAAGGCCAGCGTGCGAAGTGTCTGGCATTGTAAGGCATAACTCCTAGTAGCACCCCTTACAAAATATAAAAAAATCACGCTTTATACTATGATGTTTTTGGACACGAGTTTTTCCCAACTTTGAAGTGTCTGGCTGCGCAAGGCCAGCGTGCGAAGTGTCTGGCATTGTAAGGCATAACTCCTAGTAGCACCCCTTACAAAATATAAAAAAATCACGCTTTATACTATGATGTTTTTTGGACGCTATTTTTCCCAACTTTGAAGTGTCTGGCTGCGCAAGGCCAGCGTGCGAAGTGTCTGGCATTGTAAGGCATAACTCCTAGTAGTACCCCTTACAAAATATAAAAAAATCACGCTTTATACTATGATGTTTTTGGACGCTATTTTTCCCAACTTTGAAGTGTCTGGCTGCGCAAGGCCAGCGTGCGAAGTGTCTGGCATTGTAGGGCATAACTCCTAGTAGCACCCCTTACAAAATATAAAAAAATCACGCTTTATACTATGATGTTTTTGTGCACCATTTTTCCCCTGCTTTGAAGTGTCTGGCTGCGCAAAGCCAGCGCGCTAAGTGTCTGGCTTTGTAAGGTTTAACTCGTAATAGTACCCCTAATAAAATATTAAAAAATCACGCGTTATACTATGATGTTTTTGTTCACCATTTTTTCGCGCCTTTGCTACCTCTTGCCCGCCAAAGCCAGCGCGAGTCAGCTTAACTAATAGCGAACCCTTCATACCTGCTCCAGTGCGCTTACGCAGGAAAATTTTGGGCCTTTATACTATGACGTATGTCTGGCTATCATGGGCTCTTACTCTATAGTATCTGGAAAGAAATGTCGTTTTTTTTTTTCCAGAGTACCAATTTGTACCAAGTTTTATTTTGTAACAATTTAATTGCTCTCGTTGCAAACTTTCAATCTAAGATCGATAAAAAAATAGAAAAAATTTAAAAATAAGTTTGAATTTTGTCATCTTGAATTCAAATTATGTTTTTCGCAATCACGAGTGTGTGTGTATATGTAAGCGTGTGTGTTTGTGTGTGGGGGGGGGGTATGTGTGTGTGTAGGCATGTGTGTTTGTGTCTGTGTGCAGGCATGAGTGTGTGGGTAATTGTGTGTATGTGAGTGTTTGTGTGTGTGTGTATGTTTGTGTATGTGGTAGGTGTATGTATGTGTGTGTAGATGTATATGTGTGTAGGTGCGTGTATGTATGCGTGTAAGTGTAGGATATTGACGCAACCTGGAGACGGTTTTCGCTAGAGGTGCAGCATCGTGAGGACCCGGTCTACGGTGATGCTGCGGAGGGTGGCGGTGGGAAAAATGATAGGAACGTCAAAAACAGTCAAATAAAAGCAATAAGCAATCGTGATTGCTCAAAAAAACAATTGGTTTTGGAACGAAATATTCGCCGATGTTATTTTTGATATGAGCCAGTTTCAAGGATTTTGTTACGCAGCGATAGGAATAAAGGCAAATCAGATGGAGCAATGTCGGGTGCGTATGGTGGATGAGGCAATCCATCGTCATCATTTAAATACGTAAACGAGCATCGTTTTACCCTTCTCAATTTTTGGATCAAAATTTTTGAATTTGCACACTAAGAGTAAGCGCCCCACTTCTGCTCTAGTCCAGTAGTTTTTGTCAAGGAAATAAGAGAAGAATTTTAATAGTTTTCGCAGATCTAGAGCTTGAATAAACCTCTTTGCAGTGGTTTAAGAAATCAGCCAATATGGGACTGATTTAATTTTTGAATAAAGCAGATGTCTCATTGGACAGGTCATATCCAACCTAAGTCGATCGGTCTTGACTTTACCTCTTTCAGGAGCCATTACCCAGAGACTGCAATGCCCCCTATAGTTCGTTTGACTTGTGAATTATATTAATTTCAATGTATGAAGTTGTCCCCAAACTGTAAAGTCTCGCAATCCTTGTTGGTGTATATTTCTTGATCTTTTTTGAGGGAAACGCTTCTTAGGTATGTGTTTAGTTTCTGGAATGAAGAATAATAATTGCATTATTTTATTTAAAACTCTACCAGTGTAAGGCTTATGTTTTTAAGTTTTTTCCCCTTTCTTTTCTTCCACGCGCGGCGCTAATAAATTTCTAAACACGTTCGTTCTTCAAATATCGATCGCTCGAAATTATTAATGTTACCTTTAATATTCTTTCTTACGATGGGGAGGGGGGGGGAGTCGGATATTTGCAAGCTTCATATTCATGAAATTCTTTGGAATTTTATAAAATATGCGGAATAAAAATTGAAGATGTTCTTTGCAAGACGCAAAAATATGTAAAAATGATAATGAACTAATAAATAAGTAACAAAGAAAGAACACCTTACGAAGGTAATATCATCATATTTGGTAATATTCTACACCTAGGTTCTTTTTTTTTAATCTACTGGCACAATAAATATATCAACTGTTGATGTTCTATCAAAAGCGTCTTCTTTTATTTGGAATTTTTAAGTTAAAAAAAAACTGGCAGATGAGTTTTAACTGATTCTGAAAAGAGACTACATTTATTTTTAACAATAATTCTTCTTTTAAAAGGAAACTCCAATTTAAAAATATTTTTATAGCCTTTTTGTAATGCAATTTTAAAGCCTTTTTAGAAATTGAAATTTGAAATATTATCCATGAAAAAAGAAGAAATATTGCCTTAATGTTAAAGTTTCTCATAAGCTTTTTTATTTTTATTATTTATAGACAGGCGTTTGATTACATGCATTTTTATTTTTTGCTTTCGCTTTTAAAACTGTTTTCTTGGCTTTGAGCTATGATGAAACTGGATGAAATTGCTGTTAGAAAAAGTTTTATAACTGGAATGCAAGAGAAAACAATTTCGCTTTTTGAGATGAAAGATATAATGTTTACAAATTCCTCCTTAATTTTTACAGCAGTATTTTTTTAAAGTCGATTTTTTTCTTCAACAGCATTTTTAATTCTAGGACAGGATGTTATTTCGTGCGAAAGCTCTGTTTCTATATTAAAACGAGTAACATTTGAAATATATACAGTGAAACTCCGATTTCACGTTTCTCAAGGGACTGAGAGACGTAAGGAAAAACGTAAAATCCGGGAAATACATAAAAAACAAATATCAAATAGAAAAAAAATTAAAAGAAGTAAAAATAATCTGTTAAAAGTTATAACATCTGCATTTTACGAAAAGAACATTACAGTCGAACTTGCTTATAACGAGTGCAAAGGGACCACGATATTTGCTCGTAACAACCGAATGCTTGTAAAAAACGAGTTCGTAAAAACAGGGTTCATACTCAATTTGGATAAAAAATTTCCATGACTTTTCCAAGACTTTTTCAGGACTTCATAAAATTTTTCATGGCCTTGTTATACGAAGAGAATAGTACTATTTAATGTAAAACTTCACAATTTCCGGAAATGGGCAATAGAAAAATTGTTACATGAGGGCCACTACATCATTGGAACACTTGCTTGTGACTGAAAAAATATCAGTGCACACTGCAGAAACTAATAAATTACTCTTATTTGTCTTTATCACACAAATTCAAGCAAAATAAAAATATAGTGAATGCAATACACTGATGTTTAAATGTCTAACAAATATTTAATAAATAGGGCCGAATAGTAATGCATGGGACAAAAATGAATAAGTCATTACTACTGTGTTGACAACGGATTGTATGTAATTCGGCAATCTGCCAAGCAAAGACGATTCTATCTGAATGAATCTAGCAGGGGAGAAGGGAAAATAACGATGGGATTTCGATGCACGCGTTTTATATTGACACTAGTTCCTTATTCATTTATTGCATTCACAAAACTAAAATAAATGGAAACAAAAATAGTTACCATGGAAACAACAAAAAGAAAATACAATATTTTTATTTCGTTCAGGAACGTAAAAGCAAAATGGTAAGCTCAAAACTTTGTTGTGAATAAATAAATCAATTTTTGCCGTGAGAATATAGATCGAATATACTTTAGATTTAAAAAATGTTGCTGTGGGCAAATTTTCATTTTTACAAACTTAAAGCTAAGTAATAGAGGGGCAAAAGTGCACATCTGAAACAAACCAACATCCCTACAAACTAATAGATACGTCCATTTCCACCTATAAACCGGATATTAGCCTTTTCATGTAATCGATGGTCAAACAGTAAGTTTCCAATAACAAATTTACTTTATAAAAACATTGTCCTTTGGTGCAATAGTGCATCTAACCATCCATGTAACTTGACAGTATATGCGTTCATTAAAATAAAGCCACATTTTTCAGTAATTTCCTTTTTCTAAACTAGATATTTCAGTTGGCTGCGAGGATCAGTTTTGCGAGCTGTACGTAGGGCACTTCTGTTTTAGAGTATTAGAATTCCCCTATTTCTATGTTCTATTGCCTGACTAAAGTCTTCATTTTCTAAAGCCTTCAACATATAAAGATTTAAACTCTGGTAAACTTAATAATGAATTTTTTACAAGTAGTTGAAACGAACTCCGATGCAATTGAATTACACTTTTTGAGGGGGCGTGGCAAAATCAAGAATGTGCAAGTCCACTACTACAGAATACAAAATATAAGCAGTGCTGAAAATAATGGTGAATTCAAAATTAGTGACGCCCCAAGAGTAAAATCACATTACAAAAAAAATGTGAGCGGCTGTTACATAAGCAGATGAAATTGGATTCCAAAACTCGGACATTTGTTTTTGAGATCGTTCAATTTATATGCAATATTATTAAATCACTCAATATTTCTAGCGCTCTTTTAGCTATAGTTACTTTTTTACTGTCCAAGACATTTTTCCATGACTTAAAATAAGTTTCCATGACTTATAATGAAAATATAAATTTTCCATGACTTTTCCAGGTCTGAAATTTGTTTATTTTTTTTCCATGACTTTCCAGGATTTCCATGACCCGTACGAACCCTGTGAAAAAAGTCATAAAAATTCATCATAGTCGTTGTTTTTCTTCTTTTTAATCTTTGTGCAGAACCAAAGAAGTTGGTTAGTTTGCTCTGAACTGTCTGATTATCTGTTTCTTGTGTCATTGTTTTTGAAGAATACACATGTACACACGTATATAATTTAAAAAGGCTTCTATACGCCACAAATTTAGAAAAGTGCTGTCATCGCTTGTTCTCAGGATTTGTGATTTATCACCAACTTTCTGTTGACTTCAAAATGTCAGAGAAAAGTTTTCCAAAAAAGGATAAAATTAGCTGGGGAAATCAACAGAAGTTTAATGAATCACAGAAATACTGCTCGCTTTAAGCGGGGTTTGCTCGTTAAAAGCAAGTTATGCTCCCATAGATTTAACATAGTACCAAACAAGTATCTCTGATTTCTTCGCTAAATCCAGGCTGTTGTTAAAACAGGTTTCGTTATAAGCGAGTTTGACTGTACTATACATACCATTATTAGGTCATTTTAACATTTAGTTGCGAATCCGGGCGTTTCGGTTCAAAATGGCCTGTAATAGTGGATTGCTTTTTGGTCATTGAATTCAAAGTAATTGCAGCATCTTCCAAGACATTTAGAAAAAAATTTTCCTGGGCTCTATAAAAACGAAAATAGGCTTTCACTATTTGTAAGCCCTTTAATTCAATATTGAAAGAACGGGCTGTGCTTCTGCTTTTTCTTGTTCATCTTCATTGGTGGACGAAAAGTCCGTAAGGTCGGTTACGGATGCAGCAGTAGCATTTCTGTTTCCATCGGTTGACTTTCAACAGCGTGGATTAGCTTTTCCTTTTATAAAGCACAAAAGAAAGTATATTGCTTAATTTTGTACGGTGTTTCATTTTTTTACTTCCCAGGGAAAACGTAAAATCCGGAAAATTCATCAATTGCAAACTTTTCTTTCAGATTAAATACATTATTAGTATGCGGAAAACCTGGGACCTGATGAAAAAACGTGAAATGCGTGAAAAACGTAGATTTGAGGGACGTAAAATGGGAGTTTAACTGTATTGACTGATTTTCTCAATGTGCCATGAATAATTAAAATCCTGTATGCACAAGGGTAACATATACTCTTAAAATCTAGGAACCATACCAAAAAAAAAAAGATATTGCTGTTATTTTTCACAACTTTGACCTTATGTTGTAATTTCCAAGCAATTCATCGTCCCCCCCCCCCCCCCACAGTCCAAAACGTGTTTAAGTGGGCGGGAGGGTGGTCCAAAGTTAGATTAGTGTTGTAAATTAAGTAATTACTCGTACTGAATGATTAATGTCGCTTTTAAGTTATATAAAAATAGAAATTGTTCATGCTGACCAGGGTTGGTATAAAAACCGCTTTAAAAAAAAATCGTTTTTTTTTTTTTTTTTTTTTTTTTTTTTAAATCAGGTTTTTTTTTGGTTTAAACCGGGTTTATTTGGTTTAACTATTTGTAAGAAAAACAATTTTATTTTAGGAAAATCATGAACATTTTATGAATTAATTGGTTAGGAATGTTCAATATTCATATTTGTACCTAATTTCTTCGTAATTAATTTAATAATTAAGAGAAAAAAATCTTGTGATTTCATTTTTTCATACTTAGAGATTTTTCTAGCCGAATATTGTTGGGAAATCTTTAATTATTATAAAAAATACAATACGTAAATGGGTCTTGGTATAAATAATCGAAGAAATAATTTACTGTGATAGTTCAGACATTATTAATTACAAATAACCATGAATAAATTCTTGCAAATGAATTTCCTCATAATCATAACTGTCTACAATAGGCACCCGGGGTAAAATGCGTACAAAAAAGTTTTTTTTTTAATTTCAATGACCCATAGTAGAAATATCATGAAAGACAATCGTGTTTTTGTTCAATATTCTATACATTGTGTATCTTAGGTCTAATTTGGATATAGTTTGTGTTAACCTTTTGATTTAAATTTAGTGTAAAGGGGTACACCTATTTTACCCCTAAGTATACCCATTTCGCCCCGTGCTTCGGGGTAAAATGGGTATATGCTGTTTAAAGTTGAACTACATTGTAACTGATGGAGAAAATTTTTAAAAATTGAGTTAAATTGCATTGGAGGATAAAAACTGTAATCCAAAACAACCACAAAAAATTTCTACTGAACCAAATTTATAAACAAAAGGTGTATTGGCAAAGACTTGCGGTTTGGCTGAGGTAGTATTTTTGCAACTTGTGATGGCCTGCACAACATCAACGTCATCTTTCTTGGGGAGCACATAGGATATTCGACAGATGATTTTGTAGCATACTTCTCAGTATATTCACCTTCTGCTGAGATTTCAATGATTAAACCTATGAATTCGTGAATCACAAATTTAACAACGGCCAAGTAGCCAATGGCTGGGTTTAACAACTAGAAGAACCACTAGTTTTCACTTCTACTTCATTAGTTGTTTAATTTATATTTTTCTGCTTTTGTTTGTGTCTCTTACCTGTTCGTGTACAATCTTGCAGCCACCTGCTCTGTAATTAAAACTTCTCCCACCTTTGTTTGTACTCTTACTTTTTTTTTTTTTTTTTTGTGAATTTTTCATAGCCTTACCAGTGCTAAAAAACGGCTGTGAACCAAGAGGTATAGCAGGAGAATTTAATTATTCAGTACAACTTTGCTATGAGGCATAAGGATTCTGTTGTGATTGTGTGTGAGGTTGTACTTAGATTATGTTCTGGGCATGACAGGTTTTAAAAAGAAATTAAAAAGACAGCAAATTAGCTATCAATACCTATATGTTTTATAATGTGTAGCAATGAACCATATACATAATAAACTACAGTAAATTACTAACCTACAGTACTCATGAACTATATCAATAATATTCAGTCTGTGCTAATTCTATTTTAGCTACCAGTTTGTATGGCACTCTAGGCTTCCTTAAGAGATTTTCCATCTCCAGCTCAGTCACTTTTTTATGCCGGTCTGATGAGTGCTAATAAGCACGAAACTGCAGTCCTTGGTTGAAAATGGATGAGCTGGCGGTGTATTTCATGTATATCAATAATAGTCAAAATATATAATACCTTTACTAATCGGCATAAGTTATAGTAATTAAAATAATAAATAAAATAAATAAATGCAGAGTACTTATTTATAAATCTTTTAAAAAACATACTTTAGTTTATTTTAGTTTAAAACATGAATAATACCTAACAACTGTCTTGCAAAGATAATTTAAGTTTTTTAATCTTCATGCATTCAATATCTTAAACTCGAAAATGTTGGCTGTACCCATTTTACCCCGGGCAACTAAAAGTACTATAAAACTTTTGTAAATATTAAAATTTACTTATTTTTTGAGTTTTCTATTAGGAAAATTCTTCTATCAAATCCAAATAAAAAACTTCCGAAACTCTTCTGGTAAATTTTTCTAGAAAAAAAGTTTATCACTCACTATAAACGCATTGTTTGGTGTTCTGAAAAATAAAACTGTTGCTAAGCCTGGTAAATGAGTTGCTAGATTCCCCCCCCCCCTCCCCAAGTCAAAATATTGCCAGATATGTAAACATTTTCATCATAATTTTTTATTTTTCAAAAAATAAAAAAATGTCCAATAGAATTTAAAAAAAGAAAAAAAAATGCAACTGTATTCATTTTACTCCGGGTCCCCACATAAAAAAATATAAGTAAAAATTACAATTACGCATTCTTAAACATGGAAAGTATTTTGCAGTATCTACAAATGAATTATAAGTCCGATGTACATTATATAACTTTGAAATTCAAAAGATATACGCATATTTTGCTTAAAGATTTTTAAAAAAAAGTTACAAATTTTAATTAATTTATCTAATGTATCAGTGACAACAATTAAAGAAACATGACAAGTAGGTTTTAAGAAAATTATGATGTTTTCCATTGCAAACATTATTTCTCCTGGTTTAATGCATTTAGGAATACAATTTTTGTTATCAAAGAAAAAAAAAATCATTTTAGTTAAAAGCCTCAGTACAGCTTAAATGGACTTCTTCAATTATTTTTTTTCTCTTGTCATTTAAATATTTTAGTGTTAAGATATTTTTACACTGTGCATCGCTTTAATGGTACATAATCTATCTCAATAAATCATAAGTAATCAAGAAAATTAGGTAAGTATATGAAGTTTTAGTTGAAATATGCTTTTTGGACTGTTTTGAAATGCAAAAGACTGAAAAATTATGATAATTAAAAAATTATAAAAGGGCTATTTAGATTTTTTTCCCATTTAATTTTAGAAAAACTTAGTTGGTCTGCTTTGTGTATTTATGCACCTAGTAGGAAAGCTGCATGGATTTAAAAAATAAAAAAATAAATATAATAAAATAAAGCTATTTAGCAAACTTGCATTACCTTAAAAATTATAAGTTCTTTTTGATAAGTTAATTTTTTCAAATCAGTATTTTATCTATAAAGCTTTGCTAGTTACTTTGCATTATTTTGATTTTACTCTTTCAATAATATGTAAAATTTGTGAAAACATTTGGTGGGAAACAATGAAATTTTCAAAAAAAAAAAAAAAAACATTTTTGAAAAAAACCACATGTTTTTCTTAAAGAAAAAACCACTTAGTTTAAACCGTGGTTTAAACCAAACATCCCTGATGCTTACAACCATAAACATGAGCAGTTTGTATCTTAATTTACTTTAAAAAACAAAAAACATGTTCACAGAAATGGCAGAAACAATTACAAAAGTATATATATTCTCCAAGATTTTAAAAAACCATGGAGAAAACATTTTTTTCCCACAGGCGGTAAAAACCCGTAAATTCCATACACGGTAAAAACTAAGCCAACCCTGCCTCTCGAGTCTCGACATCATTTGTGGGCAGCTCCTTATGTGAGGTCTCACGCACGCATTTCGCAATCATTAAAAAAAGATCCAATTTTGTTTTCCAACTTTAAAAAACCAACTGTTTTTTTTTTTTTTTCGAGAATGTTTTCAATTTTTGTATAATGCGTAGAAATTCATCATCATAAGGATTAAATTGCTATTAAAATATAGTGATATTTTGTGCCCTTTTTTAAGATTTCCTTTTATGTTAGGAAGTAATTTGCAGTTTTTGTTATGTTTCCCCTGCAGAAATAAGCTCTACCCTTCAAAAGATGAAAGCCTTTCATTTAGTTGTGTAAATATTTTATTTTAACTATTCCCAATCCCAAACTGTATTAATTTATCTCTATGAACTGCATTAATTTTCCATCATTCGCTTTCGGAGCGATAATATTTTAGTAATAATATAGTTCAAATGATCGTGAGAAAATAATTTGTGTTCAAATATATATGTATGTTTCTTTTAGCATATTCGTATTTTTGCAAGTATATTTGATTTTTCCCCCTTGTTTTATTTGTTCTATTTCTTTCATTTTATTCGAATTTTTAATTATATCATTTGTCAAAGCTCCTTTGAACATTTAGTCCCTTATCGCGTTGGCAAATATTACGATCCTCACTTAGGGGTCACCCATAAATGATGTCACGCTTAGAGAGGAAAAGGGGGTTCGCAAAATTGTGACAGTTGGAGCAATGTAACAAGAAGTGTGGCACACATTTTGGTTGAAATGAAAACTTTTGTTTACGACGATATGTTCATGCAGGGGCGCCCAGAACTTAAATTTTTGGGAGGGCAAGAATTCTCAATTTGCCAAATGAAATTCCAAATTCCCTACCGAATGATGATCATTTTGCCGAATGGAACTCCAAATTTCGCCGAATGATGATCATTTTGCCGATTGAAACTCCAAATTTCGTCGAAGAATGATCATTTTGCCGAACGGAACCCCAAATTTTGCACAGTCATACAAATTTTGCCGACTAAGGAAATTTTTGTGAAGTCACAGTGTCCTCCCGTGACCGTAACCTCCCATTGGAACGCCCCTGTGCTCATGTAATAAATCGTGACATGTGATGAGGGGTAGGGGCAAGGTGAAGTGTGACACTTAGTGACAGAGGGGTAGAGGAGGTCAAATATGTTGAGAAAAGGTTATATGAGTAATAGACAGTATATAGGTGTCCCACAAACAGCAAAAAGTCGATTTTTCAAAATGACACCCTCTTATATTTTTTCTTTCATCTCAAAACAATTGTAAAAAAAGTTTCATATAATTTGAACAACGGCAAACCGTGGCGACTTGCATCTGAAAGTGTGAACCAGCACTGTGTACTTGGTCCAACCGATATTTTTTTTTTCTTTTTTTTTTTGGAAGTACGTTGATAAAACGTTGTGCCTATAGCCCAACTTGCAGCACAAAAATATTTATCCAAATCATGAAACATTTAGATGTCCAGCGGGAGGCCTGTAGTTAATAATTTTCTTCAAAAAATTGATTTCTGTCCATTTATCTTTAAATAAATTACACATAAGCTTAAGTAAAATATCAAGTTTAAAAATGGTCGGACACATTTTCTGATCAACATTTACAAATAAATAGTAAAAAAATAATGAATTTAAAATGAAAAATTTAACTTAAACTTGAAAAGATCCATATCTTTGAGTACTATGTGGGAGACTTAAATATTGCAGGAGAGCAAAAAAATTCTACTTAACGCGATTTTCCTATTTCACTGTTAAAATGTTTATATTTTTCAAGATGATAACTTCTTAAAATTTACAATTAGAAAAAAAAAGCGTTTTTTTGAAGAAAATTATAAACTTTAGGCCTATTGTGGGGTGCCTAAATATTTTTTAAAAGGAAAGCACTTTTTATAACTATTTGTAACTAGAAAATCGCCCGTCAAGATCTGGCGAGTGAAATTGCTTCTACATTTGAACGAAGCAATTGCCAGTTTGGTGATATTTTGATAGTTGAAATTTTAACCCTAATTCTAGGGGATTGAACCCTAAATGTGTAGATAGCGTTCATTGCTAACCAGTTTTTTCGTTTCTTCATTCTTCTGAAATGACACAGTCTTACCTGTAAAACAGTTAAATTACCGGATCCAATTCAGCTTTGTCAAAATAAAGCATTTCTCTGCATGTCAAACTTTGCCAAAAAAATAGCATCACATTATTTATAACTTACTGAATTTTGGTGCTTTAACAACAAAATAATGCCGTCACGCATGCTATGGCGCGAGTTTCACTGTGGATGACGTCAGCGTTACTCGATCAGTGAATTGACTGTCATATATATATGAGGATAAAGTGTGACATATTAAGGTGAAGTGTGACATTTTGTGACGAGGATGGAGCGGGATTATATATGTTGAAAAACATCACTTTGTGGATACACACACGCACAGCCTATTGGATATAGATTTTTTTTCCTACAAAACAGAACTGTTTTGCTGCAATATTTCGCTCTTTTCTAGGCAATATGAGCGTCGAATGTCTTCACATCCGGGAACTCGCATCTTAGGCATTGAGAAAATAGTTTCTTGTGAACCTGAAGCATGCGTTTGCAATTTATATTGCGATTTGCGCTTATAAACGTTAATTTTGATCTTTACACTGCGCTCATTTTTAGCCTTCTTTTGCAGTAAAAGTCAGAGAAAGAAGAAAAAAGCATGAAAGAAGGCTTAATGCAGTGGTTCCCAACCTTTTTTGGCCCATCCTAACCGCCTAAAACCGAAACTTATCCGCGTAAAATAAAATAAAGGTGTCAAATCTTAAACCGCGTATAATCGAAACCGCGTAAAATAAACCCGCGTAAAACGACGGTCTACTGTTTTACAAATATACAAAAATTTCGGTTAAAGTCGATTTTTTTTCTTTTTTTCTGACATATTAAGAAGTTTGCTATTTATTTTGTCTTTTGAAAATAATTCTAGTTTATCAAGAAATTCAGTTGATAAAATGCAACCAAAATCATACATGAGGCAAACAAAGGTTAGTTATTTCTCTTTCACAGCGAAATATGTACGCATAGCAATTTAATATTATGATAGAAATGTTCTTTAATCCAATCTCATCCGCGAAACTCGTCCGCGTAAAATAAAATAAAGGTCTTAAACCGCGTATGATCGAAACCGCGTAAAACGAGGATTTACTGTATTCGTTGTTGTAAAACAGTCTTCTTCCTTGCTTCTGTCTTGCTAAGCACAAAAGGATCCCCCCCCCTCTCTCTCTCTCTCTATATATATATATATATATATATATATATATATATATATATATATATATATTTAAACTGAAAAAGTTGCATTTGAATCGAATACACAGAGGTACAAAACTTTAAACGCCTAATTTCTGATTTTGAACTCGACTGCAGGTACCTAATTTTGTATTGAAGTTAAAGGTATGAGAGGCACTAACTCATAATAGGACAAATATCGCACTTTTTGGTTTAAAATGATTAAAGAAAAATGGGGTGGGGAAGAGAAACAATATCCAGCACAAATATAACTATTTTAAATGAATTTGAATTTGAATTACTTTATATGTGAAACGACAAATTGACTTGAACATTCTTCCATGGAAATATGCAACATGCGATGGTCCGATAAATCCCGGGTGACTAAAAAAAGCACCTTGGCTTCTAGTATTTTCGGAACTGGAGGAAAAAATAAAAACCAGCCACCATTTTGTTATACTGCCGTGTGTAGGTAATCCGCAGTAGCTGCAGAGACTTCTCTGGGTACAAAATTGAGCACAAATCACAGCAAATCATAGCGCCCAGAGTAAGAAATGTTTGTGTAAGAAAAACGAGGAGATATCACCATCTTAATTTTGGATATGTGCCCTTTTGAACGAACACTTGAATGTTGAAAATTCCAATTTCACCAAAACTTTAATATTTCACATTTCCATATTCTCTTATACATAAAAGTAGTGGATTAAAATTTGAGGACTTTGGACATGTGTTCCTTTGGATCTAAAAGACTTCGTGCTACAGATTCTTTCAGGATCTGTCCCCTTTTGTTCAAAATAAAACCAAAACGTGCAGAGGACGGATTTGTTACCTTTTAGCCCAGTCAATGAAGGTAAAAAAAATAGGCCTTGTCCCAACTAATTTAGGGAAAGCTGAATTTTTGCAAGATGTTAGTAAATAAAGTATACACTAAAAAACCACAAAGTACCGACCCCTACCCCTCTTGCTTTTCCCCCACCCCTTCCGAAACATTGCAAGAGCAGTCCTATGATTATATGCTTTTTGTGTCGCAATTAATTACGTGAAAGCTGAATTTTGGCAGGATGTTAGTACATAAAGTATACACTAAAAAATCACAAAGTCCGGACCCCCCCCTTGCCCCCCCCCCCGCCTGCTCGGAAACACTGCAAGAGCAAAAAACGCACAAAAACCAAAAAGTAACTTCAATAAATTAATAGCTTTTTATCATTACGTCTTGGAAAGAAATGGTTGAACAAAATTTATAGATAACTAGCATTCCCGTGCTCGGCATTGCTCGGGTATTGGAATCAGTAGGGGATAACAGTGCTTGGTGAACCTTTACGAAAATCCCCTATAATAATTACTTATTACCTATAATTTTTTCGAATTGTGGGAGGGTCCCGGGCCCCTGGACTAATTATATATATATGCCCTTGTCCTTAACCGATCCTGAACTGCCATTAACGATAGCTTTTAAAGTATTGATTTTCTTTGCAAACGCAGGCCGTCCGTCCACATTTTATTATTATACCTATGTTTAAGCAAAAACTTCTTTGTATACAACATTTTTTTTTCTGGTGCTAAAATTATTAAGCTACTTGATGAACTCACCCTGGAGCAAGTTACATAAAATTTGCCGTGTGAAAAAGTCTTCTCCTAAATCGATCACTGCTACTTTTAATGTATGACCTTGTGTTGGTTATTGCAAAACAAATTTTTACAGGAAACTGTACCCTTCTAAATTCAAAAGGATAGTCGGTCCGAGATGATGTTCTTAAAAACTTCGTTTCCAGTGTTAAAAAAATGAAAGCAAAAGACAGCAACATTATTATTTGACTTGAGAGAAGCCTCGAAGATTCACGCGAGAAATAAAAACAATATCAAATTTAAAATTCGCTATCTACAAAAAGTTGAGATGAAGTACTGAATAATGATTTGAATGGAGGAAAGCCGTCGAAAATAAGGGATTTAAATTTCAATTACAGGTTTTAGTTTCACAGAAATTAAGGGGTTTTAATTAATTGCTCCCGAACTAATTGATATTTCGAAAAATCCTTTCTTAGTGGATACTTTCGTAATCATGTGGACATACTTGCCAAATTTCAAGTCTGAGGTTTCAGCAGTATTGGCTGTGCGTTGATATATATATATATATATATATATGTATATATGTATATATATTATCTCAGGACATTGATTTTTATGTATTAAGATAATTTGATAATAATCATTTTCTTGAAATGGATCAACAATGTAATAACGTTCACTTAAAGTTTTTATTAACATAATGCAATTATTTCTTACAAAAGTTTATAATTCGTTTGTGTCGGCGATAGTTTACAAAATAATGTTAATGCTTGGCTAACTATTTAGGCTTTAAATAAATCAGGAACAATATTTTAACAGAGATTATTTTCTTGCAGCGGATATTATTAACGTTTAATATTACTTTTGGTTATATTTTTAAGTCTTATATAAGGGGCTATCTTCTATTATTTCGTTGGTTTGGTCCGAAATATTGGTACAGTGCATTCCACTACAGTGTCCACACATAGACGTGCAATCGAACCTAGCTTTACGACAGATACAGTTTGAAATACATAATGTTTTCAATTGCAAGATATTAATTGGAGAAGTTCACTTGAAGCAGAGGTAAACTTTATGAACTTGGAAATCAATCTGTTGCATGATGCATGAAGTATAATGACTCTTCAGGGGGACATTTAAAACCTAACCAAATTTGAATCGGGTGTTGACCCTAAAAACTCTGGTGGAAACCTTAAAAAGATGTTGACGAGTGACGTCTGAAGTTGGTGGAAGTTATGGTAAATTAAAAGTGGATAACGCACAATATAGGGACATTTTTGCGATTACTTGCTTTTCACAAACTTTTATTCAAACTTGGTTAGGTTTTAAATTTCCAGCAGAAGAATGGGTTTGGAAATGCATTTCAAGCAACAGACTGATTCCTAAGATCATGACAATTACCTCTGCTCCAAGTGAAATTCTCCTACTCATATCTTGCAAATGTAAAACATTGTGTTACATTTGTAGCTGTCGTAAAACTGAGTTCGATTGTACGTCTATGTGTGAATACTGTAGTGGAATGCATTGTAACAATATTTCAGACCAAGCCAACAAACTGTTAGATGACCTCCTATAAAAAACTTGTAGTTTTAATAACTTGATGCCCTTTTTTTTTTTGTTGTTGTTGAATGCAACCTATTTTTCAGAAACCAGTTGCAACATAGTCCTAGAGTTGTAACATTTCGCAAAACAACGGTTCAAACTGATCAGTTTCATGGGCCGGATGTTACCCGTGGGCCGTCGGTTGGGCACCACTGGTTTATAGTATTCTAAGAATTAAAATAAAAAAAGGAATACTCCTGTATCATCATTAGTTTCCGAGCTGTGAGTGTATAATCATAATACTGCTCTTGTAATGTTTCGGACGGGGCGGGGGGGGGGAATCAATAGAGGTAGGGACTTTGTTTTTTTTTTAGAGTATACCTTGTATACTAACATCTTGAAAAAAAAAAATCAGCTTTCCCCTATTTAGTTGCGACACGAAAAGCATTTAATAAATCTCTTGCAATGTTTCGGAAGGGGTCGGGAAGGGGGGGACTTTGTCTTATTTTAGTGTATACTTTTTGCGCTAACATCTTGAAAAATATCCGCTTTCCCCCAAATTAGTTGCGACACGAAAAGCGTGTAATCATAGAACTGCTCTTTCAATGTTTCGGAGGGGGTGGGGAGGAAAGCAAGAGGGGTGAGGATCGGGACTTTGTACTTTTTTAAGGAATACATTACGTACTAACATCCTGCCAAAATTAAGCTTTCCCTTAATTAGTTGCGACACGAAAAGCATGCAATCATAGTATTGTTCTTGCAGTGTTTCGTATGGGATGAGGATGAGGGGGGGGGGGAGAGTGGTGGGGGTCGGGACTTTGCACTTTTTTAAAAAATACATTACGTACTAACATCCTGCCAAAGTTCAGCTTTCACTTAATTAGTTGCGACACGAAAAGCGTACAATCATAGTACTGTTCTTGCAGTGCTTCGGAGGGGGGGAGGGGGAGAAAGAGTAGTGGGGGTCGGGACTTTGTACTTTTCTAAAGAATACATTATGTACTAACATCCTGCCAAAACTCAGCTTTCTCTAAGTAATTGCAACCACGGAGTAGGAAGAAGGAGAGAAATGTCCTACGGGTTTGCTACTGTAAAAGTGGCAACGATTGTTCACTTTTCCCAGAGCGCGCTGTCGGCGAACCGCTCCCGTCAATCGCAGCAGATCAAATGTAAATGATGCTAAGTTTCTCATTTTTTTTAGAGGCAGCTATTAAAGCAAAAACAGAAACAAACTACTGGAAGTTGGTTGTAATAAGGGGACAATATAGTGGACGATGTACGGCTTTCGTACACAGGAAGTTAGCGCAGTATTTTGATGGAAAAATTTATTTTATTTTTCATCACCAACTTGCCGAATTCGTCTGCTATTAATATTGCACTGTGCGATGTTTTATTTATTACGAGTTCGAATTTTTCTATTCCTGTAAATAATTGACAAAATGAGAATGTAGTACAATTATTTACGTAAATACATTTTTTTTAATTAGTTGTAAATTTCGTGACATGTTTTGAGAACTAATTAAAGCGAAAAATTTTTTTGCTTTCACGACCTTTAACAGATAAAAATAAATGTTAATGTTCTATTTACTTAACTTCAAGCTGATGTTGATTATAAAAATTTTATTCATGTATTTACTCACTGCTTAGACATAATTATTATCATTGCTTTTTATTATTATTGATTTTTTTTTCTCATTTTGTCAATTATTTACGGGAATAGAAAAAATTCCAACTCGTAATAAATAAAACATCGCACAGCGCAATATTAATAGCAGACGAATTCGGCAAGTTGGTGATGAAAAATAAAATTAATTTTTTCATCAAAATACTGTGCAAACTTCCTGTGAACGAATGCCGTACATCGTCCACTATATTAGCCCCTTATTACAACCAATTTCCAGTAGTATTTTTCTTTTTTTGCTTTAATAGCTGCCTCTAAAAAAATGAGAAACTTAGCATCATTTACATTAATCTGCTGCGATTGACGGGAGCGGTTCGCCGCCAGCGCCCTCTAAAAAAGTGAACAATCGTTGCCACTTCTAAATAGGAAAGATTTATCTCCTCCCTTCTACCTCCCTGGTTGCAACACAAAAAGCGTATAATCATAGTACTGCTCTGTCAATGTTTCGGAGGGGGTGGGGTGAAAACAAGAGTGGTGGGGTCGGAACTTTGTATTTTTTTTGTGTATACTTTATGTAATAACAACCTGCAAAAATTTAGCTTTCCCTAAATTAGTTGCGACACGAAACCTTTATTGACTGGGCTATTTTGATCAAAAAGCAACACTTTACCCTTAAATAAAATTGGGTTTTCTACGCTTGGACTTCTTGAGAGTCAGTAATTTGATAAAAGTCATCTGAAAGATTTAGAAAATGTCATAAAATGAATTTTTCTAAAAAGTGGATATGTTCCCTTTTGATAAATTACTCTTCAATTGGGATATGTTGGAATTATACTGTAACAAATTTTGTAAATAGTAATAATTTTTATGATTAATTTGTTGTAATCTGGCTAAATTTGACATTATTCCATTTTTTTTCAGCTAAAATTATCTTAGCAACGTAACCTATAAATAGTTTCTTGTTATGAATTTACCATACATTCAAATGAAGTGTATGGTCCCTCCATTCCGAATGATAACATTTGTAAATTGAATAGAAACAAAACATCTAGAAAGAAATAGAATTTTGTCGAAGTTTCCAAAGCGGTATAAAACGCCGTGCGTCCTATGAATGGGAGAGGGATTAGTTTGCTTTCTAAAAGTTGCACTGGATTCGTAACTACGTTTTTTCGCACTTCTTTTTTCATTGGAAACCAAATAAAGAAGTTTGTACAAAAAAGCTAGCGTGCAATAGATGAAAAAAATGGAAAATAAAAAAAATTGTAGTTACTGCCCTTTACTTTCCTACGGCAGTATAGTTTTAAATTTATTGATTTATTTTTTAAATTTATTTATTTATTTATTTACTTCTTTCAAGTGTTTTTCCCCCCCAATGAAGAGCTAAGTTGTTCATCGCAAAATGCTGTGTGGACAAACCATGTCACACGGAAGTTTCCTTAAAAACTCAAACAAACAATTTATTTGGTACCTAAAAAGGTTTTCTGATTCCCTAAGATTTTACAATTTTTATCGACTTTTTGAACACATGAATGGGGATAACTTCAAAGAGTAAAATCAATTACAGTTGCATGCATTGAGCTTGGTGATGGGATCAGTTTTCTTTCCACGACCTAGTTCAACAGAACCAAAAGAATGCTAAATAAACTAATTAAAAAAAATAAGGGTATCTTGCTCCTCTCTTTGTACGTGTTTTTAGAAGCAGCCGAAACGGGAAGAAAGTAATTTATATCTCTTATGACGAGGCGATATGAATCGTGAATTGGACTTCAGATTGGATTCCAGCGTTTCGAAATGGAATAATTGCGAATTGATTGAAGAGCTCAGTTTGGCGGAAAGTCTATATTTTCTACTTCCAATGAAAGCAAGTTCAATGTTCCTGTTCGTATGATACAGAATTGGTTTTTTGGTCGAGTTGTTATTGAACGTGTATCCGCTTTTATTTGGATAGCCTGGGATCTATTTTAAGCAAAGTACTCAGCTATGAAGAAATTGAGGTTAAATTTTTTAAATCCTTGAGTTTTCCAAGTTTTCACATACGCCCCCAACTCGGCTCCAATGAACCTTTAATTTTTTTTTTCAAGATCTAGTAAAATTGTTTACTGGATCAATCCAAATTAGGACTAAGATGATATTTTAAAAATAAATCCTTTTTTAGAGTCAGGGCGCCAGAAGAGCTGACGGCGCCCAGGGCGAAAATTTCCTGACCCCCCCTTACACACAGAAAAATCAAGTTAGTTATAATATCAGTGCAACATACGCGTGAACGCGTCATACTTGCAATTTTGGAATCTGATTGAACAAAAAAATGAGAGGGCTATGGATAATACAAATTAAAACTGTTTTTAATATTTTTTATACATTAATACTCCAAAAATTTTTCCAAAAGTGAAAATGTTAAAAATCCAAATATTTATCTTATAAAATATCACCCTACAGCATAAAAAACAAACAATTAAAACTGAATTAGTTTCTCATATTGATCAAACTAAGAACACGAATAAATAATTTGTTGATTATAAATAGAAAATGTTTTCATCGAAGTAAATTACATCAAAATTAAATTTCGATCTGGACTCATCCAATGATTCTTTTCAAGACGTTTTTGGTTTTACTTGAACCATCTTAATACCAGCTTTCATATACGTTAAAAGCAAAGATGTCATTTTTTTGCATCACATGTTTGTAAGTTTTAGAGGAAAACCACCCAAATACTCAACAACATCGAAAATCGCTTAAAATTGCGTTTTTGAAGCTTTAATTTCGGGAAATCATTGGCTCTAATAGTGCAAAATATCGCTTTACAGTTGTATTTTTACGACTTTAGTTTCAGAAAATATTCGGGCAAGGGTTTCCATACCGCCTTTTTTTTTAATATGACAAGCAATGGGTTTTTTAAACGACACTTACAAAACATTTAAGTGGGATAGCCCCTGAATATGAAACATAGCTTAAGTTTTTGGGACTAAGATTTTGTAAAATTTTTCAGGAAAGGGCTTCAAATCCTCTTTGCCTTAAATCTTCAAAGTTTGTCTAAAATTGCGTTTTTGAAACTTCAATTTCGAAAACTTGCAGAGGGAGGAGGAGTTGATTTCAATCTATTTATAAAAAAGAAGAAAAAAATCGATCAGGGACAGTCGCCGAGCTCCATCCTTTACCCTAACGTCAATAAACATGGCCTATAATCGCGTTTTCAAGGCTTCAGTTACTAGAAACAGGGTTCGTACGGGTCATGGAAATCCTGGAAAGTCATGGGAAAAAAATAAGCCAATTTCAGACCTGGAAAAGTCATGGAAAATTGAAATTTTCATTGAAAGTCATGGAGATTAATTTCAAGTCATGGAAAAATGTCCTGAACAAAGAGAAAGTAACAGTAACTGAGGGAGCATTAGAAATCTTGAGTGATTTAACAGTATAGCTCATAAAAGCTATTAAAAGTGGAAAATTGAACGATCCCAAAATCAAATCTGAATTTTGAAATCTCATTGCATCCACTTCTATAGCAGCCGCTTGCCTTTTTATGCAATGTGATTTTACTGCTTGGACATCACTTATTTTTAATTTGCTGTTATTTTCAGCATTTCTTATGTTTCATATTCTGTAGTAGCAAAATTTACGTTCTTAGTTTTGCCCCGCCCATTCAAAAAAAAATGCAATTCAATTGCATCCGAGTTCGATTCCATCACTCATAGGAACTTTATTATTAAATTTATCAGAGTTTATCTTAATTTGTTGAAGGTTTGAGAAAATAAAGATATTTAGTCAGGCGATAGAATACAGAAAAAGAGGAATTATAATTCTCTAAAACAGTAGTGTCCGACATACCGGCTGCAAAACTAATCCATGCCACCCACTGCTACGTTCAATGTCATTAATCAAACATGTTCTGGAATTTCTGAACCTAATAATTTATATGCATTTGAAAATGTGCAAAGAAGTAAACAAAACAAGTATACTTTTGAAACAAAAGATTGATTCATAGCTGAATGGTTTTTTCAATAAAGATGTGGTTTAGAAACATAAAAAACAAAACTATGTGGTTTTACTTTAAAGAACCAAAATACTGTCATGTGGATGATTAAATGACACTAAAAGGCAACTTTAGAAGCAAATTTATTAAAACTTAGTGATGACTCATTCAACCTTTGCCCCATTCAATATCATTCTGCCTGTTTATAAAAAAATATCAGACATTTAAGCATCACCATATTTGTTCCACTGCATTTTAACTTTACTTAAATTTATGATGAAGACAAATAAGAATAGTTTAGTTTTTTAAGTGTACACTTACTTTTTTTTCATTATGAGTAAGTGCTTCAATGAGACTGTGGCATTCCATGTAAACGTTTTGATAATGCTCATTTCCAAAAATTAGCAAGTTTGAGATTAAATAGTGCTATTCTCTTTGTGTAATGAGGTCATGAAAATTTTCATTGAAGTCATGAAAAAGTCTTGGAAAAGTCATGGAATTTTTTCATCCAAATAGAGTACGAACCCTGTAGAAATTTCTACTGGAGACCTCTATACCTTTTTTTTTTCCCCGTAGCATCTGCAAGGAAAGTCTAAAATTGCGTTTTTAAAACTAAAAAGTTTAAAATTTTGGCCGGACCCCACTTCCTATCCGGTCAAAAATTTCTTTTTACTTTTCTTCTATATCTAATACTAGAGACCCGTCCCGAACTTGTTCAGGTTGAAAAATTATCTGTCTTATATAAATATTATGTGTATTTTTGTGTTTTAAAATATTATGGCATACAACATCTTTTGTTTCATTTTTATGAGGTTTTAGAAGAAATTGATTCACTTCATTTCCTAATCAAGGAAGACCAACCTTTTCTTCTCCTTGAACAATATAATCTTCCCGTATGTAACGTTATACGTTTGACCTTCAGTTTTGATGATGGTGATGACATAAGAAATTTTCATTGGAAATTGAAATTACTTATATTGGAAATGGAAATGTGCAAAGCACCGTGGGAGATTTCGAGAAATATTCCTGACTGACCTGCCGAGAAACAAATGGTGCTAGGTACGGTACTTTCTGATCATTTGGTTAGGAAAACTTAAAGCACCGATATGGTCACATGGTTCAACTACGACGACAGAACACACGTTTTGCGTGAACCTTCCTGTACTTTACTTTAAAATACATCACGGGGAAAAAAATCGTTGCTTTTAGGAAATGAAAGCTTCACTCTCTCTCTACGTTTTTATCTATTCTCAATTGACATATCGCAGTAGGAAATTTCATTAAAAAAAGCAGAGCTGGCTTTCTTATTGTCCTTTGGCAACAGGTTAAATCATGGCCCCAATTTCAGTTCTCGCTCAAAAATAGGTTAAAATAAATATTTATCATATAATATATATATATATATATATATATATATATATATATATATATATATATATATTATATATATATATATATATATATATATATAATATGCGTGATGGATTGAATCGGAAACGTTTTTATTAATTAATTAATTTGAACATTATATGGTTATATCTCCCAAATATTTAATATTTATTTTAACCTATTTTTGAGCGAGAACTGAAATAAATATTTAACCTGTTGCCAAAGGACAATAAGAAAGCCAGCTCTGCTTTTTGTAATGAAATTACCTACTGTGATATGTCAATTGAGAATAGATAAAACGTAGAGAGAGAGAGTGAAGCCTTCATTTCCTAAAAGCAACGGTTTTATTTCCCGTGATATATTTTAAAGTAAAATACAGGAAGGCTCACGCAAAACGTGTGTTCTGTCGTCGTAGTTGAACCATGTGACCGTATCGGTGCTTTAAGTTTTTCCTAACTAACTGATCAGAAAGTTCCGTACCTAGCAACATTTGTTTCTCGGCTCAAATCCATCTGAGTTTTGGCACCAATGTCAAGAATACTGTAAGGATTATCCAACTAATCAGTACATTATTAAAAGAAAAGATGATGGAATTTAAAGAAGAAACAAATTTTATTTCGTCCAGATAAATTACAACAGGGTTAGTTCTGTACACAAAAGATCAGTGCAGTGGGAGATCTTGATCTTTGGTGGACAGAACAAATTAGACAATATATGAAGTTTTAAAAGTTTTCGGTCAAAATATCGAACCGCTAATCGGTCAGAGTTGGCTTCGCTCACTGATCGGCTGGATTACAGTAACGTGGTGGCTAAGCGACTTTGGCTATAAACAATAGAGTCGCATAATCATTTGTTTACATTTTAAAGCTACTGTTAATGTAATTTATTGCATGCTTTGTTTATTTAACGAAATATTTCATATTGCAAAGAATTGTTTTTCGTTTTCAAAGAGTTTTTAGTCGTTTTAGTTGAAGAATGTGTTTATTTTACATCGGGGGGGGGGGGTGAGTGATATTCGCTTATTCAGAGAACTGTTTTTAGATTTATCATTTTTTTTAATACGATATCCTTTCGATTGTTTTATTCTTTTTCATATGGAGGGGTGTTGCAACAGAATTTTCCGTTTGTTCTAGATGGGTAGTTGGTTTTTTACGCTTAATTTCTGAGGACGCTTTTTATCCTTTTAGTATGGCTGAAGGAACAAACCATCAAATACGGGAGAAAAAATAGTTAATAAAACAACTGCTCATTGGGCATTAGATAAATCAAGTTCTAATAAACATACGCATTCTGACAACAAGCAGCTTTAAAATTTTTTTTTACTTATTTTTTTTTCAACAAAACGGTTCAAACACTTGATAGCCTACTGAAATATTTTAACTTTTCAATTTACCAAGTTTGAACAGAACAACGTCTGTCGGGTCCTCTAGTTAATATATAAAGATGAGTTGATTTTATTTAAATTTAAGAGAAACGATTTTACAAAATAATGCAATAAAAATAAAAATATTTGAAGCGCCCTTTTGAGCACGAACTGAGTCGATGATTTTAAACCTTTTTTTTAAATTATCGATTCTAGTATTCCTCACTATTTGCCATTTTGTAACCGACACTGGTAACAAAATGACTTTTGTTCTAACTTAGATTATAAAGGAACTTGATACCAGTTTACAGAGTAACAAATGCACTTGTGCAATGGAAGAACTTTAAACTAAGTAACTGCGATTGGTTGGTTGCTTCACTGCGCTAAATAATGAGGTTACGAAATACAAAGATATTGAAAAGTAATGAAAAGACCGGTCAAAAGAATCAACTCTTTTGAAATGAAGAAAAATGGAGATTTCTGGATGGCATTCAATCGTTAAATTATCTGAATGATCTATTCAGATGTTCCCCGCAGAAATAAGTTAGTATATAGACGTTACTAGCTTATTACCCGGCGTTGCCCGGCTGCTTCTCAATGCAACATATCATTTAGATAATTAAATGGATAAATTCTATCTAAATGACAGTAAAAAACTGCATTCACACCATTCTAGGCTCAAATTTTCAAAAGAATGTAAAGTAGCACAGAAAGTTGAGCATTTGCAGGAAAAATCGCATCAAGTAAAAACGAAAAAGCATGAGCCATGTTATCGGGGTTCTGTCAACGATATTCCTTGGTTCTGTCGTGTCCACTGGCACGTTGACTGCGGTTGAATCAGACGGGCGGAGCATATAATGTCTTAATGCAGAGACAAATGATTGTCTTGCATATCTTGTGGGATAACCTTTTGCGTGGTACTTCGAATACGAAAACCGTTGTGCTGCCTTTGACGGTTTTGTATACCTCAAGACATTAAAAGCATGCTATAGTACTCTTCACATACATTTTATTCTGGAAAAAAAAATCTTGGAGTGTTTTCGTAGAAAGTGTCGTTTATAAATTCAATGGCTGTTATCAGTTACAAATATATGCAAATTATGCCACCCTTACAATATTTTCAGGTATGAAAATAATCTTCAATGACCCAAAAGCTAAACAGATAGTCCACTGTACAGAAAATAAGGAATTCGGTCATTGTTATTAACAGCCGTTAACATTCCGTTTTACGGATAATTGGCGGTGTTTTTACTTTCAAGGTTTCACGTGCAGGTTTTTATAATTTTTTGTAAGTGTTCAGGAATGTAAGCACATTCCGTAGAAAACGTTCACTTAGTACAAATAACTTCACAAAATGTGTCTGTTTGCCCTTTCCGTGACGATTTAGTAGCATGCCGTGGAGTAATATTAGATAAGTGTAAATTGCATAAAAAGACGTACGTCAACTACATTTTTTTTCCTATATTTATGTCAAATTTAAGTTTTCGTAGTTAAAAATGACAGTTAGATATTAATATTGGTGTCTTGCACCGATTCAAAATTTGTCTTGATTAAAATTTTATTTCAAATTTTTAAAACCTCACACTTGCCGTAAATGTTGTACACGATAACTCAAACTGATGCAGGTAGTAAGAGCACTTATTTAAGTTTGCTGCTCTGAAGTATTCCTTTGAGAAAATCGAAATTTTAATTTGCAGAGGCACAGTCGTCATTAGGGGTAAGAATGGTTCCACAGAATAATAGTTACCATAGAAACAGTTACAGTTATTATTTTAAGATACATAAAGCATTAAAAATGGAGTACGTGGACGCGAAATTATGGAACGAACTATATAAAACCCGTCAATTGAACTGCCTTGTAGAAAAAGAAATAGACGTGCACATTTTGGTCACTATCCGCGTCATTTTTTAAAAATTATTTGCAGGCTATGAAATTAAAAGAAAAGAAAAAAAAGTCTTGTTTTTACTTACAACTGTATAATAGACAATTCTTTTGTTTATGTTTTACAAAAGCTTGTTGCACATTCTGTTCCCCATATCCACAGCTCCAAAACGAAGGAAATGTTATTTCCACGTTTAGAAACATAATCCAAATACTAAAAAGTTAAATTATTCAAAATTTTCTAAATTTAACTCAAATCTTGCTATTAAATACAATTCTTAGTCCCCCTTCCAGCAGCAAAATGAAATACATTTTTTTAATGAACCCAACCTTAAGCATGCAACATAAAAATTATCTATTTGGGAAATAGGTAAATTTCACATGCATTTAAAGTACTTAATCGCCTGCCCTTCTGACTTATTGATCGTGATACAGTCTCACTGGAGATTTTAATTTCTTGAAGTTTAAAGAATGATGTATTGCGGTTAGCGGATATACGTGAGATACAAATTGTTTCACCTTATCCCTCCACTGTGAACAGAGTTGCTTCTATAACACGTATGCGTATCCATTTTTATCTTACAGCATTTTTTCAATGACGGTAGAATTACTTAGTGGTAGTTACAAACAGTAATATTTTTCGATTGTTTACAACCAAGTCAGCGAAGATGCTCCTTCAAGTGTACTATTGCTTCGAGCGTTAAAATAATATAAAATTTTAAACGATTAAGAAATTTGTTTACGTAAAAAATGGAGACATTTTAGGCATTTTTAAAGTTTAAATTCAAATTAATATTTCTTTACATTTTTCAAACTTTAAACTTTTACCCTTCTAAAACTATGAATTCTGTCGTATTAAATTTTCGTGTGGTTTCGAGTCTAAAGGTGCACAGCCTTTTATTCTACCACACATTAGCAATCCTAGTATGATAGTTTATGTACATGTAATGAACCCCATGACTATCCTCCCCCCTCGAAAGATAAATTCAATCTACGCTACTATGCACAAAAATGATTATTTTACAATTCATTAGCCATATTAGTATTTTTACCCCTGATCTTTGACAACCTGGAGCGGTTTCTGTGAAACTTAGGTGAACTGAATTAGGTAAATCATGGAATAGTATAAATAACATATACATATCGATTTGTTTAAGGATAATACAATACTAAATTATATTTCCGATGCAATGATGTCGTTTTAATATAAATTTAGTACTCTAATTGTAAAACTGTTGCAGGTTGTACTTCGATAATACCTATCTCATTTTGTTATTTTCTGTGGAGTTTATGTACAGAAAATAGTGATCAAAATTTCGTTTACTGTTACGGTATTATTAATTGAAAACTTATTAGCGAAATGCGCAAGCAAATTGAAGAAGAACCACCGATGGTGATTTCAATGCATCCATGTGTCTTTGCAGGGTGCAATTTAAGAACTACTGAAAGACAGCATTTCTTTTTCGTTCGGCTTTCTTGCCAAACATGCTATACACTTGTCGCGGATCGACATTAACAGCCATGTTAAGGATACTTTTTGTGTTGATTTCATTTAAAATATCTCCTGGTGGTTATATGTTGTTAACCATTTTCATTTGCTTTGAACCAAGGTTCACAAATACCGATATAGTTGAATCGAATTACTTAAAGATTCGACGTAAATCAAGGAATAGTATAAAGAAAATTTACAAATTGCAAATTGATTTGATAAGGATCATAGAACATTAAATAAAATTTCTGTTGCAAGGATGAAATAGATGTGGTTTTAATAAAAGTAGTCTAATGCTGAAACAGTCGAAGATTGTACGTCAATATTGAATGCAATATTATTACCTTACTCATGTTTGTATTTTCCTGCTATTAACGGGATAAACACTGATCAAAAATTACACGAAGCCTTACTGTTGTGGATTTTATAATTAAACAATATTTAAAAATTATAATCAAACGGTAGCATTTAAATTAAGTAGCACCATGAGTAGCATCAATGGACCCCTGGGGCTTCGTAGTTTGCCGTTTAAGAAACGATGTACAGCATCATTCATTATATATACGGCATTCTCACAAAACATGCTTTAACGCTCATCACTAAACGGCATTGACGGCCATCGTTTAGGATACGTTTTGTGTTGTTTGCATTTAAAATTGCTCCTGGTGGTTATATGTTAATAACCGTTTGCATTTGCTTTGAACCAAGGTTCACAAATTTAATGATTAAAGACAATCTTTGAAGAAACTTCATCTAGGGCAGTTTTTTACGGGCTTTTCATTTAGACTAAATTCCTAACTATACAAAAATTAGTTCGTGCAGAAAAGAGCAATTTTATGACTCAAAAAATGAAATTAGACCTCTTTGAGTATTTTTAAAATTCCAAAAACCCGCCTATATGAATTCCTGAGCAACAATTTACCTTTGTGCCAAATTTGGAAGAAATCCGACGAAAACTGTGGATTTGTATAAGGAACATACACACATACCCACAAACATGCATCCATTTTTATATATATAGATTCGTACATGTTTATCGTTAATTATTATTTCAGTTTTAATATATTGGGATCAGTGCATCATAGGGCAAGCATAACAATTTTTAAAATTATTTTAATTGCTGACAATCTACTTAACTACTATTTTTAATGATAAAACATAAAAAATCCAAATATTTAAACAAAATCAAATTTAGTTTTAAACTACTTCTATATAAATAAAACCAAGAATATATTTGTATGTGTGTTAGGGAGGGAGAGGGGGGAGGGGGGCAAATTCGCAATTTTATTGTTGATACTTTTTTTTGGACGTTCCATCGATTGGTTAAGCTTTAGACAAGGAACTCTGAATAATAGTCACCGGCTACCAAAATCACAAAAATAGGGTAGCCACTTCTGCCCTTTTGGTAGCCATATGTGCAAAAAGTAAATAACCTATTCGCTATTAGTAATATTAACAGCAAATTAAAAGATTATAACGCTCTGCAAAAACAACAAACAAAATTTCACTGGATATCTCTTTCTCTTTATGGTAAATAAAAGTCAGGTTTCAAAGAAATTCTGGAAGGAAGTCTGTGGCGGACCTGCGTCCAGGAGACCTCATAGCACCTACAGCCGTGAAATTTTGTACAAAATTACTTCGAGCCCCGGGGGTGTGCACCGGGGGTTTTATTTATTTTTTTTAATTCGAATTAGTTTTTTGTAATTATTATTATTATTATTTATTTTTTTTTTTTTTTGATCTCAAAAATCGCGTAAATTGCCCATTATTGCCTATTAAAGGGGTGAAAAATTACTTGCATATATTAATATTATATATCGTTGGAAAGGGTAGAATTTTCCGCGTCCTATGCAATTTTTTTCAAGGCTCTAACTTAAATGCAGCTGGAGATATTTGCGTTTTTAGCTCGAACTGTCTTAAGCTTCGCTAAAATTTAGGCACTACTTTCTTTATTAAATCTATCAGTAAAAAGCGAAGGAATTGTCCCACAGTTTTCTTTTTGACACCACTTGAAAGAGCGGTTTTTTACTCTACTTCTAACTCTACATTTGGTCGAAAAACTTAAGATTCTATCTCCAAAGGAAGAAAAGTTACAAGCCGTTAAAAATAAAGTTCGAATAATTTTACATCCATTAAAATTATTGATGTTTAATTTGGCGTTGCTACAGTTACGTCTTTTCGATTTGCATGTTTCTTATTCACAAACTTTAAGGGTTTCGATTTTAACGGAAAATCTTAGGCTCAATTCAATTCAATTCAAGAATCAAGCTAAAGAGCAAAATATATTACTAGAGACCACGAATATGAAAGCGCCTTTTAAAACTTACAAAACCTGCGGTTTTCCAATGCTCAGGAAGGCCTTAGCACTTACGGCTCTGCAAGTTGGTACAAATTATTTTGAAACCCGTGGAAGGGGTGCTCTTTGTTCCAAAGGGAGCTCGTAATGCGTTTTCAATCTTTTCTTTTTAATTGACGATTTAAATCTTTGCGAATCAAATAAGATTGCGAAGCAATCTTCGGGGGTTGGTGATTGCCGAATAGAAATATGCTTGCCAAATAAGAAATTTTTAGGAGGCCACTGTGACCTCCCATCGGGGTGCCCCTGAATGCAATACATCCTTATTTTTAAAATTTGTATCAGCAGAGGGGGAAAATCCCATTTTGAATTATCATTTTCAACTCCGGAAGGGGGCGGGAGTAAACTCGGGCCGCCTGTACGAAATCCGGTCGTCCGGTAAACATATCCGTGTACCAATATGTAAAAGTGGAAGGAAAAATAACAAATTCGCTATTTCATTGATACAAATTCTATTTTAGGACACTACATTAATTTGACCTGTTGGGTATTTTTAATGCAATGCAATCCTTCTTTTTTTCAGGTTGCATCAGAAAATGGCGGACGAGTGCAGCAGTCCGCAGAATGATGGCGGGGAATTCTCTGGATCCAAACTCAAATCGTCCTCCTCTTCCTCCGTAGCGTGAGTATCTTTTAAAATTTTGCTACCTGTATGATCCTGACTCGATTTTTCCTGGAACGGGAGATAAATGCAATATTTTACTTTAAAGAGCGGACCTGCTTCTGTGCTCTGTAACTGTAACCATAGCAACATTCTGACGTCAGACCTGAAAATAGGAATCTGCAATAATGCAATAGCTGGCAGTTTCGAGCAAATTCGAATTACATTTCCAATGTTTTTTTTATTATTATTTTGTTTGTTGGTTTTTCAAAGAACGAACTAAATGAGCAAGTTGAAAAAATAATTCATATAAAAAAAATAAAAGAAAAAGATTGAAAACGTATCCGTGCTTTTTCGAAACTGGGAACTTTTCTCCAATCTTAAAAAAAAAAAAAACACTTAGTTCTGTATTTCTTTCTTTTCCAGTCTAGCTCATCTGAATTGGAACTCTTTTTTGTTGATTTTTGAAGTAAAGCATTTGATCGTTTAATATTCTACTTTGCAATATGTATCCCCCCCCCCCGCCCCCGCGCAAAAGTTTTCGGGAAATCAGTTTAAAGGGTAATCGAATATTGCAATGTATAATTGAAAAGGTATTTCCCAACCGAGCATGATTTTACTGAACTCAATATTAAATGTTTTGTTTCAATATGCATTATATTTGTTTTTTAGTCAACGAATTTAACTTTTTTTTCCCCCGACGATTTCTATGTGCAAAAATTGCTCTTGACAGCAATCCAAAAAAGAAAAATGAAAGAAAGAAAAGGAAGAAACGTATGATATTGTAAAATTTTATTACAAGAAATAGTTGTTTTTAAAATTTAATATATATATATATATATATATATATATATATATATATATATATATATATATATATATATATATATATATATATATATATATTGTGTTATGGTAGTGGAAAATGTTTTATTCAGTTACAAAATTTTGATTGCACAATGAATTAATACAGCAACTGTTGCTACAGCAATTTACATTGAATTGCATATATTGACGACTTATATTTCGCAATGTTTTTTTGTCGTGATAAATCGGCAAATTAGCGTTAAAAATGCGATGGCTTTTTCGGTATCAGTTAGACAATATATAGCGGATTCCCATTTAAAAATGTGAGTGTTTGCAATGTAATATGAGTCTCCGTAAAAAAGTCTTTTCTGCATCGGTTAGCAAGAAGTTAATGTTGTACGCTTGTTAGTAAATAAAATTTTAAATATAAAAATTGCAAGTGACACATGTGCTAAAAAGATTCAAGATAAAATGGAGTACTGGTGCGCAGGTAGCTGTCGGAGCAAATGTTATTGGCTTCTCAACCAGCGAGGACTCCTTCATAGGTTTTAGCTTGTTTTTTGTTTTCGTTTCATTTTGAACAGTATTTTTCTGCAGTAAATTCTACAGATTCGTGCAGAAAGCAAAAATTAACTTTCTTCTGCAAAACTAGTCTGCAGACTTCATCAAGAACCTGCAACGGGCGTCGCAGAGTCGCGCTGTTTCTGCTATGTACGTATTTAAAATATTTTTTGGTCACTCTTAGGCACTATTTTATTGTACTTTTGTTCTTTTTGAACGTCCCAGTTAATTTTGGTTGTTAAAATTTCAGGTAGACTCAAAAAAATTTTTAAAATTTAACAAAAATAAAATAAATATAACTAAATAATTTTTTTTTTTAGTTTGTAAGTGCCATTTCGTACCATTTTTAACACCCGACACAGAAAGGAAGGGGGGTTATAAGTTTGACGTGTCTGTGTATCTGTCTGTGGCACTCTAGCGCCTAAACTGATGGACCGATTTCGAAAAAAAATTTTTTGTTCGGAAGAAGAGTTGATCGAAAGTGTTCTTAGCTAGGTTGCATCTTTGGATGACATTAATTAACGAAGATGTTAATTAAAAACCTCTAAAAGTTTTTTTTGTTGCGATTTTTGTAGTGAAAACATAGTTAAAAGTTTTAAAATTTAATACCAAAATAAAGAGATATTTTTTCCTCGTCTGATAGAATGTGTTTGGAACCTCCATGTTTCGTAGAATTCGAATTATAACGTTTTTAAAGCATATTTTAATAACTGCTAAGCCTTTATTCACGCGATTGATAACCGAATTAATTATTGGCCGATAAGGAATTAAAAGCAATGATTTAAAATTTTTATCTATTACCAGTTTTTATTTAATAGCAAATAAAATACTTGACATTGACTTTTAATAATATAAGGCTTTTAAAAGTATTTAATTTTCCCTCTTGATTCTACAGTTGCGACTCAGTCGGGGATTTTTAAAATTTTTAATTTTATATCGTTGATTGTTACAGGTTTAGAAAAGAGTATAAGGGTTGGGAAAATTAGGAATACAGTGGCCGCCGCTTGTATGAATAACGTTTGCTCTTAACTGGTTTGATTCCATAAAGCGGTTTATTCAATTAAACTGGATTTTGTTCTGTTTTTGACAATTTGATTCATTAAAGCCGTTGATTCAATTAACCACTGATTCAATTAATCGGCATCCACTGTAACACATAACTTAGTGGAAGTTATTTTAATTAAACTTAAAAAAGTGCAAGTACTTAACAACTGGATTATTTCTGAGGGACGTGGGAGTACTAATTACACACAAGTTGAGTTTTGATTAAATGAACGGATTTTGACTGACCTAGCGATTTAAAGAATCTACCGATTTGTTTGATGATTCAAATATGTTTCCTCTTTTCTTTCAAATTTGCCATTCCTCTCTTTGCCCGCCTCCTTCCACCTATATACTATACATGGGTGTCACTTTTTTTCTTGTTTAACCCCATTGCTATCTTTCAAGAAAACTGCTGTAAAGGGGCATTTTTTTAATTCATATTGTACAAACAATTTTATTTATATATAAATAAAATTGTTTGTACAATATACGTATTTTTTTATGTTTAGAATGTTTTTTTAGCTTGAACTTTATCTACTTAAGCTCGAAAACAGATCACGGGCACGAGAAATAAGCGACGAAAGCTTAGCCTGTGATTTTGACAGACGCGAGCGGGAAGGGTTTGTGATTTCGCGTTTTGTTTTTACCCTTCACTTTTCTATTTTATTGCTGAAGAAGCTTAAGGTTTCCTTTTTGTAGTTCAATTTGGCTATTTTGTTGCATTATTTCTATTTTTGCTTAGTGAAGGAGTTTTAACTCCTAAACACGTAGCGCTGTAATTTCTCTCTCTCTCTCTCTCTCTCTCTTTTAATACGGGGAGGGGGGATCTTAATCCATTGTTTCTCTTTATGTTGCGTGGCGCAAAGTTAAAAAGGTTATAATTTCGTTACATGTAATCTTCTAGTTAATGGTGAATTAAATTGCTTGCTAATGCAGTTTCGGTAACGTTGTTTTTTAGTCGTAGAAAAATGTTTACACGAATAATATCAATAACAGAGGCGCAATTAAATCTGAAAAGAGAAGCTTAAATTAACCCTAGCGTCATTGACCAAAATTTTCCCTTACTCTCAATAACCGGGTACCCATGTTGAATTCCGAAGATTTTAGAGCAGGAAAATCTTTTTTTTTTTTTTTCCTATTTTTCTTCTATTTAATTGAAACGTTTTCTTCCACCCTCAACTTGGGAAATGTGTGTAGCTTGTTTTTACCAAAAAGTAAAATGGCTTATTGCTTTTCCAACATTTTATATTTACGTTACACGCTAAATGGTCCGTTAGAAAAAAGTTTCTTCATTTTTTTTTTTTTTTTTTTTTTGTAATACTGGATGTATTAGGTCTTACGCTTTGGTATTTCATAGTGATTTCCTTTATTTATACAGTGATGTTCAACTTACTGTCCGCGGACCACATGCGGCTCGCGAAGCTCATACATGTGGCCCCGTGCATCGAAAAATATTATCTAATTTTTATCCTCACTGTCATTTGCTCTACCTTTGCTGTCATGCCGTCTGACATTCGTAGGTATACTCAAAAAAAAAAAAAGACAGATCATATATCCCAACAGAAATATTATTGTCTACATATCGAGAGATACGAAGATCCTAATTCGGTATCACTGACGATGTAACACTATGTTTGTTCACCAACAAAAAGAAAAAAGGCCGTAATATTGTTTTCCACGTCACACCATAACAAAAGCAACTTTGGAGCAACCAAAAGTCACAATTTTGTTTTATAACAAAATCTGATGTTGACACGATTGATCAAATGTTTCGATAATTTCGAAGCATTTGATCAAATAATGATAAACATTAGGTGCAATACCTTCTGAAATATAAAAAAAAATTAATCCATATTATGAGTGCAGTCGAGTCCCGACTTACGCATGGGATACGTTCCAAGGCCCCTCGCGTAAGTTGAAATTTCGCGTTGTAGAAAAGAGTATCTCTAAAAACTTTTATAAACATATCCAATTATTTTAGACACTTGTTAACACCACCTCAAACTGTTAAAAACCATTTCTTAACTATACATTACTATTTCTTACATAAAAAATTAAATTTTTATTTGTATTTAAAAAAAAAAAACGTTTTATTCCGCAGAAAATACTGCTACGATGCACAAAATCAATGATCAATGGTAAAAAAAAGCCAAATTAAACCAGTACGGTTCGTAAAGTATGTAGTAAAAAAAGCAAATGCACTATAGTTGTAATGTACAGTAGATCCAGTAATGATATTTGTAACGAAAAGTGAAGATGATGATGATTTATGTTGTGTGATCAAAACGTTATTTTTATATATTGTTAAACACACAATACAGTTACTTCACTTGTTTTTTTATAACGTTTCCATCTGTTGGTTTCTTAAATTCACAATACAAGAGCAGCTTCCATTTTCATAATTTTTGCATTTTGTTTAGATACTGCTCGGTGAACTTTTACGAATTTCCTTTTTTTGACTTTTAATTGCATACATATGGAAGATTCACTCATTCCTAATTGTTGTGCTATGATCGACGCATTTTAAAGTTGTCAAACACATAAAATCTTTAGCTTTTCTTTAATTGTCGGAATTTTTTTCTTTTTCTTTCTATCTTCACAAACTTTATATGAAAAAGCGCTCATAGGTGTTATTACACGAATTATATTTCATGAACTTTTATAATTAGAATGAAAAAAATAAATTTAAAATTAGGAGTAGAGTTATTTGTGTAAGCGATGTTCAGATTAGTACGGTGTGGGAACATCCGCTGCGAGTGATGCTAAAGGGGTGATGGTGCATTCACCCAAAAGTACATTTTTAGTAACCAATAACAAAGTCGATACTTACACACAGCTATTCTCTTTCGAAAAGTTTCATGTTGCCGGCGAGGAATTCGCGTTATGTCTAAAATTCTTTACTGGTGAAAAAATCGCGTTATAGCCATTTCACGAAAGTCGGATCGCGTTGTAGCGGGAGTCGATATACTTAATTTCATTTAAAATCTTAATTATATCTGTAAATGTAATTGGAAATTATCATAACGCAGAACCGTAACATGGGCACAAGCCAATTTGCGAGAAAATTCACCATACATTATTTGTAAATATACAGGTGAACCAAAAGCCCTTTTAATTTTCTATTACGGTCAAAGCCGTGCGGGTACCACTAGTATTGAATATAGGTATAAAAATTTTAAATGCTAAAAAATTACCCCCAAAACTTTTTCGGAAAACACGGTTACAACTTTCTTGAATTCATATTCATGTAAATAACAAGGATTCAAAGCAATTTTACAAAGACCTAGTTAGAAAGGGCAAAAACTATGATAAACGTCGCAAAAAGGTACCCGGGTACTCGGTCATTGACACAAGGGTTAAACTAACTTGTCCTGATGTTTCTTAATCTCCATTGTTGTAACTTTTAAGTTTTTTCAAACGTATTACATTTTACGAATTTTTATTATGAAACGGTAAGTTATTAATTTAATAAATAAATAAAAAGAAAGAATTTTCATTATTATACTTAAATAGCATTTCCGTTGTTCTAAAAATCTAAAGGAACGTTAAATATTTGTTTAGGGGGGAAATGAAAACGGAGTGAATCTGTTGACATATTTTGTAAACATCCGTTTGCTTTTAAGCCTGTTTATTTTTCTTTCACATACATTTTTAAATTTTCTCTCTTTCAGGTATTTCTAACGCCATAAATAATTGAATTTTTTGATGAAAATTTGCTTTGTGTATATGTATTTCGCCTTAACAATGGCACTCAGTTTTTCAGGCGCTGTATTATTTTGTGTTTCAAAAATTTCGTCACTCCTTTTTAGAACTATGTCACGGACTTAAGGGAAATATTATTCAAGCCATAGGGCATGTTTCAGTTAGTTATTTATCTGTTCTGTTTTAATGTTTTAATATAAATAATGTTTTTCAACTGATCGGAAAAATCGTGGAAACTTCCAACCGGTCTTAAGAATTGAGGACTCTATTATTGAGCGCGTTGAAAATCCCAAATATCTGGGAGTGATTCTAGATCCAGAATTGAGATTTACAAAACATAGGAAATTTACAGCAAATAAAGGTCTAAAGAAATTGAACATTCTCAGCAAACTCTGTGGCACAAACTGAGGATCAAGATCATCAACATTAAAAAGTACCTACTGCATTGACATCAGGCCGTTACTTGAGTATTGCTCCCCCCTTTGGACATATGCGTCCGAATCTGCCAAAGACACTTTAGACTCAGTCCAATATAGAGCATCCAAAATTATCATTGGTGCAGTGTCATCTGTTAATAACACCAAGGTTTAACTCGAAGTGGTCTTGTTTCCGAACGGAAGACAGAAACTTGCTACTGTGTAGTTCACAAATAAAATAATCAGAAGCCACAATAAAGACCACATTTCTTACAGAGCTTTCAAAGCTTGGACAGGCACATCAAAACTTCAGCGATCATCAACGCTGCAGACAGGGATATCAGAGACAGAGAGGCTATTCATCTTGCCCATTCTTCCCTGGACATAACTCAAGAACCACTCTTTCCTTTTAGACCTCCTAAAAGTACTAAAATCAATACTTACCTACTTGAATCATGCTGTAAGAAAGAACCAACTGAAATTTTATTACAGAAAGGCGAAGACACTGTTCGTTCACTTGCCAAAGAAAACAGTTTTAAGGTCAATTACTCTAAAACGTCAGAGTCAATAAATAGCTTTGAGCAAGAGCTGTAATCATGTTCTACGTGGTGTAGTTTTAGAATCATGTCAGAAAACCATGAGATCTAATCATTTTACTTTATTAAATGGTCTCAAAAATGATGATTTCAGAATAAAAGAGCGTTTTTTCACGAGTTTATATGCGTGCTACTCAAAATATTACAAGCTCAAACTCACATAAATACTAGAACGAATCAACAGCCAAATGTACTTTAATCTCTCAAAGTTTCATGCTTCCAGTGTTATAAAATTTTCTGTAACCTTGACCACTCAACATGGCAATTCTTTTCACAAAGCTGATCCGCCATTTTAGAGCACTAGACACTCGAGCCAAAACATTATGACCACCCCTACATTTTGCAATGAACTCGCCTGGATGACGTGGAAGGCACGTGATCACGTGGAAGTGGTCTTTAACTGCTGCTGGAGAATCTGAAGAATCATTCTTCCACTTACTTCTGTGTGTGATGGGAAAGGCTGTGGATCTAAGCGACTTTGATAGAAGGCAGATTGTAATGGCTCGAAGCTCGAAGGCTCGGAACAAGTATTTCAGAAACTGCACGACTCGTGGGTTGTTCGCGACCTACAGTTGTTATTACTTATGCAAAGTGGACGAATGACGGTGAAACCAGCAGTAGACGACATGTTCAGGGCCGATCCTAGCAGGTGTGCAGAGTGTGCACCGCACAAGGGCGGCCGAAGCAAGGGGCGGCCGCAGGCCGCATCATGTAGTACTTATAATCAAGAAAAATTCCTCAAGAATTTCTCACAAGATAACTTATAATAAGCCGAATAAATATGCTGAATTTTAAATGTTCAATTATCAAAGTAAGTGTCGATTTCCCGACAGCATATAGCATAGTTTAAGAACAATAGAACGTTTGGGAACATTGTGTTGGTTTATTGTCCGTTAACTCTTTACACGCATGCTTCATTTGGTTGCAAAAATTTGTGACAGAACCGGTAATCAGACATGGATACAGGGGAGGGGAAATGGCCCCCTCCTGAAGCATGAAAGGGTGCCTTCTAAAAGGGGCACCGAGGGCGGCCACTAATGTTTACCCTCCAAGCTTTTATAGACCTAAACAATGAAAACATTTTTGACTTATATAAAAAAAAAGCTATACTGATTAGATACTCTCATCATAAGCATTTCAAACAACAAAATCTGTGTTCAATAATCGTGGATGCGTGGAAAGAAAGTGGAAAATTGCGACTCCTTTGAGAGTCAAACATATATTTATGACGAACTAAAATTTTGTAATTTTCCCACTTGACGGCATTTTTTTCGAATTAAAATCCCGAATGAACTGCCCCGTTTCAGATCAGGTAGGAGGACAGGGCTCTTGCACTGGGTAGTAAGTTTAAACGAAGATCCAAAAGGACGCCATGACCTCCTTGACGGGATTAAAGAAGGCTTAAAATTGCGTTTCTAGGACTTCAATTTCAGAACATTTCACTGGTTGAACCACCGATCTTAAGGACCCAATTAAGTCTCTGATTCACTCCTTCCACCTTAACTTAATCAAACATAGCCTAAAAATGTTGGCTCCGAAATCTAAAATGCGTTTTTAAAGGACAACCTTTCCTAATATCATCAAAAATTGCTTAATGACATTTTTCGGATTTCTTTTTCGAAATTTTTGCGAAGGATTTTTTGCAGTTACTACCAAAGACAGTCTCAGTTAGCGTCTTTAGAGAAGCCCCTAATCCCACCCCCTCTCACTTAATTTATTGAAAAACAAACTAAAATTACTTTTTTCAGACATTAGTTTCAAAAACTTTCGGGAAAGGACCCCGGATCCCCCTTTTTTCCAATGCAATCACTATACCTCAAAATTTCATTTTTAGACTGTTCCGTGGAGCCACAGAACCCTTCCTGCCTAAACTGGCCTGAAATTGACTTCAGTTTCTAAGAACAGTTCGTGAGGGCACACTGAACCCCCGCCCGTTTTTAGCCCCATCGTTGTCAAACAATGCCTAAAATACGTTTTTTGGGACTTCAATTTCTAAAAAATTCCGGAGGAGAACTGCTTGGCTTATGTAACTTTTTACTGCGCTAATGCATGCTTATCAATCGTCGAGGTGAGTTGGACAAAAGTCTATAGTTGTATTTTTCAGATATTAATATCGAAAAATATCCGTAAGATCCGCCGAAGCTTCTCAGTATCGTTAACGTCATTAAAGATAGTATAAAATTGCGCTTTTAGAAACATCCGATTAAGAGCCTCAAAACCCTTCCTTCTAAAAAATAGCCTATAATGGATTTTAGTTCTGAAAAATATTTCGGTTCGGAATATTTTCACGTTTCCCCTATCGTTTTCAAATATGGCCCAAAATGGGTTTTTAAACAATAATGAAGAGAAATTACCGGAGGAAAGCCGCCATATCCCCTACTATCACCAAAGACAGCCTAAATTTGCGGTTTAAATTTCAATTTCGAAAACCTTCGATGGGAGACGATTGAATCTCCCTCCCTTTAGCAACGTCAACAAAGGTAACCCAAAATTGCGTGTTTAAAACTTCAGTTTCGGAAAATTTTCGGGAAGAGCGCCGATTTTTCCTACGCTACGGTTACAAAAAATAGCTTCAAACTGATTTCAATTTGGAAAGAATTTTAGGAAAGAACATCAACATTACTACCTCCTGAAGTCTCGAAAAATTTCCTAAAATTGCGATATTTGACATCAATTTCGAAAATTTCTCCATGCACCTTGAGTATACCCGACTCTTTCGTCGTAGCAACCGAACCCAACCAAAGATAACCTAAAACTATTTTTCATACGCCAATTTCGATAATTTTTTTTCGGAGTAATCCCCCCTCTCCTGATTCCCCCCCCCCCCCCCCCCCCCCCCGCTTCCCAATCTTCCGTCCTTCCTCTGATGTCACCGACGACAGACTATAAAATGCGTTTTTAAGACTAGTAAATTTTGGTATCTATTACTTTTTTCAAAGATATAAATTGTTCCTAAGGAGTTTCTTACTATAAAACTTTTCTTCCTTTTTATAAGTTCATCATTCTTCTGTTTTTTTTTCCTTTCTTTTTTAAATTTGAACTTGGTATAGAAATTTAAAGAAAGATTTATATGAACGTTAAAGATGAGTCAAAATATGCAAATTACTCTTGAGGGGCGGCACATTAGGTCTTTGCACACGGGCGGCCGACACCCTAGGATCGGCCCTGGACATGTTATTGGACGTCCACACGCTATCGAAGAAAAAGGTCGTCGGAGACTGTCTCGCATGGTGAAGCAAAACCGAAGCCAGACAGTGGCTCAGCTGACAGCCCAATACAATGCAGGGCCAAGTAGAATAGTATCGAAGCACACTGTTCAGCGGACACTGTTGGATATGGGGCTATGCAGCAAACGTCCCACTCGTGTGCCTTTGCTGACCAAGCGTCACCGCCAACTGCATCTACGCTGGGCCCGGGAACATCGCGACTGGTCCATGGATCAGTGGGAGAGAGTTGCCTGGTCAGATGAATCACGTTTTGTCATGCATCACGGCGATGGCCGTGTCAGGATACGCCGTCTCCCGGGCGAACAGTTGCTCCCTCAATGTACAGTAGGTCAAACACAGGCCGGTGGTGGCGGTTTTATGCTTTGAGGGACGTTCTCTTGGGCGTCTCTGGGACCCATGGTTGTGGTACAGTAGACCCTGAATGCTACAGGGTATCTGAACATCATTGCGGACCAGTAGCACCCTTACATGGCCTCTGTTTTTCAGCTGGAAATGGAATGTTCCAACAGGACAATGCCCCGTATCACAAGGCTAAAATTGTGTTGGAGTGGTTCAAGGAACATGATGCTGAATTCCAGTTAATATCCTGGCCGCCTTACTCACCGGATCTCAATCCGATAGAACACATTTGGAATGTCATGAGATGGCAGCTCATAGTTCAAAGACCACCAATTCGCAATATCTCGGATTAGCGTAACAATTGCTTAAACATCTGGTACAATCTGTCTCCGGCCATCTACCAAGGACTTGTGGCATCCATGCCAAGGCGGGTTGAAGCTGTGTTGCGCGCTAAAGGTGGGCCAACTCGTTATTGACAGGTGGTCATAATGTTTTGGCTCTTGAGTGTATTTTGGAGATCATAGATGCTCAGGATTCGGATCTTGGAAACTGAAAATTTGCATAGGTTAGTTTGAAAGACATCTCTACACCTCTATAAAATTTCATCCCATTCGAGAATGATCTAGCAGGGACAATTTGAGAAATTTAGGTCAGTTGATGTGGAATCACCCTGATATAACATTGTGACAATTCACTTGCATATTTTGTTAGTTTTGACTTGATAATGATCATAAATCAATGCTATATTTTAGGAAGAGTACGTATTGCAATTGGGTAAGAGATTGAGTTCATAATTACAGTAGAATTAGCACTACTGAGTGATAAACTTCTATAAATAAACAAATTTATTAAATAAGGCTCAAAAGTAAAAATATAAATACATGTATATCGTCCAAAAAAGAAAAAGTAAAGGAAAAAACACAGATTTGTTAGACAGAGACAAAAGATGGAGGTGAAATGTGCATAATGATTATATCAGAGTGATTCCACGTCAACTGACCCGATTTTTCGAACTGCCCCCGCTCGATCATCCCCGAATGGGATGAAATTTTATGGAGGCGTAGAGATGTCTTTGAAACTAACCTGATGCTACTTTTCAGCTTCCGAGATCCAAAATCTAAGGATATATCCAAAATATAGTGCTCCAAGATGGCGGATCGAATTTTTGAGAAGAATTGCCATGTTGTGGTCAAGGTTACAGAAAATTTTATTACACTGGAAGCATGAAACTTTGGGAGCTTAAAGCACATTTGGCTGTTGATTCGTTCCTAGTATTTATGCGAGATTGTGCTCATAAGATTTTTAGTAGCACTTATATAAACTCGTGAAAAAACGCTTTTTCATACTGAAATTATCATTTTTGAGACCATTTAATAAAGTAAGGATGATTAGATCTCATGGTTTTCTGACATGAATCTATAACTACTTGACGTAGAGCATAATTACAGCTCTTGTTCAAAGTTATTGACTCTGGCGTTTTAGAGTAATTGACCTAAAACTCTGATTCGTTTTGTTCAAATTATCAACTTTGAGACAGTGTAGTTAAAAGTTGATTAATTGCCATGGGGTTCTAACCTGGACCTTAAACTACACCTCTCGGATTACAACTCAGCTGTGCCCCAAAGTTGTTGAGCCGTAGCGATCAGAGTTATTGACCTCTAAACTTGGGCATTTTTAAAAAATCATCGACTTTGAGACCGTTTAACTACTAAAACCAAGAGACACAAAAGCTATTTTATATTTTTCTTAGTACTATACTGTGGTGAGTAGTTAATAATATACTTATTTCCGAGGGTTACTCACGTCTTTAGCAGATATCCGGGCCCAAACAAGGTTAAAAAAAAGTAGCAGTTTCAATTCACCTTTGCCCTCATAGCCGTGAGTGAGTCACCAAAATATTTATGCTAGCGTGTACCTAGTATCAAGTAATATCCACATTTAAAAGAATTGGCTTGGTTCACTCATTGCTTTTGAAGCAAAGCAATCGTATATTTAGCTGTTTTGTTTCAAGACCTTAAACTTTGACCCCCCTACTCAAGGACAAACAAATCAGTTTTTTAGAAAAAAAAAACTTCACTTTTTCTTATCATAGTACCACTAACACATCCTGAAATTTTTACGAAAATTGAAGACATCAACTATTAAAATTGTCCAGCTTTAAAAAATGACTCTTAAAGTTTTAGACACGTATATAGGTTTTTTCCCTTTTAGTACCGAGCGTTTATATGAAAAATAAGGTGAAGTTTCGTGAGGGTAAAATTATTCTATTTCTGAAATACATTTACACAAAAAAGAATAAAATAACAGATTTTTTTTAAAAAAATACCAAGCACTTTTCTTAATGCACTCAAAAGGAGAAAATAACTTTTCTGGGTCAAAAAGGACAATTTAAGAATTCTTGTAGTTTTCGAAAATTCCAAGAAAATGACAGCACAAACGAAGAAAAGTGCGGTTCTAGTCATTTCAAACCTAACTTTCCCAATAAGAAAAATATGCATGTTTTAACGCTCAAAGTTATGTGATTGAAAGCTAGATAATGATAAGAAATTCTCTTCAATGACTTGAGCCGAATTTTTCTTCATTTGTGGTGTCATTTTCTTAGAATTTTCGAAAACTACAGGGAATCTTAAATTGTCCTTTCTGACCCAGAAAAGTTTTTTTTTGTCCTTTTGAGTGCATTATGAAAAGTGCTTGGTATTTAAAAAAAAAATCTGTTATTTCAGCTGGAAGGATTCTGTTCTAATTCCTACAGCTGTTCAGCTGTTGCAGATAACCCTCATTCACGTTTAGCTTCCAAGTTATTTTCCTTTTTATTCCAAAACCTATTGCTGTGATCGCTGGTAGCTTCCATACATCGGTAATCGTTTTATATAAATTACATCATTTTATTTGTGTTGCAAATAGATGCTTTTTATTTGATTCTGTTATACAATTTCCGTTTAGCAGCGTCAGTTTAGTCATAATGCACAAAAATCGGTTTCAGACAAAATAAAAAAACCTTATGTACTGCATCCGTATACATTAGTTGTTTTTAGACCTTTTAAGTTTTTAGTTATACAGTGAAACTTCTGTAATTCGACACGCGGATAACTCGAATACCTCGGTAACTCGACATTTATTTTTCTTATGGTTGGTCCAATGCTAATTTAAATGGGCAAAAACCTCTCTAACTTGACTAGACATTCAATTGCTATTATTGTAGTTCATTTTTTGCCCAAACCCATATTTTCATTTTGACGTCTTCTCAGAATTTTACGCTGCGATTTCTTGGTCAGTCAATCCTTTTCTGGAAAGCTCTTTTAGAAAATTCCACCCTTTATCCAGTGGAGTCAGCCACCACACTCTGCGCTGTTAATGCAATTAATTCTAAGGAAAGGGTAGGATAAATGTACTCATGGACGTCTTTTAGAGAAAGAAGGCACCATGATATGTTTTGCACATGCTGCTCACATGTTGTGAGCAGGACTTTTGGGACTTTTAATCTTCCTGACTGACCAGAAACTTTTTCACCTCTTTTTAAAAATAATGGATTTATTCCTCACAAAGTATTCAAATAATATTAGTGATTTTATTGTGTACTTTTCAAAAAAAAAAACGAAAGAAAATGTCTTTACTGGAATTAAATTTCATAACGTGAATGTTGACGTTAGTAAGTAGGTGATATATAAACTCTTAAGAAATTGAAATAATGGAATCTCAGTAAGTTGACATCCGCTTAAGTCGACATTTTTTCATGCTCCCTTGGGGTGTCGGTTGGTAAATTAGTAGTTTTATCAGTTTTTCGGAAATATTTAGACACCTATGGGATTTAGCGCAAAAAGTGCAATATACAAAATAATCTACACTAAATTACGAACAAAATGGTACTAAACATTATTTTGTTAAGTGAACGGTTCCAGAGTTACAGAGGGTGTAATAATAGAAAATTTTTGTATTTTTTTAGATTTTTCGGAATAAATATTTATTATCACTAAGGAAACCAATTTTTTGTATGAATTGTGTTTTGTAAAAGCAAATTACGATTGTAGCGGCCGGTGGTATGTTTGTGATAAGCCCTTGAGGGAACGACAACCTCACCACCTACTCAAGTGGCTCTACTTTTAAGGGAAAAGAGCATTTCATTGGCCGCGTGACTGTATAAATCTGTGGCACGGAGAAACCCGAACTTTCTCTAGACAATGCCGCAGTAAGAATGAATATATTTTCAACATAGATGATTTTTAAATATAAAAATGTGCTTAACAATTATGGTTTATAATTATATTATTTTTAATGATAAAAAGTGCAGATTTTGAAGTTTTTTCTTTAGAAAATAGGCATATTTGTCTGTATATTGCAACCATATTTTATCAAAGTTTTTGAAGTTCCTAAACTGAGTTCAATACCAATATTTAATAAAAATGTAGAACGTTAAATGCGACATACTGTGTGTGATAAAAGGTATTCACCAGCATTCAATCCTCTTCAAACACATCACCGTCCTCTTCTAGATCTTCGTCTATGATATTGGTGTCCCTGTGAATACATCCTAAACCTGAGCAATTACTGCTTATACTTGAGCAGATTAGACCACTATTTCTGCACTTGCAGTTACGGACGCATTCGTCTTTGCAAACGTACACTATGGGGGAAGGTAATTCCTGGGGAGCTGCAGAACGCATTGCTGTAATTGTGGTTTCAGGTGTTCACTAATCTTCTTCCACCCCCACTGGAGCATTCTTTTTCTCATCCAGCTACTAATGGACCTGGTGTTATGTTCTATATGAATGCTGCATGGAAGCTGCTGAAGTGGTGGGTAGTGCAGCCAACTTGAACAATGAATATATGGGCTGCTTTGCAATAGCCTGCAAGTAACACTGGTAGCGAAAACTGTGTAGATATTCAGTATTCTTGGCTCCAAACATCGCAAAAAGGAAATGCTTTCCTGCGTCAGCCCATAGAGCAGGAATTAAAATGGAGGAAGCAAGTCCAATCATTGGTTTAGCAAAATCTGAACCGGAGACCCCAAGTCACGTGAGTCAACAACGACAAATGGTTGGCATATTTTGCGTGAAACAAGCGAAAGAGACCTGATTTCTACCAATACTTTGCTTTAAAATCCATCACGTGACTTGGGGCCTTGGTTTCATGAATGAAAGTCTTCACTTCTTCCATTTTATTTCTTCTCAATCCGTCAGCCACTGCACTGGGGTCAGCTTTGAGACTGCTAAAGACTAGATGCTTCATACGAAGAGCGTTGTTGGCTTGCGCTTTTTCTATACGGTGAAATTTTTCCCTTGTAGATAAATGATACAGTGTCACATTCTGTGAAGGCGTACATTGCTAATAGTACACCTTTCATATCTCCAATGCCTCGCTGAATGTCCGAAATAGTGTACACCTTTTCCTGATGATTGCCTTTCTTTGGTACTACCATTTTCAATTTGTTTTCTGATGGTGTGTGAACAGTCAACAAGACTACTAAGTCCGTATCATCACCAATCACACAAACTTCAACTCCAGTCTTAGCTTTACCAATAGCTTTTAAAACTGTTAATAAGTCGACGTTACCTGATGCTTGATGAACTGTACAACCGCCTCTTCGCAAGTGCATTGTAAGGAGAGAAATAAGGCCCACTTTGTTCTTAGCGTTAGCTAGAAATTCACTTTAGTTGATAGTTACATCGATTTAGTCAATTGTTTGATTGAGTCGAAGTTTCAATATTGAAACTTTGAATAGCGACAACCCTATGATTGGAGTACTTTTACTTAGGCAACCCTATACCATTGGTTTTGTAATATTTTTACTTACATTTGTTTTATATATTTTATGTGGAAACTGGATGAGGGTAAATTTCCCATTTTTGGGCACCTCTTAGCCTCTGGCAAACCTAATTAGTTCACACACGCTACCTTACTTTCTCGTTTTCTTTACAGCTTTTATTCTTCATTTATAGCAACAATTTTTGGAAACTCGATGAGGGTAAATTACTCATTTTTAGGCACTTTTTAGTCTCTGGCAACCCTGCTTAGGACCGGAAAAAGTTAGACAACCTTACTTTAGCGTTTTATTTACAGCTTTTACTCTTCATTTATGACAAAAATTTGCGGGAAACTCGATGAAGGGTAAGTTATCTGCCTCATTGGAAACCTTTTATCCCCTGACAATCTTGATTAGGGGACCGAAAAACGTAGGCAACCTTAGTTTAACGTTTTATTTCCATCTTTTGCTCTTCATTCATGGTAGCGATTTTCTGAAACTCGATGAGGGTAAATTACTTATTTTTAGGCACCTTTTAACACCTGTACACCCTGATTTATTTTACGTGAAAGAGGTAGAAATTCTTACTTTCACGTTTTATTTACAACTTTTACTCTTCTTATATGGTAGCTATTTTAGGAAACTCGATGAGGGTAGGTCAAGCCTAGTGGGATCTTAGACTATAACCCCATGTGGTGCCTCTTAGCTTCTTTTAGACTACAATACAACTGTAAAATATCACTTTTTATTAAAATTGTTTAGTTATTTCTGTGAACGTAGTAGTTGTAATTTCATTTTTCATTAAAAATCTTAAAAATGCGAAAATTTTCTACTTTTTCACTTTCCGTAACTCTGGAACCGTTCACTTTACAAAATAATGTTTAGTACCATTTTGTTCGTAATTTAGTGTAGATTATTTTGTATATTGCACTTTTTGCGCTAAATCCCGTAGGTGTCTAAATATTTCCGAAAAACTGATAAAACTACTAATTTAACAACTTCTTCCCCCCCTCCCCTCAAAACCCGACGCTGAAAACGGTGTAACTTTTTACCAAACAATATGTGGACAGTATACAACAATTTGGAGTTGAAGGGAAACTTTTACTTTGGATGTTGAGGTTTATGTCTAATTGCACTGTACTATGTGCCATCCTGATAAATTTACCGACGAAAAATTCACGTGGTAAGTAAAGAAATACATAAATAAACTTCCCTTCTAAGTTTTTCATTAAATTTTTCTCAAAATGTGAACGGCATGAAAGTTTTCCGCTTTTTCGCGAAAATCCGCTTTTTTTTTTTGGCTGTATTTGAGATTAATATAAATCTGTTTAAAAAATCGTGCCAGAAAAAGTGGAGGTAATTTGATTTTAAAAGCTTGTTGTTGTAGTTAAAATGAATTTGCATTTTTTCAAACACATATAAGTGAAAAATAAATTTGTTTGGGCAACATCAAACACATGCATCGATGGAAATGGCTCAATTGTTTGAGAATTCAATCCTTTTACATCCTGCTAATATTTTATCTCTTTTGAAAGTTTCAAGCTATTTTAGCATATGCTACTTTTAATCGTCTTAATTTTATATTTATATTAATTGATTTATTTTTACCCCTTTAGTTTTTTGTTTCTAAATAAGTGCTAGTTTTCAATTTGTTTCATTAATTTATTGCGCTTCCTTAAACCATCACCCCTTTTTTCAATTAGAACCGTTCGCAGCTGCTAGTCGCAGAGTTCGAGAACAGACAGTACTTTGGTAATTTTCAATCCGCGTGGAGTTCAGCTTTTTTCTAAACTGGCACTTTCATGCCTGTCAGGATATTAAAAATTACATTGTTATACCAGACTCCATATAACCGTATTCCCTTCGATGCAGCCTGTTTTGTTTTCAAATAATGCATAATCGCAACTAGTTTTTTAACTAGTCTAGCCGCAATCACTACTTTGAATAGGCACAATTGTAAGGACTACTGAAACTCAGTTGAAATCCTGTTAAACTATAGTAGAACTTCGTTTATCCGGCTTCCGGATCTCCGATCAATCTGGATCAAATTCGTTAAGTTTTAAAAAAGTTTTGTCTTCACTTGAATAACAAATTTAAGGTATGAGAGCTGAACTTAAGTGAGCCAACCATTTGCTTTTTGTTTTGATTAAATTGACAACTCCTTCATAGATAATATCAATCTATCAAACATCATGGCTTACTTGGAGCTCCAGACCGACAACAGAGCAGCTGAACCATAAATGATAAAGCGTTTGAATAACATAAATGATCAAGTGTGGATTGTGTGAAGCAAATTTTGTTACAAAGCATTGTTGTTTGCAGTAACAGAAGGTGCATCTGCTTATTTTAGGATTGGTTTTGCTTATTTTCCTTACTCTGGATTATCCGGATTGCCTTTAGTCCCTGTTAGTCCGGATAATCGAGGCTCTATACTCATGCCCGACGGAAGGCCATTTCAGCCTAATCGGAAACTAGGGGCCCGGGCCTTTGGGGGGGGGGGACACTGACGCAAAAAAAAGAAAAGAAGCAAATAAAAAAGGAAGAAAATGGTGGGGGGGGACTCCAAATAAGAAAAAAACGTAAAGATTAAATAAAATTTACTCTTTTGCATGTTCTGCTGTGGCACTTAAAATGTAGTTATGTTTTCTGGTAAGCAGTCCCCCCCCCCCCCCCCCGGGCCGTCGTAAGAGATGACAGTGCCTGGGGCGCGTATTTTCTGGCATCCCCTTCCTCCCACCTTCTCACACACAGAAGGCCTTCTCACATACAGAATGTACAATGGAAAAGTACCCAACATATTAATTTCGTATATAATTGAACACGTAATCTGAAATATTTCTATATGGTGCCATTCTAGATAAGAATTTCATCTAATGTGCTGACTTTTAGGAACAATTTTTAATAAAGAATGATACTGAAAAAATTTTTTAAGGCAGCTAAAGCTTAGTTTAGGGAGCCCTCTCACATCCCAGCGCCCGAGGCGATTGCCCCGCTCGCCCCCCTCTTCGGACGGACCTGCCCTCCCTTTTCCCCTTTTCTTTTCTTGTTTCCCCCTTTTTTCTCTTTTTTTCCCTCTTTTCTCTTTTTTGAGCAATCGCGATTGTTTATTGTTCTCATTTGACCGTCTTTGATGTCCGTGCCTTTTTCAACCCTCACTGTCACCTGCAGGCGCGGTCTCTCCGTCCTCCGGCAGCCGCTCCTGATCGGTGGCGTCCATGTTCTATACACACGCACGCTGATGCACATACACACACGCGCGTTTTTACACACATACACACACGCCAACGTGCATACACACAGGTTTACACACACACAAAAGCCTACACATACACAACTAATACACATGTCTCCGTTCAAGAGGAGAGGTAGGCTTGGAGGGACAGGAGCTGTGTCTAGAAACAAGCGAGTAGGGTAGTAACCAATGAGTAGGATCCTGTCGCAACTCGTGATTGCGAAAAACATAATTTGAATTCAAAATTTCAGAATTCAATTTATTTTCTTTTTCTTTTTTAGAGGGCGGGAGGGGCCCGGTGGCTTAACTGAAAGGGGCCCGCCTTGGCTCTCTGCGGTTCTGTCTATACTATAGTAATAGAAGAGGACATCTCCACTTTTTGCGTCTTTCTTTGGTAGTTTACATTCAAAACAGGGGTGTTAGTGATCCGAAATTTCCGAAAATTTTGAGCGGACAACACATTCTAGGGCTGACGAATTATTGCATTTTTTTCCCAGTGATTTCAATGATTTTTGTATGCATTTAACGAGTTTTCCCTGGAAAGGGGGATGAGGGGTCGAGCTTCTTCATAGTTTCCGAAAATTTCACAATGTCTTCGGAAAATTTTTCATTATCACCCCTGAATTCAAATGTATGAATAAAAATATTACAATACTAAAACGTCGTCCGTCAAGGTATGGCGGTTAAAAGTGCTTCTATATTTGAACGAAGCCATTGCTTGCTTGGTGATATTTTGATACTTGAAACTTTAACCGTAACTCCTGTGGATTAACTCTCCACTCTAGTAGCTAGCATTCATTGTTGACCCCTTTTTCGTTTCTTCATTCTCTCCTAAAATGAATGTTACCAGAAAAACAGTTAAGTGACCAGATCGAGTTCAGCCTTGTCGAAATAAAGCCTTTCCCTGTGCATGTCAAACATTACCAAAAAATATTATCAAATTATCATAATTTCATTGTTAATGACGTCATGAACGTTACTCGAACAGTGAATTCGCTATTATCTATATGAGAATTTCATTTAGTACAAGAACGAGACATCTACCCGATATTAAAGGACGGCTTTTGTAACAGCCTACATGTCAGGAGAAGAAGGATATCTACCGTGGGCAGGTCCGCTCTAATAACACGTTCACCTTTCACTGAACTCCCTAAAATGTTGTAAACATTAGTATCAGAGCCATACTATTCAACCAAAGTACCAAATAAAGGAATGTACGCCAATACTAAACGGTACTAAATCTTTGAAATTGTCTCCTGTATTAATTTCTCACGTATTTCTTCTTGTTTTCGTCAACTGTTAGCATCTTGTGTTTACACAAGATACACTAGCTGCGTTGCCCGGCTTTGCCCGGTGTACTTTGAAAACAAAAATTGTGTCAAGTGACGTATATTCAACAATCAGGCATAAATAAAAGAAGAAAAAAACCATCATGCAAAATTTCCTCTCCAAAAAATGACGACAGATGTTAAAATACTTTTAAGAAATTAAAATAAAATGAGAAAGATGGATTTAAAAAGCGTAACCATGGAAACACAAAATAAAATAAGTTTAAGAATTGAAAATGAGAAAGATGAAAATGAACAATGGATTCAAAAAGGTGTTACCGTGGAAACGCAAAATAAAATGGTTAAAAACTTGAACAGAGAACAGATTTTTGAACTTAATTTAATTCGCTTGTAACTTTTTTTCTAATGGAGATAGAGGGTTAAACTTTCGACCATAAGTTGAGTTAGATCTGGAGTAAAAAAAGCAGCTCTTTCGAATGGTGTCAAAAAAAAAAAAAAAAAAAAAAAAAAAAAAAACTGTGGGATAATTCCTTCGCTTTTTATTGATAGATTTAATGAAGAAAGTAGTGCCTAAATTTCAGCTAAGCCTAAACAAATTCGAGCTAAAAAAGCAAATAACCGCCGCCGTAAGTAATTAGAGCATTGAAACAAATTGCGTAGAACGCGGAAAATTCTTCTCTTTCCAACGTTATGTAATATAAATATTTGCAAGTAATTTTTCACTCCCATACTCGGGAATTTACGTCAAAATTGGGTCTGAATTGGAATAAAAAAAGAACTATTCATCGATTATTATTTTTTTTCCCCGAACTGGCCTGCAAACCTTCTCAAAGCTTAAAAGGAACAAATTGTGAAATTTTCAGCGAAATCAGCCGGGTAGTTCTCGAGTTTAGCGAGTTCAAACACACAGACGCTTTTTGGAGACTTCATTTTTATGCTATGTAGAGATCATCACACTGGCGCGGGCGTGATATTATGTAATGAAAAACAGCGTAGTAGATTTGTAAATTGCCTGGATGGAACCATTGTAACATAAACAGTGCATTGAGCCAAAAAGTTATTTGACACGAGAGGAAACAAACAATGGTCACTCGACTATTGTTTTGCATCCATCGCTTTTAAGCATTTGGATAAATCGTGGTTTCGTGTTCAATTTCAAGCTTATGAAACTCGTAAGTTTTTTAGCAGCATAAAGAGAAATGAAAACCGCCAATTCAGTTGCTATGGCATGGGGAAAAAAAGTGATTTTGATAGAGTATCGAGGGAGAATCAATACTGTTAATTTTTACATGGGAGACATTATAACAAGAGAGGATTAAACCCGTTAATTTTATTTACCTGGTTACGACAATTTTAGCGTTTGAAAAAAAAAAAATTGCGTTATCCATGCTGTGTAAAAATTTCACTACATCAAATGTAAAAATTTCACTACATCAAATGTTTTTAGTGGAAGATTTTATTGAAAAGAAACTATAAATATGAGCCAATGCGAAACAACATTATTTGAAAAGTATTGCTCACCTATGACGTTGTGCAATTTGAGTTAAAAAACCACAAAGATATTGTTTCAAAATCTTTGTTTAAAATCTTTCTAAAAGAAGAGTAAAGCATGCTTGCCTTGCTTCGCACCATTACCTCAGTTAACTCATACTGTATAAATCCTTAACATCAAACACGCTCCTAACCACAAGATTGTGTTTTTATTTTTTTATTTTTTAGAGAGAGATAATCATTTGAACTTTTTTGTTGAACAGTTTTCAAAGTTGAAAATTGTTGAACTATTGTACTAAGCATTTTTTTCCCTTCAAATTCTGCAAAATTTTCAAACAAATAACACTATGCGTCAAAAAAAAAAAAAAAAAAAATCTTCAAAAAGCTTTTGACATAATTCATGCTGATTCTTGTGCAAAATGGCCCCCTGAATCCAAATATGAGCACCGTTTTCCCCCTACACATACCACGTTTTGGAAATGGCGCCCCCGAATCTTTTAAAGATTTCGAGTTTCATAGCCATTATTTTTATTTGCAGGAGAAGGTAACGTTCTAAAAATTAACTATTTTCTGAGGGGTTAGAGTTAGAGTAGGTGCAAAGTTCAAAAGCATGAACATTTAGACCAAGTTCGGAGACTCATGGGGGTTTTCCCCCCTAAAACAGTTTAAAAATCAACAAAACCATTTTTTGTTCTATTATTTTGTTTTACAGGTTTTTCACTTACTTTTCGGCGTAAAAACCAGAGAATAGGACTTACTCCTATGAGCCCATGTGAAAAAAATGTTTCACGTTGTAAAAAAAAATTACAAAAAATATTGGAAGCATCGTATTTTGCATAGTTAGAGTCGCATCGCAGATCTTCAGAAAAAAACTTTCCGTATTATTCAATTTGCATTACCAGACATAATTATAATTAAAAATGAACTTAGGTATGCTTATACGAGTACTATTCCTTTAATGTACATTTCTATGGGTGCTCTGCTCCCATTGTTTTCCAAAATTTTAAGTGGGGCTCAGATATTTTCCCCATGGTTTTGCAGGATATTTTCCCCATAGAAACCAATTTCAGTACAGATTAGAGTTATTAAAATTGGACAGTTTTAATAACTTATTAATATTAATTAATTGCTGGAGAAGAAATGTTTTTACATTTTTTGCAAAGAAAAAGTACTAAAAGCAAGGATTTCTAATTTCAAAGGGGGGGGGGGCTTGAGCCTCCACTTTCTCTCCCCCCCCCTGTGGTGCCCTTGCTTGGAACCCCTGTCTTATATGACGGTTTCGGTCATGTAGCTCTGATTTACTTTTCCATTTTTTTTAAGCCCGTCTACCCGTCTGCAACGCAACCAGGCCGAGAAAAAGCGTCGGGATCGACTCAACTCCTACATCAGCGAACTGGCTAACATCGTTCCCATGGTGAACAGTGCCGACAAAACTCTGGACAAAGTCAGCATCTTACGGCTCTCAGCCGCCTACCTCAGGCTCAACAAAAGTAAGCTGCAGTGCATGATTTCTTCCCTTTTTTGCTCGTTATTATTTAAACCATTTTGGTATCCAAGCCCGAGTAGACCATTCAATCCGATTTAAAGGGGGGAACCAGTTTCGACGGGTCAAAAAATCCACTCTTTTTTTATGCAATAAAATGTCAGGAAAACTATTCAAGAATACGTTGCCAACATTTCACTGAAATGTTCCGTTTAGTTCCCATGCTATGAGCACTTAAAGTGACTGTGAAGATTCGAAAACGTTCAGTTTTTTTTTTTTTTTATTCAAACGCGTTTTTCTCGAAACAACTTTTTTTCAACGCGTGATAGGCATGCTAGATCAAAAAGTTACTGACCAATCGTTCTGAAATTGTGTGTGAATATTCTTTATTCAATTATACTCTATATGAACCTTACTCTTTGATCATATTATAGATAAAAATGAGAGGACCCCCCCCCCCCAAGCGCAAAAGTGCACACACCCGCCTTAAATATCGCGACCCTCTCCCCACAAAAAGCCCCCCCCCCCCGAAAAAAGTGAAAAATACCCCTTTAAACACCTTTTCCCTAAAAATTTCAATATTTAAATGGCGCAGTCTGCACCATGACACCCCCCCCCCCCAGGTAGGCACCCCTGTGCAAACATTTTTTTTTAATGCAAGAAATGCAAAAAAAAAAAAAAAAAAGGTAGAAAAACATAACATTGTAATAAAACACTTCAAAAACGTACAATTTTCAACTTTTTGGATCACAATTAGATTTATATTCTTAGGAAATATGTTGTTTATGTGAAAGAAAAACTGTAATTACAAAAATGTGGCTTCGGTAATGCCTACCAAGCAACGAGCTCTGATGGAAACTGCCCCGTGAACAACAGCTTCTAACTCCACAAGTTCTGGTGGAAATGACTTCAAAACATTACAAAGTGTACTTCAAAAAGATGAATAAATTATCCTTCAAGTTAAAAAAAATTCTGATTATTTTTTTCCTGTTAAAAACAATTCATGAAAAGCACTTAAAGTTTAGGCTCCTGTATTCCCCCTTTTAGGCAGAGAGGTACGGTATGATGTCTGCGTTGATTTCCGTTCCTAATATGCTCTTTAATCACCTCTTAAAGTATTAATACCTAGAGTTTTGAAGCACCCTGTACGTATTGAAGTTATTAGTTTAAATTTTGTCCTTAGATCTGACAAACAATCTCTCTTGCTTTTCAAAAACTTTCTAGAAACATTTTCTAGTTTTATTGAAATTTGAAGAGGAAAAAAGACTTCTATTCCTATAGGAGTAACTATTCCCATTACCCTGCCGCCACTGATTGAGTATGCCAGACCTAATACTCCACAAGAGACTGTATTTTCGTTAATGAATTATTCATAGACTAGTGTGAAAGCGAGGTTGCAAGTCACAGTTCTTAAAGCTGTATTGACTGTAAAAGTAAATTGGGAAGTCCTGTCAAGAATTTTGTTCTAATTTAAAATAAGCACAAAATGTACTCAGGCAAATTTATGCATTGAAAATAATAAACCACATCAAATCCTTTCTAATGTGTACATATCTTTCTTTTTTTGTTACATGCACAGACTAAAAACTGCGCGACTTCTTGATAAATACTACAACCGCACTTTAGTGCTACAAAATTAGCAGTTTTCAATAAGAGATGACCGTCTTTCAGAAATTGATTTGATTTGGTTCTTAATGTTTTCTTCGTTTTGGTCTACGTCAGTGATTCCCAACCTGGGGGCGATCGCCCCCAAAGGGGCGATCGAACTCTTCTAGGGGGCGTTAGGGGGGCGACCGGTATTCGGATACCTGGTAATGGGAAATTCTTGACTTTTTAAAAACTATATTTATTAAAACAAATCGGTACACAATTCAGAAATATCTTTCAGAATACCTATGTTGTGTAATACTGAAACAAGCATATGGCACTTCAAATCAAAGGAAGTCGTTCCCAGAAAATAAGGCATGTATGATTTACAGCTCAATCAAATCCTGTTCGGATAAAAAAAAAATCCCAAAAGCGAAAAATAATATCTTTTATTGTATTGCCGTTTTCACGAGGAAGAAAAAAAATCTTGTAAGCGCTGTCTGACCATTGGCGCCAGCATATATTTAACGCATGAAAAGTGGATGGATATGTGTAAGGAATGGATTTTTGCATTTACTTATCAGTTGTCATTCAGAATCTTGCAATCAGCGCATAAACCTCCTTACGTAGTTTCTATTGTTTGATTTAATTTAGTGAATTTCTGTTTAACTGTGCATGTTTCGTAGTGTAGAAGCTCGATATGAATTCGAAAAAGAAGTGCTGGCAGTATTCAGCAGAGTATTTAAAATTTGGTTTTGTCACGTCACAGCAAAATATGCAGTTTCCGCATTGTCTTTTGTGCGATAAAACATTTTCTAGCAATGAAGCGATAATGAAGCCCTCGCGAATGAAAGAGCATTTCTCAAAGCAGACCAGATAGCCCTGATGTTCTTGGAAGTATATCAAGACAAGAGGAAAAAATAAATGAAAAGCAACCCTCGAGGCTGGAGAGGGGCTCACGGCTTATTCAGTGGCAGTGTAGTAAAAACTTGTTCTGCTTGTGTTTTGTTTGGTCACTTTGCCGCCCCCGTCGGGAGATCAAGTCAAAAAGGTAGTGACGTGCCGGATTGGGGTGTGAAGTAAAATGGCTGGTCTTCTAAAGCCCGATATCTTCTTCCCGTAAAAGCAAGGTAATTTTTAACGTAGGATCAGGACAATCCGAAGAGGGGGGGGGGGGGCGCCAAGAGATGAGATCAGCCACAAACTGAGCTTCTACTGTGCATTAAAATTAGTCTTCTTTTTTAATTCTTATAAAGTGTTTTTCTTAATCTTAAATAGTTTTTAAAATGCTAGCACATTATATTTAATTTTTTGATGCAAAAAAAAAGTGATGTGCACAATTATTTTATAAATGAAATCTGATATTGTTAACAATAAAAACGCGAAAATATTCGGTACTTTTCCAATATACTTTCACTGTCGTTGTTAGCGTGAGTTTGGCAGCATTAAAATAAAGCCAATGTTTATTGGCCACTGGAGTATTTTTGTTTTACGAGTAAAACCAGCTTCCTTTTCCGTGTGAGTGTGAGTGTGTGTGGAGCTAACTTAAGGGCCGACTGGTCTTTCAGCCCGTTGCGGGGCGGTGCGCTGGCACCTGTGCGCCCTGGAACCTCACCACCTATGCATTTTTTTGCGCCCTCGACACTCTACGCCCTCAGCTTATTTTTTTTTTGAGCCCTCGAACCTGTGTATCTTTGTTGATTTATTTATTTATTCCTAATTTGCGTGCTTTGGGAGTCAAGGCTGGCGCCCTCTTGAGGACCCAGTCCGCCCCTGTATGCACTGTGAGGAAATTAATTTATTTCACGAAATGCATCTGTTTCTTAACAACAGTTGAGCAATTTATAAAAGCTTCGTGGGAGTGCCTTCGGATTTTTGGTATTTCGAATTTTGACCGTCTACTGCAATATGCATTGACAAATATGTATCTTTTGAGCCCTCCAGGAAAATTTTGAAATGATGAACGTATGTGATACATAAGGTTCGAATTTAATGCAACTTTCCAGGACATTTGCCGATAATCTGCCTTTCCAGAAGGTCGGGGGGAAGACTTATGTGCTGATTATCCCTGCTCATTGGAGTCCGGGCCCCAACCGGAGATGAGATAAAATGTGTTTCACAATTGGGTCATTCCATACAGATTCGGATGAGTGCGCTCAACCATTTTTAATTTTTTTTGAAACTCATATCCCAAAAAGATGCATATGAATGATGCTTAAAACCACTTTTATTTTATCTCTAACCTTAACCCTTGATTTTTTAGAGGTCATCAAAAGTCATTTTCGTAGTCAAAAATGGAACTTTTAGACCTTTGCACTTTGATCCAAATCTAATTGAATAGCAATCATGGCAGAACATTTTCCATTTTGATGTTAAAGTAAATAAGATAATAGTCTCACACACTGAGTAATGTAGCTGTAACTTAATAATTAAAATAATGGCAGCAGGCCAAAGTTCAAGGTCAAATGTAAAATGTTTACTCATTTCAAAGGGTCATAATTCGCTTAGGGGATAAAAACGCAAAGTGAAATATGGCAAAAACTAATCACTGAGTTACACTAATGAGAAAATATAGCTGTAATTGTGTGTTTGTTTACCCTTTATAAATTACAGCCCCTCAAATTTCAGAAAATTGAGAAAAATGACATTTTTAGACCCCTGTAAACCAAAAGGGGATGGAGTTAAAAATAAAATTTCTTGGCCAATTGAATATTCCATTCAAGTACTATACATGTTATATATATTGTTTTGTGTATTTGGTTTTTAAAAAAGATACGGATTTTTGAAATTCAGCATTTTTGCAAGTTAATTAACACATTAAAACAGAAATAAAAAATCTGAAAACTTCATTGCACTTTCTTAAATTACGTATAGTGTCCTCTATGTAATTTATTATACTGGAAAAAGATATTTTAAGTATATAAATAATTATTTTAATTTGATAACTTAGAAATATTTGGGCATAAATGAGTAGTTCATACATTAATGACAGCTTAAAGGTTTGACTCTGCAAATAAAATTCCCAATACAATATTTAATCACACTTTATGCCACCGTATTTAAATACTATCACTGTAAAATTATTAGCACCTAGCAGGTATGAAGAATAGTGTGTTACTAAAAAGACTATTAAAAGAAAATACCCATTATTGTCAAAAAAAGTTATTACATAGCTTGTGTTGATCACTAAATTTAGAACCCCTGTCATTGTCTTGCCCCTAGTACATTTTCAAAACATCAAATTATGAGTGTGCCTTGGTAAAGCACTCCAAAACGCCATATACTTGAGTCACCATTACAACTATAGAACTACTAGGCGAGTTCATTTTTTCAAAACTACACTCAACCAAGAAATAAAAAACGCACTTTTTAAAATTTAAATTTTGTATATCTAATGTTTTTGCATATGTTTAAGGCAATTTAGGTATGTTTATGTACAGAGCATATGTTTGTGTGCATTGAAAATTTGTGTGTGTAGATAAATTAACTACTTAAGCTGTCAATCAAGTATGAACTACTCATTCATGTCCAAATATTTCTAAGTTATAAATTAAAATAGTTTTTTTTTAATACTAAAAATATGTTCTTTCAGTATAATATATTACATAGGCCATTTAAGAAAGTGCAATGAAGTTTTCACACTTTTTATTTCTGTTTTAGTGCGTAAATTAACTAGCAGAATTGCTCAATTTCAAAGACCTGTGCCTTGAATAGAATACTCAATTGGCCAAGAAATTTTATTTTTAATTCCCTCCCATTTTGGTTTACAGGGGTCTAAAAATGTCATTTTTGTCATTTTTCTGATCTTTGAGGAGCTGTAACCAATACAGGGTAAGCAAACACACAGCAACAGTTACATATTCTTATTAGCATGGTTCCAGTGATTAGTTTTTGCCGTATTTCATTTTGTGTTTCCGTCCCCTACGCGAGTTAGCCCCCTTTGAAATGAGTAAAAATTTTACATTTGACCTTGAACTTTAACCAATTGCCATTATTTTAGTTATTAAGTTACAGCCGCGTAACTCAGCATGTAAGACTATCATCTTATGTACTTTAACATCAACGCGTAAAATTAACTGCCTTAAATGTAATTCAAATAGATTTTGGCCAAAATGCAAAGGTCTAAAAGTCCCATTTTTGATTGCGAAAATGACTTTTGATGACTCTAAAAAACCAAGGGTTAAGGTTAGAGAAAAAATAAAAGTGGTTTTAAACATCATTTATATGCATCTTTTTGGGATATGAGTTTCAAAAAAATTAAAAATGGTCGAGCGCACTCATCCGTTGAATCTGTATGGAATGACCCAAGAAGTGAAGTCGCATCTGTTTTTAGGTATACCTCTACTACCTCACCCTATAAATTCTCCACTTTCCTGAACCATTCTGTTTATTACAGGTATTTTACTTTAGCAACGATCTGAAAAAAGACTGGTTTCATTTTTCTCTTTCTTTTTTTTTAAATTCGTGCCTCGAAAAGCTAGACATTGATATATCAAAAATTTTACAATTGCAATCATTTTTTAGATCTTCGCTCACCAGAGTGCTTTTTGCACTTCTCATAAATTTTACTGTGCTTTATCAATGATGTACTTATTTATCCAACATTTAGTTTACTTCAAACCGTTTATTTACCGACCGAATGTGCTAAACATTAGGTTATCCTGTTCAGAGCAATGCAACCTAATCGAAATATCACACGTTGCTCGTAATTGAACATGTTCTGTACTAAACAACTTGTAAGAAAGCAAAAAATATGCCAATTTCGGTGCAGGTATTTATTTATTTATTTATTTATTTTTTGAAAAAATGTCTTTTGCTTTGTACATTTCGCACGAAAGAAGGAATAAAATGTTGTGTTTTCTTGAACGAATTTGACAATCCGAAAAAAGTAAGAGTTCCTGGGAAGTTATTTTTCTTTGTATAGCTTGTGTTTTTCATTTCAAATCAAAAAATGCTATTACTTACTCCTTATGTTTTCTACTTGATATGAGTATTGACTCATTTTCTACACCCACTCATAATCATATTGGTTTTTATAACTGTTTTAAAACATTTTCAGTGGGTTTGAAACTTTGTAATAGAAATGTAGTATAAAAAAAGTTCTCAAAATAAACATACAACTAATTGCTGTACTTATTTCTGTTACTGTTTCATGGTAATTAATTACGGATCTGTTTTTCATATTTTTGATCATAAACTAAACATATTATTTGCTTACTAAGCTTATTACTTGCTTATTACCTTCATTGCCGATATTTAATCTCCGAAGTTATCTTATGCATGTCAAGCTCCCTCTCCAGAGAAATATTAAATCAAAAATATGACTTAATTATGTCCTTTTTTTTTATTGAAATGAAAAGTTTCATTTAAGATACTGAAGCAACAGGTTGCTTACTAGTAAGCGTTATGTGCTAGCTAATCACCAAAATAAGCTAATTGAGAGAAGAATCTATAAATTGCAAAAGTGGCAAAGTGTCATTCATCTTCTGCTTTCTCACGTAGCAATAAAAGAACAACTTATGTGTCTCGTGTGTTAGGAAGCACAGAACATGGAAAATTTTGCACAGGCAAAGAGATTTCTTTTTTTTTGGGGGGGGGAGGGGAGATCGCTGGGTAAATCAAGCTAGAAAGTTTTTTTCAACCTACTTCAAAAATAAATAAATGAAATAAATAAATAAATAAATTTTCATGACCCTCGGGGGAGGGGCCGAATATCCCATGATATGGGGGGGGGCGACCAAAATAGGTTTCGCACGCGGGCGCTCAGACGCCTAGCAGCGGGCCTGGTCATCTCTCCTCCTGAGTAACAACACAGTTTCCAGGAGAATGGATGAAATGGCTGCTGACGTTGAGTGCAAACTCATAAATGTTTTGAAACAAAGTAAATTTGCACTACAAATTGATGAATCAACTGTGACAGATAACAGAGCTATTTTATTAGCTTACGTGAGGTTTATTAATGAGCTGAAACAGATAACTGAGGAAATGTTCGCCAGAACTTTGATTACTGATACAAAGGGATCGTCGATTTTTAAAGTGGTGAAGGATTATTTTGAAGAAAAAGAAATTCCATAGACAAATGCAGCAGATGGTGCCCCTGCCATAGCGAGTCGTCATATTGGGTTTCTTGCACACCTTAAAAAAGGAGTGCCAGAAGTGATTACCATCCATAGTGCCATTCATCGTCAACACTTGGCTGCAAAAAATTGAGTGGTGTTTTACATGAAACCTTACAATTAGTCATTACTGGTATTAACAAGATCAAAGCTAATTCTCTCAATGATAGCCTGTTTCGAGAGTTTTGCCATGAAAATGATGAAAAATTCGAACGCTTGCTTTTACATACATCTGTGAGATGGCTTTGCAAAGGAAATGGTTTTCGCGGTTTCTTTGAATTATTCGATTCTGTAGCTGAGTTTTCTCGACTTGCATGATCCTGCTTTAAGTGAGAATTTGAAACAGCGCAAATTGGAACTTGCGTATCTCACAGATATTTTTGAAAAAATGAACGAATACAACATTAAGCTTCAAGGAAACAAGATGAACCTCATCAAGGCCAAAAGCATAATTTCAGCATTCATTGCCAAATTCGAAATCCACAAGGCAAATATTGGCCGTAAAGAATTTATCCTGTTTCTGACTCTAAAAAAAAGTTTAATCGTGGATGATGAACTTCCTGAAGAAAAATTTTTAATTTTTTTGATCACCTTGATCAGTTGAAAAAGAACATGGAATCAAGTTTTGCAGATTTGATCAACTTACAAATTCCTGACTGAATTTTAGACCCATTTAGTTTTGAAGATGTGGATGAACTGGAAAACTCTCTGCAGACAGAGTTTATGGATTTGAAATTTGATTGTGAATCAAAAATTACTTTCAAGCAATACGGTTACGAACTTGCCTGGGTGAAGCTTATGGGTACTTACCTACAACTTTGGAAAAAAGTTGAACAGCTCCTGATCTCATTCCCCTCAACATATTTAGTTGAAAGAGGATTTAGCTCTGTAGTGCAGCTTCTCACGAAGCAAAGAAATAGATTGGACATCTGCCTCAAAGGGGACCTCAGATTAAATCTCACTAATATATAAAGCCAGACATCAAAGCTTTAACGGAGTTCCATCAAGCACAAGGCAGCCATTAAAAAGGTAAAAAAGAACAAATCTTAACAGTTAAAATTTTCAATTTTTTCCGCATTTGAATTTAAAAAAAAGCATGTTACTGAAAAATGCAGTAGTCTTATTTTTGCTAAGTATGTAAATGACGTTGGTTAATTAAAGCCCTTCAAATTACGTTTTTTCTTTTTTTATGGGGGGGGGGGGAGGGGGAATGGGTTAAGAGTAAAAATTTAGTTTTAAAGCTAATTATTACTTTATCATGCACTTTTTGAAGCTTTAAACTAAAATTAGGCGTTCAGTAACATTTATCTTCACTAAAATCAGCGCCATCTAATTTGTGTTTTTAAGGGAAGAACGTGGGGGACGATAGGTGTAATGTAACTTCCGAAAGGGGCGATGGGCCAAAAAAGGTTGGGAAACACTGGTCTACGTTATCCTCAAATTCAGTTTCAGATTCTGAATGTTCGCTTTCTTCAATATTCTCATTTGATGTATTGAGAATGCATTCGTTTTTTTGTTTCTTCCATCGAAAAAAAAGGGATAGGATTTGTTTCATAGTACAATACTCTGAAGCAACGAACAGTTTTTTCCCCTTTACGAACTGCATTTCTCATCTAGTGTGCAACTTGACAGGTATGTTGTTCTTTCCCAATATTTTCACCAATCGTAAATTGTTCTTATAAATACTCCTTCTGCTTTGAAGTGAACTTGAACTGAGCTCGTAAAGATAGGGCCCATCCAATTTCATTAAATTGAACTTTTGTCAATGCAGGGGTATTTATTAGTTGAAAATTTGAAGCATTTATATAAGATGTTTGTAAGAGCTTCTCTCTATACATCTTTCGTATAAAATCCATTTGCAAGTTGTGGTCAAATGTATGTCAGGAACAATTAGAATAAATAAATTTATTTGGAACAAAACAAGACGAGTATTGGTATAATAGTCTAGATATGTTATGCACAATAGATCCACCTGGTACCTTTACCAAAACGGGCATTTTCTATTTAAGAAAAACACTCTCTTGCTGCCCAAAGCTGTTTATGTTATAAGGTACACTTCTTTGTATTAAATTAAAAATAAATATGTTCAAAAAAAAAAAAAATCTGGGTGTGAAAATATTAAATAAATAAATATAAAAAAAACGCCATAACGTACTAACTTGGAACGATTATATTTCCAAAAATAATAGGAGTGACACCGATTTTTTTTGCGCAAATGTTAGACAAACATGTTGGTTTGCAACCAAATTTAGTATCAGATCTCTGCTATGAGGGCGACAGTTGTAGTTAGATTTTAAATATTTGTGTTTTTGTGAAATTTATCGAATAAAAGTTCCAATATCTTCTGGCGCCCTTATAGTGACACCGATTTTGATACATATTTTTGATGTATGTAAGTGTGGCTAGAAAATGATCTAAAAATGTTGGTGTCATCATGAAGGCGCTTTGAGAAAATTGGCCTTGAACATAGAAAAAAATTCATTTTCGGTCATTTTTAAACGGAGTTTGTGGGAGTCGCCCTCGTAGTGTCACCGATTTGACAGCTGTAACAGTATCTAACAAGACCATATAGTAATATGGAATTAAAAAATCCATGTCATTATAAGGGCGCTTCAAGCAACAAGCACATTAAAATCTGCAAATTTGAAAAACCAGCAAAAATGTGCCACGCCCCCTAAATTTAAAACTTTAATTCCTCAAAAACGGTAAGGCAGACAAAGCTCATATTTTGCACAAACATTACATTTATGATAAGGAAGAACATATGTGAAAATAAAAAAAATTAAAAATGTCAACAATCACAAATGCTTTAAACTGCCTGATTCTTACAGACAATGGCTCTTAATCGAGTCTGTTTTGAGGGATACATTTAACAGATACATTTAATAGTCTTCATTGTGGGTCTCAATTCTTGGGGAATGCAGATTCAACGAGAGCTTGATTTCGGAGGCCTTCACAGGGGATGTTTGATTCTCTTCTACCACGTGATTATTTCGAAAGATTTCGGACGCTTATTAAGCAAAAAGTTAATAATGTAAACAAGTCGAGGAATCGCAGCTCTACACAAAAGGGCTCATTATTTGTTCTTGTTTATAGCTTTGCTTTTTTTTTTTTTTTTTTGCTGCTGCTGTTGGTAGTAGGGTTAGTATCTGACTTATATAAGAGAAGGGAGGAAGAATAAAATATTTCTCGCTATGATTTACAGGGCATTAGGACTCCCGCGCATTAATAATAGTGCAACTTTAAGTGGAATCCATTCTTTTGCTTCTTTCATGATTCGCTCTTTTTTATTTTTATTTTTCAATTTTATTGATTAGGGGAAAATCTAACAACAATGGGTGCAGGGATTAAATTTGAGATGTTTCTGACAGGGCTGCGGAGTCGGAAGGAAAATGGCCGACTCCGACCCCGACTCCGACTCCTGGATTTTGAAGCGCCCGACTCCGACTCCAACTCCGACTCCGACTCCGGATGTTTTTGATTTTTTTAATTGTATTTTTTCAACTCCCTCTCTCCCTTCAGGGGAAGGGGGAAAACCTCTAAACAGAGATTGAAATATTGATTCCTTTTCATGAAAATTTCGCATTTTGTTTATTGTAAACCCAAGACGCATACAACGTTAGAAATTCAATTTAAAAATCAAATTTTCCAGCAGTTACGAGTTAAGAAGTGAGATGACTTAAAAATCCCTTTTAAAAAATTTGAAAAGGATTATCTGCAATTTGCCCCCCTTTAATGTTTAATAAATAGATATTGATCAAATCGTGTGCTTTCAATTTTTGACAGCTGTAACTTGAGAGAAAAAAAGCTTTTTTTTTCTAAATCCAAGTTCTTGAGAGGGGGTGGTTTTCCCTGGGTGACACCCATCAGGTAGATGACACCCAAAGTTAATTTCAGAGTTTATAAATACTTTAATTATGAAAATTTTCGCGAATATATTGTTACGAATTCTGTAAATAGTAATTATTGTAGGAACGTAACCTGTAAATAGTTTCCCGTAATGAATATACAACCCCTTTTTCATTCGGCTAAAGTATACGACCCCATATTTTCTTTCTTTTCGTTGATAACGGTCTACGCATTTCTCGAAGAGGTAAGAATGTTGTGGAAAATTCTTTTCGGTGTATAAAAGCCGTTAGCGATGGATAAACAGTTAGTTTCGATTGAGATTTTCGAACTGAGTGCATTTTTGCTCTGTTTATAGCGAGGCATTTCGCTGTGTTGTTTTCGTATTTGGAAGTAAATACGTGTGTAAACGTTGAGTTTACGGTGTTGTGTGATAATTGCTTAATTGCTGATGAATAATTTAGCAGTTGTTGAAGATCTTTCCTGTACATAGTGTAAATAAATTTCCTGTGTTTTTATCAAGAACTGTGTCTTCATTTCAAGAAAGTGGAAGTCGCACCGAATCCGTTACAATTTGGCGCCCAACGTGGGGCTACTTCAGGACTTTCTTGCAGTAAGTGTGACTTTGGACATTTTTTCATAAAGACTTTTTAAATTTGGACTTTATTTTTATGGTGATTACTCGCGCAATGGATGAACAATTAAAACAACTGCTTGATGCAATCAACTCTGTGAAGAGTGATATGGCAGCTAATCAAGAACAATTAAAAAATGATATGGCAGCTAATCAAGAGCAATTAAAAAATGAATTGGCGACTAACCAGGAACAGTTAAATAGTGATTTAACTGCTAAAATTACTACAAGTCAAAATGAAATAAAAAGTGACCTAACGTCGATGAAAACCATGATGGAGAATCAACTAACCGCCATGGGAGATAAAGTTGATGCTCTGGAAGAAAAATTTGATACTGTGGAAGAGCGTATCGCCAGTGTGGAAAATAAGTTGGAAGAAGAAGACAAGAAATTTACTTCATTTAAGGAAGAAATAATTAAAGACATGGAACGGAGATTGGCGACCGCGGAAAGCAGCTCTGTACAGTTTGGCGCTCCCACATCTGTTGCTCGACCGTCCATTAAACTGGCCACATTTGATGGGAAAAGTTCGTGGCAGGTATACAAGACCCAATTCATGATAGTGGCGGAAGCGAACGGATGGGACTCTGCTACCAAGGCCTGCCATCTTGCAGCATCCCTGAGAGGTGACGCAGCGGACATTCTTCAGACCCTTCCGGACAGCCAGCGCCTGGATTTCGCCGCCCTCACATCTGCGTTGGAGCTTCGCTTCGGTGAGAAGTGCCAGAAAGATTTCAGCCGACTCCAGTTGAAGTCCCGTTTCCAGAAAACCGGGGAAACCCTGCAAGAGCTAGCGGCGGACGTCGAGAGATTGTCTCATCTTGCTTTTTGTGACTGTCCTGCGGATGTTCGAGACAACCTGGCACTCAACTACTACATCGACGGGGTTCGAGATCCGGAAATCCAGAAAGCTCTACGGATGGCGGATGTCAAAGACCTGAGTTCTGCTGTTGTGTATGCGATGAAGTTGGAGGCCGCCCAGCAAGCAACCCGCAAGGATCGCCATTCAATCCGCGGCGTGAAAACTGATGAGCCTGATCCGGTTTCGTCACGTTTTGCTGAACTGGAAAAGCAAATAAAAGAAATTGCAGGAATCCTCAAAAGGACTTCGGCTCCCAAGGACTATAATGGACAATCACTTAAGTGCTGGAAATGTGGTGGCGAGGGTCACTTACGAAGAAACTGTGAAGCTCGTCAAGAAACCAGAGGGAAGAGCACCTCTCCCTCCCAGGTCCAGGAAAACTAAGCCATGGCAATCTCGCGGGGCGGAGGTCGCCAAATTGGAATGAGCCCCATCTTAAAGTTTTCCAGATTTCATCGACGAGTGGCGGCAGTAATGGACTGTTTGTTTACGCATACGTAAACGGGTTTCCCTGCGAACTGATTATTGACACTGGAGCCAATGTTACAATCATTAGAACAGATGTGGCTCGTCAATTTGGACTCAACATTCTGTGGACGCCGCCCTGCGTTACCCTCCAAACTGTGACAGGTGACAAGATCGAGATTGAAGGTAAAGTAAACTTAGAAATTGTGTTTGGAAATGCCACTTACCATCATACGGCATTCGTTGCTTCTATCACAGACCCCTTCATTCTCGGATTGGACTTTTTAAAGAAGTATGACTTCAACCTCGACTTCAAGACAAATGAGCTGCACTCGATGAGAGAAGACATAGCCGTTTTCCCCGCAGAAAGTGATGTAAAATCCGCTCATCAAATAATAGCCCAAACAGATTTATCGATTCCCTCAAGGTCAGAATCATTAATACCTGGCTCCATTGAAGAAAGCAATAGTTTTAGATTTGGACTCATTGAATACCCCAACCTAAGCAATAACCCAAAAGGAGTGCTGGTAGCATCTACGCTTGTGGACCTTTCTAAGGATGTAATTCCTGTGAGAGTCGCCAACGTGAGTGAAAGGCCAAGGAATATCCGGAAAGGCGAAGTGTTAGCAACTTGTACTCCCGTAAACTGCATCATTAGAAGAATCAATTCCCCCGAGACTGTGTCTTCTGAGTCCTTGACATCGAAGTTAATTGGGAGTGCACCCTTATCGAAGGATCAAAGAACTGCTGCGGAACAATTGGTGGACGATTTCAAGCATCTGTTTTCATCTACATCGGAGGATGTTGGCCGTACGAATTTAACGCAGCATAGGATCTACACTGGAGAACACCCCCCTATTAAACAGCATCCAAGACGACTACCGTTCGCCAAGAAGGAAGAGGTTGAGACCCTCCTGAAAGAGATGAAGGAGAATGATGTAATCGAACCCTCATCCAGTCCCTGGGCCTCTCCCATCGTCTTGGTCCGAAAGAAAGATGGCTCCACCAGATTTTGTGTCGATTACCGACGACTGAATGAAATCACCAAGAAAGACAGTTACCCTCTTCCACGGATAGACGACACCTTGGACACTCTTTCCGGACACAAGTGGTTTTCGACCCTGGACTTGAAGAGCGGCTACTGGCAGGTTGAGATACACCCTGATGACCGAGAGAAGACAGCGTTTACAACTGGACAAGGCTTATGGCAGTTCAAAGTTATGCCCTTCGGCCTCTGCAATGCACCAGCTACGTTCGAGCGTCTTATGGAGACAGTGTTAAGAGGACTCTCTTACGAATCCTGTCTGGTCTACTTAGACGATATCATCATCGTGGGACGCAGCTTCGAAGAACATCTGGCAAATCTTAGAAAGGTGCTGCAAAAGCTTAAGGAAGCCAATCTGAAGTTAAGCCCGTCCAAATGTAATTTGTTCCGCCGGGAAGTGAACTACCTTGGTCACATCATCTCTTCTGAGGGTGTGCAAACCGATCCAGAGAAGGTATCTGCGGTCAGGAGTTGGAGTCGTCCCGAAAACATCCATCAGTTGCGAAGTTTCCTGGGGCTCTGCACGTACTACAGGAAGTTTGTGAAGGGTTTTTCCAACATTGCACGACCTTTGCATAAGCTGACGGAGAGCAAGCAAAAGTTTGAATGGTCCAAAGAATGCGAAGATGCATTTCTACGACTGAAGGAGGCTTTAACATCAACGCCTATCCTCGCCTATCCTCAGCCTGAAAAATCCTTCATCCTGGACACTGATGCGAGCAACGAGGGAATTGGAGCTGTTTTATCCCAAGAAATTGACGGAAATGAACATGTCATCGCTTACTGGAGCAAATGCTTATCAAAGTCGGAGCGAAATTACTGCGTCACCAGAAAGGAGTTACTGGCCATAGTGAAAGCTGTAGAACACTTCCATCATTACCTCTACGGCCGAAAATTTCTGCTTCGGACAGATCATGCCTCATTAACTTGGCTTTTGAACTTCAAAAATCCGGAAGGCCAGATAGCCAGATGGATACAGCGGCTCCAGGAATATGACATGGAGATCAAGCATCGAAAAGGGTTATCTCACGGTAATGCTGACGCTTTATCAAGGAGACCCTGTCCTGAGAACTGCCACTACTGTTCCCGAATCGAGAAACAGTATGGAACGACTAGCCCTACCGCCTATCAGGTGACAGTGACTCCAACATCATCAGAACCTGATCCATGGAGTGATGACCAAGTTCGAAAAGATCAACTTGAAGACCCCGACATAAAACCAATTTTAGAGTTCATGGAAAGTGACAGTCGACGCCCTAGCTGGCAGGACGTTTCCATCTTCAGTCCTGCAACAAAAAGATACTGGGCTTTATGGAACTCACTCCATTTACGGAACGGCGTGCTACACCGGAAATGGGAATCTGACGACGGCAAAACATCTAGGTGGCAGTTACTACTTCCCCGATCAAGGATTTCAGATGTTCTGAAAGAAATACATAGTAGTGCGACTGGAGGACATTTTGGTGTCTTGAAAACCCTCAATAAAGTTCGGGAGCGCTTCTTCTGGAGCAAGGCGAAGGATGACGTGGAGAAGTGGTGCCATTCTTGTGACGCCTGTGCTGCTCGTAAAGGACCGAAGAAGAGAAGCAGAGGGAAGCTACATCTGTACAACGTTGGAGCTCCTTTCGAACGAATTGGGATTGACATCCTGGGTCCTCTACCAAGAACTGCTGATGGGAACAAATACATTCTTGTTTCCATCGACTACTTCACCAAATGGCCGGAAGCATATCCCATTCCAGATCAAGAGGCTACCACCATAGCAGAGACTCTGGTCCAACACTGGATCTCGAGATATGGAACACCTTTGCAGATTCATTCCGATCAAGGGAGGAATTTCATCTCTGCTGTGTTTAAGGGCCTATGTCAAATTCTCGGAATTGAGAAAACTAGGACAACACCACTACACCCACAATCGGACGGCATGGTGGAGAGATTTAACCGCACAATCCTGAACAATCTCTCACTTATGGTATCCAGAAATCAACAGGATTGGGACAAGAAGCTACCTTTGTTCCTGCTGGCCTACCGCAGTGCTGTCCACGAGACTACCGGATATGCCCCATCTCAGATGCTCTTCGGACGAGAGCTTCGGCTACCTTGTGATCTCGTCTTCGGTCGTCCTCCGGATGCGCCTTCATCGCCTGAGGAGTACATCCAGGATCTCCAGGCCCGGTTGGAAGACGTTCATAACTTCGCACGAGAGCGAATCAACATCGCGGCGGAGAAGATGAAGACCAGATACGACACAAGGTCTACTGAACATGAATTCAACGAAGGCGACAAGGTTTGGTTATGGAATCCCATCCGACGGAAAGGTCTTTCACCCAAATTGCAGTCGCATTGGGATGGACCCTACAAAGTCGTTAACCGACTAAATGACGTCGTAGTGAGGATCCAAAAATCACCTAATGCAAAACCTAGGGTTGTACATTATGATCGGTTAGCCCCATACTATGGCCATAGTTCATGAGTATTACGTAAGCAACCATGGTTGATAACATAAAAGTTGTAGATAATTTTTGCTTTTAATGTTTAGTAATATTTCTTGTTATTATTTTGTTTTCTGTATCTGTTAGTTATTAATTAATGTGTATATTTGTAAACTTGTGATAGAAGTTTGGCACCCTTTCTGGGGATTGTACTGCCCGGGACGTGCAGTCCTTAGGAAGGGGGCAATGTTACGAATTCTGTAAATAGTAATTATTGTAGGAACGTAACCTGTAAATAGTTTCTCGTAATGAATATACAACCCCTTTTTCATTCGGCTAAAGTATACGACCCCATATTTTCTTTCTTTTCGTTGATAACGGTCTACGCATTTCTCGAAGAGGTAAGAATGTTGTGGAAAATTCTTTTCGGTGTATAAAAGCCGTTAGCGATGGATAAACAGTTAGTTTCGATTGAGATTTTCGAACTGAGTGCATTTTTGCTCTGTTTATAGCGAGGCATTTCGCTGTGTTGTTTTCGTATTTGGAAGTAAATACGTGTGTAAACGTTGAGTTTACGGTGTTGTGTGATAATTGCTTAATTGCTGATGAATAATTTAGCAGTTGTTGAAGATCTTTCCTGTACATAGTGTAAATAAATTTCCTGTGTTTTTATCAAGAACTGTGTCTTCATTTCAAGAAAGTGGAAGTCGCACCGAATCCGTTACAATATTTTAAATTATATTTCATCAATCAAATTTCAACGAAAATAGGGCACATATACATCAGGAGCTAATTTTACACAAAATGCGGCCGGTATACAAATTTATACGAATAGCTTTTACTATACCTATATTTCTTCTTCGCTAAATTTTTAATTTAAATTTTGTTGTCTGCTTTAGAATTAACCTTAATATTAAGATTTTAAGATTAGCTGCAATCATTGAGTGTTGCAATCAAGAAATCATTTACACTTATTTTGTTCTATACTTTTTAGTGAGAACCAAGCTTATAGAAATAGTCTTAATAAAGAAAAAAACATTAGATTATTTTTCATCGGATCTTTTGGATTCGTGCTTTCGCGCCAGAACGTTTTTGAATTTGTCGATCACCCTTAAACGTTTCAACCTTAGCTACGGGCCTCGACTTATTAATTTGTTACGTTTCTTTCGCTATTTTACAACTGAGATCGAACAAAACACTATATTTCTATTTTTATTTGAAAGTGATTACTTGAAAATGTTAGGCAACAAAACCGTTTGCTGACAGTCGCTATTAGTTAAGTTAAAAAGCAAGCAAACTAGAGGACGGCTACAGTAAGTTCGGTAAGCATTCAGGCTAGCTGATTGCCATAATGGCAGTTATTTTCTCATTAGTATCTTTTTATACATGTAATTGAACCAATTGGTAGTCAGTTTTTAAAAAATGCAAGGAGAGTCAGTGAAAAGGAAAGAAAAAAAGAAACCCGGAGTCGGAGTCGGAGTCGGCAAGTTTTCTAACAACTCCGACTCCGACTCCTTTACCCCAAAATCAGTCCGACTCCGACTCTTCGACTCCGACTCCGACTCCACAGCCCTGGTTTCTGAGTACATAAAGAAGTTTTGATGCTTGTCGTGTGCAATTAATTTTAGCTCACATTCTTTGGTCCAATTTTTTAATTGAAATTACATTATATGCAGATCATTATTGTCTATTTTTTTTTCATTCCATACGTATGATATTTGTAACTTTTCTTGTTTGCGTATCATTTATTTTCGCGTGTGCATACTCTTATAATGTTATATTCATTATACTTTTTAAATGTTGATTAGTAGTACATTATTTACTCAACTTAAAAATTTGGAGTCATTCTATTGAGATGCTTATTTTATGATTTTTTTTAAACTGCTGAAACTGTTTGGGCAGGCAGCGGTCCATTTCGAAACTTTGGGTCCCGTGGCTCCGCTTCATTTTCCTTGCGTTGGTCCTTAAAAAGGGTTAACTGATTACCAAGTTTCTCTAAAAATTCAGATTATTCGATTTTCAAATCATCCGAAAGCGTCGCTTGATAACGAACATTCAACAACAAGCAATTATCTAGAGGTACCCACGAGAGGGTAGGGGGAGGTCCGTGGTGCAGACCGCGCCAAAATGAAGTTTAAATGATGAGGGGGTAACTCCAGAAGGTTTTTGGTCTTACTTTAGTAGGAGGCTCTTGTTCTGGGGGTTCTCCGTCGCATTTGAGGAAGGGTTTCCTCACCCTTAGGAAGATAGGTAGCCTTGTATTATAAACACACATCGTTTAAATGTTTCATACACGTTTTAAAATGGTTGTTACAGCGTAACAACCGTTTTAAAACTTTTACTCAACGAAATGTACTATCTGGTTAACCCTATTCGAAAAAAGCACCCGAGAAGCTCTTATTCGAAACTAAATTAGGATGTCCGTTCGTTCTTGTGAGCAACGGGACCCCTCGTGACAATCACCTTCCCCCTCCAAGTACGATAGTCCCAAAAAGAGCAAAGACCCCTCAAAAATTCGAATTACCCGGTTTAAGCCATAACGTCTCCCTCCTCGCGATAACCTCTGCGAATGAATCACTAGAAAAGTTAACCACTCAAAAGGTTTGTTCAATTTCTCAGGGTCACATTTGAGGGGTTGGGGACGTAGGAGGAAGGTGTCCCCCCCCCCCGATTTTTAGCTAAACTGTTCCCACTTTTTAGTTTCAATATATTATTAACGTAAACAACTCTCAAGTTCAAACCTGTTTGTGTTGCCCAATTCCCCACTTTTTAAAATTTTTTGATCTAAATAACTGTCAAGTGCAAAGCAATATGGAAAGCATTTCTCTGCCTGTTATTTCAAGATTTCATCAACGGAATACACAACCCGTGCCCCCCCCCCCTTAACGCGCTCATATGATATAATTCCTTAATTATTTTCGTTCGAAAATATATCGAACGATTATAAACAGATCTCTCGATAATCGAAAATTTGACACCAAACATTCAAATATAACCCCATCAGAAATAAAGCACGCAAGAAGCAATCATTCGATTTTAAAACCATTCCAAATCCATCAATTCCAAGAGCGATGACGCACCACATATGCAGGAGCGTGCACAGAAATTTCGGGGCTCGTCTCAAATGACTTTGACGGGCCCCCTCTATATTGTTTACTCCTACGTCCCTAATACATTTCACCTCTCATTTTAAAAATCTCGGGCCCGGGCCAACAGGTGTCCCTTTTCTCCCCCTCGCCCTGTGCACGCCCCTACACGAATGGAGTTCTCCCCCAAGAGCGCTATCCCGAAAAGAGAAAATCTCCTGAAAATTACAATCCCGCAGTTTGCGTCTTAACTCCCGTCCCCTTCTCCTGGTTGTCACCCCTGCGAATGAATTACACGAGAACTAGGCTATTTGCTTCATTAAGAAATAAATACCTTTGTGACAGTGTTGGGCATTAATCAATTATTTTTTCAATTGCCTTGTTAATTGATTAAAAAAGTGATTGCAATTAAATTAATTGCAATTAAACTATTAATTGTAATTTGCAATTAATTTAATTAGATTAATGTACGTTAATCGCTTTTCACAATTAAAATAATTGCAATTAATTTTTTTTAATTGTTTTATGAAACAATTAAAACTAACCATTAACTTAATGTATCAATAGGTACAGCGCAGCGTACAGAGTTCAAAGTATTATTCGAATTCGTATTTTCGTTCAGTGCTGATTGCTCGCTCGCCGCGTGAACTATTCACGTCTTCGCAAGTTTTTTCCATACGTAAATGCTTGTTTTAATTAAGTGTTTTAAAATTGTGCAAATCATTGTTTTATAGTTTAACCTGTATCAGGGGAAATGAAAAAGAAGGACATAACAGGGGACGTAAGATCTCAGAGATCGCTCTGTTTATTATTATTATTTTTTTAATCGTGTAATTAAGATGCATTACTGTAACTTCCCTCAGATGTTCTTTGGACTTTTACTGGTACGGAAAAAAAATTTAATTTTTAATTGAAATATAACTTTCTTGACGATATTTTGCTGGAGCCATAAGATTTTTCGAGAGAAGTCATATCTGCAGCAATTAATTTATTGCTCGTAATAAAGTTACTGATACAGTAAATACCCCGCCAGCTCACTCATTTTCAGCCGAGGACTGCAGTTTCGTGCTTATTAGCACTCATCAGCCCGGCATAGGAAAGTGACTGAGTTGGAGATGAAAAACCTCATAAGGAAGCCAAGAGTGCCAAACACACTGGTAGCTAATATAGAATTAGCGCAGACCAGACGAGTGACCGAAGTAGTGGTTCGGTTCAACTCGAGTATTTCATGTATTTCTGCTTTAGCCCTGGCTATTGGGCGGTAATTTACTGAACTACTACTGTTATTTTATTGATATTTTATTTGTTGCTAACATGTGTATTTAAATAGTTAGATTGTAATATGGTACCCGTTTAGCATCCACGTCCCAGGTAGACCTGTCGTCTGTAGAATATATTGTACAAAACCAGTAATTTTTTTATGAGTTAGCTTTAATTAAAATTCACAGAACAATCGACAATTGTTAATTGTAGTAAACTACAATTAACAATTATTTAATTGTTAACTGTGGTAAACTACAACTAATAATTAATTAATTGTTAACTGTAGTAAACTACAATTAACAATTAATTAATTGTTAATTGTAATTTTCCACAATTACAATTGATCAATTGTTAGTTGTTGTAGTTACGTTTACCAATTAATCAACTGTTAATCTTTAATTGTCAATGCAATTAAAATTTGCCCAACTCTGCTTTGTGACAAGAAGTAACAGGAAATAACTAACTTTTGTAGCACAAATATATAGATTGCTGCAGACACGTGTCTCGGGTTTGATTTTACCCAATGGTTTAGTCGAAAGTGGACGTAAGGGGGGAGAGGTTTCCTCAGGTTTTAACTTAAGTATTCCCCCTTTTGACATGATATATAATTTTAGTTTTAATGCCCCTCAAGTTAGAACCTTTTTAGCGCTCCCCACCCTTTGCTTCCACCACCGGGACACACCACCCGTGTCACCCATAGACCCGTCCATGTGTTGATTCGCTAACATATTTCTCCCAAAAATATATCATTGGGCTACCAAATCATCCCAAAGAATCATTTGATAATCAGACATTCGGCAGCATACATGGAACTAATTACAACACTATTCGAATGCAAGCACAACACACAAACTTCTACAACAAATATTCGAGAGGCAAATCTTTGATCATAAAATCATTTAGACCGCAGGAGTATCCATTCCTCAAGTGTGCTGGCGCACCTCTTAAAAACGAACCTCCCCCCCCCCCTCCTTAAGAGCGCCATGATCCCCTTTTCCTGTGCATTTTTTTTTTTTCGGAAAAAAAAAAAACACGCACATTTATATGTCAAAACATTAATTTTTCAAAGCCAGCCCTCTGACAGGGGTGCCCACCCCCCTAAGAGCAAGGGCGCACCCCTCTCCTAAATTTTGCAAAGATCCCTCTCCCCCCCCCAAAAAAAACAATAGCTCTCCAAAAAAAGTAAGAAATGCCCCTCAAAACAACGCCCCTAAAAATTTCAATGGCGTAGTCTGCGCCATGACCCCCTTCTCCCACCTGTGGGCACCCCTGCCTCTGACCCACTAAATGACAGATCTGTCCAGGTTAAAGCCCTCGATCCGTCTCTTAAGTGGCGACATGCTCCAGCGTCCGCCATTTTGTGTCGTTCCGCAACTTTCTCCCTACCTCAACAGTAGAAAAATACAGAGTTTCGCTCATTGAAAAGTATCTTTTTATCAACGAATGTTTACAGATTTTTAATCGTAACATACGTAACTGATAATATACATACAAAAATGTTGAATTTTACCTTAGCAATTTTTTTTTTTTATATTAAACCGAATATTAGTAAAAAGGTGTTTTGAAGAAATTTTCGATCATTTTTAAGAATAATTTCTTCTTTTCCCCCATATAGACCTTCTGAGTTACAAATTACTTAAGTGTTTTAAATATGTTTTATTATTAGAAAGTTGGTGTAGTAGAACCCGGGGCGGATACCGAAAAATCTCTCGGAGGGGGTCCGGGAAATTAAATAGCACCTCCTCCTCTCCCCTGCCGCATACGATGTTTCATAACCAAGTTTTCATTACTTTATTTTAAAATGTCTTTTTTTTTTAATTTTTTTAGGATCCCTTAAACTAATAATCCACTTCTAAGTACATACATATTACGTACCAATATACTTTGAATGTGGACGTAAAACATCTTTAATGTTTCAAGCCAATTAAATACTGAGCCATAATAATGTTACCGAAATGCTATACAATTAGCGGTTTTAATTTTAGGAACAATGTCGTAATGATTATAACACGAGGGCAAGGTTATTCAATAAAAAATATACCCATACCTCATTTGAGTTTTTAATATTATTGTATAGTATTTTAACTATAAAATATTATTTAATTAAGAAAATCATAGCTATTAAACATATAAGTTTTACTGAAAAATTCGGGACAATTTCTGTTTGGATTTCAAACTGATTGTTCTTGAAGCAATGATACAGTTGAGATAACATATTCATATTACATGCCGCCTCCATTAATATCATGGTTTTCTCAAGAAACTACGATATGATTTCTTTCATTTTGCATTTTTTTATAAGCTGAAAAAGAAAAGCTATTATTTCGCAAATAGCTTCCTGGATCAAAATAATAATTCTTTTAGGTATGCCTGCACATTTTTTGAAGAATGTTAGTTATTGATTCCATCAAAGAAAAATTAATGGACGAATCGCGATATTATGTTCCCTTGAATTCAAAACCAGCGAGTTAAATGTATAAATGTATTCTGCCGCTCTAGGACTCCAGTATGACTTCTTTAGCAAATAAAAATGCTATTATTCAAAATATGCTCTATGTGTGTTTTGTGTTCTGTTTAATTAACTATATAAAAAATGCTATGGAGAAGTCAATTAAAAAATAGTGAATAAAATAGTTAAATAAATTCATCCTTTGGCGGGGGCACGGGCCTCCTGCTCCCCCCCCCCCCCTTAAATCCACTACTGAGTAGAACAGTAGTGAGTTAAATTAATTATGTCATAAATTATTTGTGGGCAATAGTTTGAACTTATTCATGCAAAGCAGTATCAATTATATTACTAATGTGTATAGTTTTCTTACGGAAAATTATTCATTTCTAAAAAATAGCAAAAATTCTTTTTGTTTTAATTAATAAGGTTTTATTTTTAGCAGGACTCTTCAATGTTTTTTATTTTTTTTATTTTTACATTTTACTAACACTTTCTTGTTTCTCATAACGATTTTACATTAAAAAATGTCTTTCATTTAAACCTGATTTTTAAGGATACTACTAGTTCTTAAAAACTTAACGAAATGTAATAAAATGTAATCAGTTTTAAATCAATATTAAAAAAATAATAATAATTGAATTATTTGATACCAATAGGAATTCAAATAAAAGAGTGCAGATTACATCTGTGACGAACTGTTATAAATAGTTATAATGAATTTATAAATTAACAGATTCTGGGATAAATTGTATATATTTTTTTTATTAAAAAGGTTTTCACATCAAAATTAAAATTAAACAAAAACAGATTTTTTCCGGGGCAAAAAAAAAAAAAAAAAAAAAAAAAAATCTTCACGTAATTATCTAACTTGGCTTGAGTTACATGTTACTATAATCTCAAAGAAGCTTAATTTTTTCAATGAATAATTTCATATTTTTAATATCTTAATTTTTATGCGCAAAGTAGATAAATAAGAAACTTGGCAACACACTGAAACTCATGGCTATGACACAATTAAAAGCAAAACGACGTGTTCTTAGAATAATTTTGAAACTAACTAAACAATAGAAAATTCACATTAAAAATAAATAAAATAATTAGTATATTTAAATTTTGACGGCTTTGTTACCTTAAACTCTGAAAAATCAGTTTTAAAAACAGGGCAAATATTTTACTACTGCTAGCAATTTATTAGGTGCCGTTACATAGTTGAGCTTTACAATATTTGAAGGAACTATTTATGATGATTTTAGTAAATGTCCTTATTATCCCATGAAAATTAACAAACCATCAGACAGTTTCATGAAAGTAAAAAATATTACAATTTCAACAAGAGTTTCAAAAAGTATCTGAAATTGCACAGTAGTATTGATGAAAACATTTAAAATACATAAATATTCTTTCAATGTATTTCGATATAGTAATTTTGAACTGTTAGAACATCTTAATGCACTACACCAAGGCATCTTCACATTAAATATAGCGTTTGATGAAAAATACGAATAGCAAAGAGAAAATATCTAGTATTCCGCACAGTGAAATCACACAGGCAACGACACAAAATGGCGGACTGAACCCTCGTGACTGCCCGCCTCCAATCGCAGTCGAAAGCGGCGCGCAGTGCATGGATCAAAGTGTGTCGCCACTTAAGAGAAGTATCCAAGGCTTTAGTCCAGGTAACTGAATCCTTTCAGAAGTCAAAGTTCAGATTATCAAATCGATTGAAAAGTACACTGCTCGAGTGATTGATTTCTCGAGAACTCGAGAAATCAACATCTCGAGAAGTTCACAAAGCGAGCACTCGAGCAGTCCATCACTCGAGAACTCGGAAAGTGATAATCGAGCACTCGAGCAGTCATCGCTCGAGAACTCGCGAAGGGATAACGAGAACTCGAGATGCGATAATCGAGAACTCGAGATCAATGACAATCGAGAACTCTAGATGTGATAATCGAGAACTCGACATACATTAATCGAGAACTCTTAATAATCGAGTTCTCGAGTGATCTTTGATAATCGAGTGATTCGATTATGAGAACTCGATTATGCCCATCACTACAACACATACACAACTATACATACATAACCACCAAAGAGGAGGGGCAGGCTTGGGGGGAACAGGAGCCATTTCTAGAAACAATAACTCCAATGAGTAAGGTCCTGTCGCAGCTCGTGTGATTGCGAACACATAATACGAGTATTATTTTTATTTTATTTATAATTTTTTTCAAAACTTGTTTTAAAAGTTTTTTTTTTTTATTTTCTTTTGCTTTTTCTATCAATTTCAGTGACTAAAAGTAGTACTTTTGACTGAAGGAACACCCCATTGTTTCAATTGTAATACAAATAGTTGACATGGTGTGGACACAGTCGATAAAATGTTAAAACTTCTAAAATACTTTTGATTTAATTTTGCGATGTATCCTGGAGCTACTTAACAGTTAAATTAAAGCAGCCTCTTTTCTCCATTCTCATTAGAAATGCGAGAAATTATGCACATTTTCATTTGAAATGTCTGAAATAATGCACATTTTGTTTCCGTTCTTGCACGCCATTGGCAACAGCTGCATTTGCTCTTCGTGTGTAACAGAGGAAATTGTTACCAATGGCTCGTGCATTTGGAAGAGGTTTATTTTTAGAACTTTGACTAACTTAACTGCATCCAGTTTTCAGTATTTTAAATAAATAATAGCATTGTATGCAGGGGCGCTCTCCGAACGTAAATTTTTGGAAGAGCGGAAATTCCCAATTCGCCGATTGGAGCTTCATTTCTGCCGAATGATGATAATTTTGTCGAATGGAACTACAAATTTTGCCGGATGGAACTCCAAATTTCGCCGGATGATGAAAGTTTTGCCCATTAGTCAAAGTCTGCCGAACGTCAAATTCTGCCGAATGATGATGATTTTGCCGAATCGTCAGACAAAATTTGCCCAATAAGGAAACTTTTGGGAAGTCACAGTGACTTTCCGTGACCTCCCATCGGGGCGCCTCTGATTTTATGGACGAAATAGAATATTGTATTCAGAGTAGGGATGCGCCGATAAACAAATTGACCGATTTACGATTAATTGACTTAGTAATCTGTTTTTAATGCTACAGTTTCTCCATTAACGCCCCCCCCCCCCAAAAAAAAAGTTTCAAAATTTCATTCAATTTCTGGGAGCAAATTTTCATATTATTGCTAATAAAGTTACACTTTGTCAATTAAACATAAAAATTCAAATATTTAGCTAATTGCCCGTATTCAGCAGACGCTTTTAACATATTAACTTTTTTTTTGTAATTAGTCTTGCTTTAATCCTAAACTTTTATCCTTTATGAAAATCATAAGGTAATCTAAAAGCACTAAGCTAAAGCTAGGACGTAGAAAAAAGCATCAACATACTGTCTGACCACGGATTGTATGGAAAGACAAACATCTATTTTACAGCCGAAAATGGACGAATCTATTTTTTTTTTAAACCGATGTCAGCTTTTGCAGAAGCAGTCTAATTCAAATGAGCGGAATACGCGTATCAAATTTTTACTTTCCCCCTTATTCACATAGATTCGTCTTATCTGGCATTTGAGAATTCCATGCAATCCGTGGTTGGACAGTATGGAGCTAATTTCTTCATATGAGTAAATTCTTACTTTTAAATGGGCATAAAGCATGATGCAACATTGAAAATGCTCTTATTTTTACATTAACAAAAAAAAAAAAAAAAAAAACTTCAAGGCATGAACATGCATTTTTTTTTTTAAATAAAATGATTAAGTGAAGTAATGAAACAAAGTGAACGATTATTAAGTATAAAGGAGGAAACATATATGAACCCCTAAAAATAGTTGATGTCCTGACAATTCTGAAATGCTAATCTTTCTGCCCTTTACATTTTAAATGTACCTAGAAATAGCGTTAACGTCAGCTGTGGGGTTTCATTTCAATACTTCCATTCAGTTTTACGCAAATTTTGTATTGTTTGCCCTTATTTTAGGCATTACACTTTCATGCTACATGTTATAGTTATGCTGCACAATATTGCACTCATTTATTGTGTATAATTTTTTTTATATTGATTTCTTGTTCAAACAATATTTAAGTCTTCCAGCAGTCCGTGCTGTAGATTAAAAATTCAAAGTCATTGGTTCAGAGGCAAAATTTTAGAAACATTTTGATAAAAGCGTTGAAATTTCGTCAAACCTTCGAGCAACACATCCATAGTAAATAGTCTAAAAATTTCAATAGTGGCTAATTGTACATACTGTAATTGGTTGACTTTGTGTAAAAACCCTTAAATATGATAAGTGGATTAAATAATCGCTTGCCTTGGAGACCCTCAAAAAGTAGAAATTTGTATATTGAAGGTGCTGTTCTTGAAAGAAGGGACGCGGTACCTCGAAGTATAGATGTTTTTTAAATATATAATCCTTTTTCGAAATTCGCAAATTAAAAAAAAAAAAGACAAAGTATATTTTTTGATACTTAAATATTTCAAACGGATAAGATTATTTAGGCGTACACAGCGCTAAATAAAACATTCGTATGAAATACTTACATTAAAATTATATCATTTAAATTTCATAAAAGATCACAAAATTTCAATCATCTTTGCAAACTTCAAATCATTCTGATTATGGATTACGATTGTTGTTTTACAAGAAGCTCGAAAATTTTCTTTCACTGCCACATTTATTTGTTTGACCAAACCGCTTTACAAGCTTTCTGTATATAGTTCCTATTTTTCCCTTAGACGAAGTTTCAATGTCTTTGAAACTTTTACTATTTTATTTAATGCGCCCTATGTTTTTTTCTGCCGAATAACTCCAGTACCGGCGCGGAGGTAGAAAAGTCGGCTAGGGCCGTCCATTAATCACGTGAGACTCGAACGGGGAGGGGTCCTTAAAAAAATCACCAAACATCCACATAGGGGAGGGGGGTTGTAGTAAATTCACGTGTATTTATTTTTTCGACAAACACGTAACACTCAACCCAAAAGTGGCTTGTAGTGTGCGACTTAGATTCCCCGCCACGTCGTTGCTAAACGAGCGAAGTGAAGTTCTCGATCGCGAGCCGCGACAACCGCCCGCGCGCCCGTCTTACTAAATTAAGCTGTTGTTTTGCATTGAATACATACGGTAATCTGTTGTCCGAGGATACTCTACTTTTAATATTTTTTTCGCATAGCTTTCATTATTATAGTCTTTGTTGTTATTATTGTTAGTCTTTCATTATTAGATGATACTTATACCTGTATTTTATAAATATTTAAAAAGAATGATAAGATTTTTCGTAGGTACTAAAAATACACGTGATGTAGTAAGGGGGGGGGGTTAGTCTTCAACCTCATCACATATCACGAAGGGGGAAAGAGGGTTTTAAAAATGCCAAAAAAAAAAAAAAAATCACAACCAGTACACATAGTAGGTGAACCTCTCCTCTGTTTTGAGGCAAGTGATGGTGCTAGTAGCCCTAGTATTTAAAACAGCATGATTTAGAAAATAAATTCAATGAAAGCCTATAGGGACGTTATCTTTAAATGCGTTTTACTCAAAACTTGGAAAATGTTCACTTGCATCCCTTTGCTTCTCACTGCCTCATATATACTTTTCAGGTAATTTGTAATCGAGTAAGACAATTAAGAAAGAGCGGTCACTATACATTTCTCTCTTTTGCAGGTTGTCTTCATCCGAAGCGATTCAAAAGTAAAATGGTATCCTTGCCTTCCTTGGTTTTGCCACATCTGGACCTCATTGAAAAAGTAAGAGTTCATGAAGTTACCTCAATACTGTAAAGGCGATTAATTTCTTACCATTTGATTATTGCACTGTGATGACATTCAGCATGGAGAAGTTACGGCTGTTTTAAGTTCCTAGTAAAATGTGTCCTTGGAGGAAATATTCAGAATCGAATATTGCAACTCAGCTGGATCCATTAGTTCAATTACTTCTGGTTCTACAGATGTCTATTTGTGCGTGGCATTTTACATAGCGTTGCCAAACTCCTCGAAAATCCGAAAGTCGCTCTCTTTTAATCAGCATATCCAGTGACCTACAAATTGCCTACTATACCAATTGCTTTTATCCATTGTGTCAAATTTTGTTATGTGCTAATTTCTGTTTTGAAGATTACTGCTGTAAAAGTAAACGAATATTTTGCAACTAATGGTAAATTTGTGATTTTTTGTTTTTAGACATACATATGCTTTGTAAAACAAAATTTAAGAAAAAAACATTCATTAAAAAAAAATATTTTTTAACTCTTAGCGCAAGATAGCATCTGGAACTTGAATGTATTTTCATTCAATACCGTTGTGATTTTAATGTTGGGAAAAAAAATTCGGAATTCAAGTGAAATATCATTATTTTTCTTAAGCTTTTAAATCCATTTTGGTGTCGTCTATCAGAGGTGTGTCACCCGGCCCAAAGCTCCCCAAAGCCGGGGGGAGGTGACCCATCGGAGAAGCTACTGTGTTTGATTATTATTAAAAATATAAGGGAAATTTCTCAGAACTGACGAACTTATATCTTTTATGCAGGGCCGGATTAAGGATTTCGGGACTCATAGGCATTAGAAGTGATGAGCCCCCCCCCCCCCCACACACGTGTATTTTATACATATTCTCATATATTATTTCTCTAACCTGTATTTCTGTCACCACGCAAAATCTTCCTTATTCCTTTATCAAATTTCATAATTTATTCCTCATTTTAAAACTCCTAGCTTTAGGTTTTGACTACAATTTTTAGTATTGCCAATAATGTTCATTAACAATGAATACTGTAACTAAAAGGGAGCCCTATTTTTTTTACTTTTTCCTTTCTTTCTTTCTTTTCTTCTTTTTTTTTTTTTTTTTTTTTGTCGAAAAGGGGAAATACACCCATATGCATATGGGACTTTATATTGTAGTAAGATTTTATCAAGCTCTGATGTGTAATTACTTTTTTCTGATTTCTGAATTACGGAGACTTAGATTTTATGAATTTTTAACCATATATAGGAAAAGAATTGTCGAATTTAACATCTAACTTGAGCATTTTAACTTGTTAATGTCAAATACTATATTTAAATAAATTTAAATTTCAAAAATCCTATTCAAATCAAAAAAGAAAAAAAAATCCTATTTAATTTAAAAAATTTGATTTTATATATATATATATATATATATATATATATATATATATATATATATTTAAAAATCCTGATTTTTATGTACCCTGTTATGAAGTAAGATCCAACAATTTAAACACTATTTTATAATCTGTTTAATAAACTATGTAGAGTCTTTTGTTGTTCTTGAGTACTGATTAAAAATTTCCCGATTTATCTGTTGAAAATCACTGTATTCTGTCAGTGCATTATGTTTTTATACATCTTTATTAAAACTTTTTATACAGTTTAACCTCAAATTATCTGCCGAAAATTCCCAGCAGATTCCATCGTTATTTCCATTTGAAATTACATTTGCATAGGAAAAATATCAGCAATTTGAAGCAGTAAAAAACATTTATCGGCGCTTGAATTTCATTACGTTTCATAACGAAACGACCGTTCTTGCCACTGTAATCTCTCGCTAACCGGTCTCCGCGCTTGGTCATGGCGGCCAATGGAAGCAGTATACGAGTCGTTCCTCTACCCTATTATAGAACTCTTTGGTTTCACAATTCCTACAGATACCTTTGCTGTTGACATTCACTAAGTTATTCAGTTAAATATTTCTCTTGCCTTCTAAACTCTAAATAACAATAATATTTTTCACACCTATAATACTGTTATTCATTTTAATTGTTCTTCCTACAGAGCACTGGTGGTTTTGTTATCGTAACAACGTTTACTGGAGTCATATTATATTGCTCAAATTCCGTTCATGATTACCTCGGCTATCAAAATGTAAGTATTTTTTAAAACTTCAAACGCTTTGAGTATATTTTGCGGAAAATTTGTTATCGTTTAATAAACGTCTTTGTCTGATAAATTTTGGCTACTATTCCTTGATAAAGATTTTTAAAAAATCCCAAAAGTATTCATTCACCTTTTCGGTGCTTAAATAGATATTTTAAGAACATTTTTTAGGAACATTTAACATTTTTAATTAGAAAAGTTTTATATGACTAAAATTACTTTAACTAAACGTCACTTTGCTGCATTGGATCCTCAAATAAGTAAATATTAAATGAATGTTGAACGTTTTGAAATCTTGATTGTGAAAGTTGTGATTTGAATTTGTTAGGAGTTAATTTAAGTGAATTAATTTTTAAAATCTCAATTTTATAAGTTCTTTTTGGACTGTTCAGTTCTCGCCAGTGAGCTATAAAAAAAGCTGGAGCGAAGACTGTGCGGTCAACTCATATACTGCTTTAGGTGAGGACTCGAATTTTTAGTAAAAATAAAAAGACAGCATTTTAATAGCATTGCTTAAATTTTTGTCATAGAAGTTACAGATATTTTGAACAGCATTAGAAAATACGCTTCGGCAGTGCTTTTACTGTCCAACCACGGATTGTATGGAATTTTCAAACGTCCAGATAAGACGAATCTATCTGAATGAGGGGGAAAGGTAAACATTTGATGAGCGTATTCTGCTCATTTGAATGAGACTCTGCTTCTGCAACAGCTGACATCGCTAAAAATATAATAGATTCGTCCATTTCCGGCTGTAAAATGGATGTTTGTCTTTCCATACAATCCGTGGTCAGATCCGTGGCGCATCGATGCCCGAGCTTTCTCAAACAACAAGGGATATTTCAGGTTCAGGTTGCAATCCCGTTTATTAAATGAAATGCTGGGCGGCCCATAATTATTGTTCTGAACATCGTTATTTATTCATAATAAAATTTATTTTTTAATCAGGATTAGAGTCCCTATATGAAAACGTATAGGGACTTTAATCTGAATGAGTAAGACATGTGTGTGGTGTTGGTGTATTCGGGGGAGGGGGGATGACATGTACTTTGAATGTAATTCCTAGTATTTTGTATTTACTACGCATTTATCAAATCGAGCATTCAATATTATGCATAGATGAATGGCAACGTTTTGTTATTACTATTACTATGTTTCTTGTGTTTGGCATCACTTTGCTGTTGTTTTTGTTTACTCAGTTTGAAAATGTTTTTTGAAAGTCTGACATGCAGTCAATTAATTTCTCTCCCTATTTCTTGCTTATTAAATTCCTGTTTCATTCAACCACCACTTCATTTTCTTAATTTTACAACCGTTGACCATTGGTGAGTACATGAGATAAAGCGTTTTGTTTAAAAGGCAATTCTGCTGGGTATTAAAAAAGAACTTAATCCTTAGAAGAATGTTCAAGATTTTGAAATGTATTTTATTTTCAGAGCTAGAGCATTTTTTGAGTCTGGTAGTTGAAACTGATCCCCCTCCCCCCCTCAAAAATAAATAAATAAATAAAAAGTTATAAATTCACTGTTGGGATATGCATTTTGAATGAATTTGGGTATAACTTTGATATACACCCCCAAAAATTACGCGCCAAATCTGGCATTTCCTACGGACTTTTTAGGGTTGTTGTTTCTTATTTTGGTGTTGCCAATTTAGGTTTTTTCAGCTTTTAGGTTTTTGCTGTTGCCAAATTTAGTATTTTCTTGTATTTTGTACCATTTTTTGAGTTTTTTTTAAGGTTTTGTGACAACAATTTTTGTGGCAACAAAGTTTTGTGTCAACAAAAACAAAAAAAGTCGCCAAATTTCCGATTTGGGGGGGTATATCAAAGTAGTTCCTGAATTTGTTTCAAATATTTTCAATCTTTTGCAAAAAAAAAAAAAAAATGATTGTGATTGGAACTACTTTGATATACCCCCCCCCCCCCCCCAAATCGGAAATTTGGCGGCTTTTTTTCTCGTCTAGCAAAATAACTGTTTTTGGCGACTTTTTTTTTCTCCTTCAGATCCCTAGATTGCAGCCTTCAACAATCCAACCTCCATCAAAAAATCAATTAACATCTGCATATCCTGAGCCAAATAATGCACAAATAAACAATTAACAATACCTGGCCTTCCAACTGTTGGCCTACCCCACGAAAATGAAGAACACAACTATCAATTTTCTGACTCAAACTGAAACTTTTCAACAATACTATATACAGTAGGCATATTGAAAGCTAAAAGATACAAATAACTAATAGAAATAAATATAATTGGACAATTCAACCAGATTTTCAGCAAAATACAGCAAGTCAGAAATCTGCTTGATCACTTCACAAAGAAATGGCCACTAAAACATATATGAAATCCAAAAATTGTTGTCACAAAACTTTAAAAAAAAAACTCAAAAGATGGTACAAAATACAAGACAGTACTAAATTTAATAACTTAAAAGCTGAAAAAACCTAAATTGGCTACATCAAAATAAGAAACAGCAACTCTAAAAAGTCCATAGGGAGTGCCAGATTTGGCGCGTATTTTTTTTTTGGGGGGGGGGGGGGAGGGGGGTATATCAAAGTTATATCAAAAAGGAAAATTGTGATTATTAAGGCAGGAGTTATTGAGCAAGAAAGCCATGAATTCATGAAGTGTAAACAAATTTGATACATAAGAGTTGCCTTTTACAAAAGTGAAAATTAACTTTGCTTTTCAGCAAAATATTTAGCAATACTTGAAAAAAAAAAATATCTTATGTATTAAGATACTAATATTTCAATGAATTCAAATTGAAAAGCGCTTAGAGAAAACAAATTAAGAAATTTGCCTCAGCATTGTGAGGAAAAAAAAACTATACTACTCAGTAGTACAAGAGCCCATGAAAGTGAAGGCCTACTATGGTCATCTCGGTTTACCAAGTTTTTCAGCAGATGTTTCCAGTTGGTGGACAACCAAAAACAGAACACCACAGTTCAGTTTCAAAGTATGCTTGGTACTCATTTAGTCGACCCGTTGAAGGGAAGAACGACTGAGTCTACCATGCTTAATCCGAATCTACGGCATCATAGAAGAGCAAAGCTTTACCATTTAGCCATTGGGCTTCCATATTGAACAATCCAGCTTGAGATCCACTTCACAGAAATCCACTTTTTAAGATTCTTTGAACTGTTGTTGAGACCAATATAAATCTATTGACAAATTGTGCCTGAAAATGGTGGATGGAGGTAACTTGAGAAATGTTGTTGTTGTTATTTTGAATTTAAATTATTTCAAACATATATCAGAAGAAAAAAAAATGTTTTGGCAACATTCCAACAACAAATACCTTCATCAGGGATAATGGCTCGCCATGTTTGAAAATGCAATCCTTTTGCATCCTGCTAATATTTCATTTCTTTTGAAAGTTGAAAGCAATTTTTGCATATGACGGCTTTAATCTTCTCAATGTAATATTTATTTTAGTAATTAATTACCCTCCCCCCTGCCTTTTTTTTTGTTACTAAAAAACTGGTAGTTTTTAATTTGTCTCATTCATTCGTTATGTTTTTATTTTTAATTCATTTCATAGCATCCTGATTTATGTATGTACCTCTAACTGCTTGATCTTACTGCGGTAATTTTCAGTCAACATAGAGTTCAGCTTTTTCTCTATACTTGCCCTTTCATACCTGATTTACTTTTAATTAGAACTGGATTAACAGATTTTATGTGAGCATATGAATGGTACGGTAAAACCCCTCCTAACTGACACCCCTCAAATGCGGACACCCTCTTATGCAGACAATTTTTAATTCCCTGGTTCCATGCAAATAACATTATTAAACTCCCATCCTGCTGACACCCCTCTATTGTAGACAAAAAAAAATTGTCCCTTTAGTGTCTGCATTTGAGGGGTTTTACTGTGTTTATAAAAGTTATAGTTAACGTTAAACAAAGGCAACAAATGAAAGGTTTTGCATTTTGTAACGAAAACAATAAATAATAACAAAATTCAATTAAATATCTGTTAACTTATTTCCAACAGGGAGCGGCACTTCATTGTTAATTAAAGGAACAAATGCATGTATTGTGTTAAGGTAAAATAAGTTTAAAGCTTAATATTGAAATATGACATAGATCTCTGTAGGCTTGCAATTTCAAATTTTTCCGGAGTGAAGCAAAGGGTATGTAATCCATGCATATTACAAGAAACTTGATGCACATTACAAATCAAAAAAATAATATGTAAAAAAAAACCAAATCCATTCCAACATGTATATAAATACGAATACAGTAAAACCTCTCTGAGTAGCTACCCTTCTGGTCTGGGAAAATTTGGCCTGGCACCCCTAAATGACGGGTCCCTAATCTGTATTTGAGAGAAACCTAAATAATAATTGTACATACCTTTTATTGCTTGAAAGAGTAACAATATTTGCCTTTTCAGATTGATGTTATTGGCAATTCAATTTATTGTTATGTACATAAAGATGATTCATCCCGTTTTGAAAGAAAAATGAACAATGTGATTTCATACCAAAAGAAAGGTAAAATATATTTACTTCTTTATTATTATGTTTTTAATTTCTTAGATATATTTGTTTATTTTTGAAGAATGCCCATATAAAATAGAAATACCATCATGATTATAGATTACAATACAGTGAAACCTGTGTAAGTTGACCACTCACGGTGCCATACTTTGGTGGTCAACTTCTAAAGGTTGGTAATGTTTTTTTTTAATTTTTTTTTTCATTTCTTGCACCATGTATTCATTTTTTTGAGGAATTCATCCTTACTCTTTCTGTTCAATTCCACTTTCATTGCTTAACATTAGAGACGTACCGAGTAGCACTTTGGCCGAGTAGCCGAGTACCGAGTACTCGGCCTTTCACTACTCGGCCGAGTACCGAGTTACCGAGTACTCGGTCGAGTTACCAAGTACCAATTATGTTTTAAGAAGAACCACCGACACACATGTGATGAATTTTGAACTTATTGGAATAGTAGTATAGACCTCCTGGTCCATGTAATAGTTTTTAAAATTAAATTCCTGCTGAAATTTAATTACGCATTACATAAACAATTTTGCTTGTGTCAAAAATTTTACAAAAAAATTTTTAAAATTAAAAATAAATAAATAAAAGGTATGAGTAAACAAGTTGGAATTAAAACAAATAACAGTAAAATCCCTCTAATGCGGACATTAATAGGAAAATTTTTTTTGTCCGCAATAGAGAGGTGTCCGCAGGACGGGGGTTTGATAATGTTATTTGCATTGGAACTGGGGAATTAAAAATTGTCCGCATAAGAGGGGTGTCCGCCTTTGAGGGGTGTCTGTTAGGAGGGGTTTCACTGTATACCAATCATAGTTCTAGTCCGCCAAACATAATTTTTAAAAGCAGATAAAACAAATATGCAGGAACACTGCAGACACGCGTTTCCGCCCCCCTCCCCTCCCGTTACAAGGAACGTCTTTTTCAGTGCATAACATGTGAGTTAAGGAATATAAAGACATTTGACAAAAATATCCAACTTTTGTCGGATGCCTTTAAATCCACGAGCTCCCATTTTGTGCATTGAAAAAGGAATTCCTTGTAACGCCAAAACACGTGTCTGCAGTGTTCCTGCACTGTGCTTTTAACGTTGTTTTGTTTCCTTTTGTTTTTTAAGCAAAGGTACTTTTGTATTTTTTATAACTTATTTTGTTTGTAGAAAAAATCCATTTTTAATATAAAAATTCCATACTTTCTATACTTACCTTTTTTGCATAATTTCTAATAATAAGTTTTATTTACTTTGAGGACATTAAAATAAAGATTTATCCTATTGAAGCATTACAAACTGCATTACTCTCAAAATTTACATTTGACTTATAAATTTTAATTGTAAATGATTGCAGAATATAATGTTTGCTTTTTTTTTAGACATTTTAGTATCTGTCTTGGACAATATTCAATTTTTTGCAACTACTCGGTATTGGCCGAGTATCTGATCAGAATTGGGCCGAGTACCGAGTACTCGGCAAATTGGCCGAGTAGGCCGAGTACCGAGTAGTTACCGAGTACTCGGTACGTCTCTACTTAACATTATTGAAAGTGAAACAATAATTAAAAATACTATTCAAATACTTTTGTTATTTTCCTCTTATTTTTAACTACAGTATACTCCCGATTATCCGTGTGCGGATTATCCGGCTTGTGGATTATCCGTGCATCATTTCGGAATCGCACTTTTCTAAAGCTTCGATGATGTATCGATAATATCGATAACATCATTGAGGAAGTTAACGAAATCGAAGGTTTCGAATCAGTGGCCGCTGAAAATGTCGAAGAGTGGTTTAAAAGCGACAAATGTGAATCAGGATTTCAATGTCTAAACTGACGAAAATATCATTGAACTTGTTACTGAATCAAACGCATGTGATGATACAGAAAATGAAGATGAAGAATATGAAGAAAATACAATTTCACATTCTACTGCTCTACAATCTGTGGAAAGAAGTTACGATTACGGAGAAATAATTGCAGTAACAAAAATTCGTACGGACATACGCAACAATTTGAACAAAGAAAACAAAAATGTATCATCGATTTTTTTTTTTTTAAGCAAGACATTTCGAAAAAAGTTCCTGGTTTGTGTGAGTATATGCATAGTTTTTTCTAATTTCCCCTTAAATAGTTACCCTGCATATTCCTTAAATGATTTTTCGGATTATCCGTGTATTCCGATTATCCGTGCTACGCCGCCCGGTGATTAGCAGATAATCGGGAGTATACTGTATATTAGACACTAATTTTAGAAATTCTGTAAATGCCAACTAATTTTCTCTGGCTTTCTCCATTTTCAATTACTTTTAATATTTCATACTTTTTATTAATCTCAAGTCCCACTAACTTTCTTTTTGAAGCCTTTTTATGCAAAACTTGTAACACAAAAAGCAACAAGCTCGACTCTCCCAGTTCATAAAGGCAAAATTAAAATGTCCTATTATCTCTTAATCCTTTACACCAGAAACATGTAACTTTACTCATTATTAGCAGGCCCAGATCTGTGTTCCCACAGTGCGAGGGGCTCGCCTCCTTAAAGGGACTAACGACCGTAGAAATTGAAGAAAAAACAGAAAAAAAAAAACCTAGCACTAAGACTTATTCTCTTAGACACTGCTGGCCGCTAGGGAGGGGCCCTACATATTTTGTTGCAGGGGGCCCCAAAATGTATAGATCTGGGCCTGCTCTTTTTAGCAGCATTCCTGTGTTGCCACAACATATTGAAACTGGAAAAAAAGACTTTGAACTTTTCTACTGACACTTATTTTCATTGAACAGAGTACAAAAAGCTATCTTAAATAGATCTACAAATGAAAAACAAGTTTGGAGAATAAAGAGCAGCATAAGCTTTATGCTGCTGTTTAATTAGTAAAATGCTAGTATGTCATCAAAGCATTAAAAACATTCTTTGAAAGCTATCAAAAAAAAAAAATATATATATATATATAATATATATATATATATTATTATTATTATTTATAATAAATAAATAAATAATAAAATAAAATAATATGCTGAAGATAGTTTAAAAAAATAAACCAAGTGGTCAACTTACAAAGGGTTTTTTACAATACTCCAGACCAAATTTGGCATACAATAGTGGTCAAGATAGACAGGTGGTCAAGATAGAGAGGTGGTCAAGTTACAGAAGTTTTCCTTCATTATATGAGATAGGGCTAATTCCGTTCCTGACAAAAGCGGTCAACATAGACAGGTGGTTAACTTACAAGGGTGGTCAACTTTACAGGTTTTACTGTACTCTCATTCTTAATGGGCGATGGCAGGTTGCACAACTGGGTATTTGAATATCACATTAGTTGTAAATTGATATTATTTTGGTGTTTCATTTTTTCAGTGTTAGTGAGCAGCTAAGGAGCAATTTCCTTGTATTAGAAGTTACTTATGTCAAAATTGTAAATGATTGAGTCAAAAGAATCCATGCAATTAGTACAATTTTTTGTCTCCATTGTAAAAATTATTTTTAGTTTCTTAAATACATAATTATTATTATTTTTTTTTAGTGTAGTGAACACTACATTGGTTATATGCATACATATTAAGCAAAAAAAAAAAAAAAAGAAGAAAGGAAATTTTTTCAGTTTCCTTTCAAATTAGAATTTTTACTAATGAAGAATCATTATCTAATATCATTTAGATATTCTTGTTTAAAATTTTGTCAATAGTTCAGCATAACAGTTTTTTACCTTGCATAAAATTAGAATTGATTGAAGATTTGTTTCAATGTTTACCGTCTCGGTCGTTTTCTGTGAAAAACTGAAAAAAGATGAATACACTGCTACACTAAGTGCAAATGTTGTATCTGTTGCTGAACTTAAAATTAGATATTGCTTTTTAAAGTGTTACGCATCCACATACTTGATTCAGATGCCCCTTTTTAAGATTTTCAAAAGAAATTCCCATTTGCAAATGGCCATGAAACATTGCTTGAAGGTAAATTATGTTACAAATAAGCACCTCTATCCAATAACTGTATTTTGATGGTAAATACAACCCTAATATTTATCACGACATTAGTCTCAATGTCTTATCAAGCAAGGAAGAGCCAGGGAGGACATGCCCAGGTATTTAAACTGCTTAAAATGAAAGATGTTCTGTTCAGATGGCAAGATCAGGAGTCATTGTTTTAAACTTTTTAAGTCTCAAGCTAATCTGGGCATCCTCATGTTAATAGATTGAGTAACCCGCTTATTTCCACAATGAAACTCGCGCCATGACATGATAAATTGATAATTTTTTGGTAATATTTGACATGCAAAGAAAGACTTTATTGTGACAAGGCCGAACTCGATCCGGTAACTTAACTGTTTTACTAGTAAGACTGTGTCATTTGAGGGGAAGGAAGAAACAAAAAAGTGGTTGAAAATTAACGCTATCCACTGGAGTTTAGGGTTTATCCACTGGAGAGGGTTAAAATTTCTACTATCAAAATATCACCAAACAGGCAATTGCTTTGTTCAAATGTAGAAGAGAAGCAATTTTCACTCGTCATACCTTGACTTGCGACTTTCTAGTTAAGAATAATTATTAACTTCAATGGGATTTTAGCCATTGGTTAAGTTCTGGAAAAAATAGGTGGGGGGATATTCATATGGGTATGAGCATAATTTACTAAAATCAAAAAGGGGATGTGATGTTTGTATTACAATTTTAAGAAGTGTAGGAAGATTTTTGTTTAAAAATGTGGGAAGACGCTATCTCCTGCATTTCCCATTCAACTACACCTCTGATTTTAGGCATTTGTATCAGCTTGTCAGAAGCAAAGCAACTTACCTGCAGCGGGGGAAATAGTTTTAAGAGTGCTGTTGGTTTTTATTGGGGTTTCGAGGAATTGAATGGGACCAGCACAGCTGAACCCGATTCTGTTGCTGCACTTCACTCTTGTATTTTTGTGATTCTTTGACATTTTTTCTATGAAGTAGGCTTATGGTTGATTTTAATTCATTAACTTATTATTTTTGACATTGCTTACAAAATTTAAATTTTAGTACTTGGAATTTTCTTTAAGTGCTTAAAACTTTGATACGTTTTCTTGGTAAACTATTTATAATCTCTACATTTTCTTTTTCAGCAATGTATTATTAATGTATTTGTGAACAAAGTTTTTGATTTATTTCTCCTTGATTGTTTTTATTGCACATCTTAATTTCTGAGCAATCTAGGAAATTTAATATTTGTTTTATCACATTATGTATAATTGATTGTTTTAAATTCTTAGGTAAAAAGCGTTCAAAAGTGTTTAAGGCTCATGTGCAACAAAAACCGATTCCACGTTCAAACGATATAAAATTTCGAAAAATGGTGTTTAAGTTATCTGTTCATGTGAATGGACATGCTGAAGGAGGAGGAGGTAGTGAAACTTCTGGTGAAAAAAAGAAAAAAATATGTAAGTTTTAATTCCTTCTTGCAGTAAATTTTTGCAATTGCTCACTGGAATGCTGTGTTTCACATTTTCATTAAAAGTATGTCGATAATAAAACAGTATATTTTAATAAACATCATGTGAGGCAGTGAGAAGCAAAGGGATGTAAGGGGACATTGTCAAGTTTCGAGTAAATCACGTTTAAAGTTAAGGTCTTAGGTAGACTTTCCTTGAAAAGTTTTTCTAAATCTTGCAGTATAACAGCACCTACCAGGGTTACTAGAACTATCTCTTGCCCCAAGACAGAGGAGAGGTTCCACCTACCATTTGTACTGATTATCTCCAAATTTTTAATTTTGCCACTTACATTCCTTTGCTTCTCACGGCCTCATATACTAAAGTACTTGATTCATCATGAGCTCTTCAATTTGATGATGTTTTGTTTCATGTTCAGATATTTTAGTCACGTTACCACAATGTGTTTTGTGGCACTTCACACACTCTTATCTAACATGATAGCAATTAAATATCTAAATTTGAAATAGAACCAGAATTAGAGCAATGCTGTGAATGATTTATTGCATTTGTGAAACACAATTTAATAAAGGTTTTCTTTTTTTGAATTATTCAGGAAGTTTATGAGTTACATGGGGCGAACAGCCTTGCCCCCTGTAGTGACAATACTGATAAAAGTACTGATAAATTCATCTAAAAGCAGCACATGCATTTTTATAATATACAAATTTCTTCTTCAGGAACCACTTTACTTGCAAAGTGGTTCCAATTAAGTGCTTACAATTATAAGTGCATACTTTGTGTTTTACCATATTTACTTTTAAGCTTTTGGCAATTGCAGAGCCGCCACTTGTACGAATCACGTTTGTTCCAAGCAGTTTTGATTCCATAAAACGGCCGATTCAATAAAACGGCTGATTCAACAAAGCTGGATTGTGCTCTGTTTTTGATGATTTGATTCATTAAAAAGGTTGGTTCAATCAACCACTGAATCAATTAACCGGCATCAACTGTATTTGTTATGTTCAGAGATTAACACGTCAAGTCTGTGGTGTTAATCGAAATTATATTATGAGGTCAGATTTCTTGATAAATTAATGTATATAGTTTTTAGTGCTAATGGTTTTCCATTTTTTAGGACTATTTTATATGCATTAGTGACTTAGATACAGAAAATTATGCTTTCATTATTTCTGTGGACACAAAAAACATAACTGAAATCAGATTTGAGTTACCTAATAAATTAGCAACTTAGAACAATAGGTTAAAATAATAATGTTACATATTTTTTTTTTTTTTACTTTTGTGTATTGTTTCTGTATATCTTAGCTACTCACAGTTGTGAAAGGCCATTTTAGACTTCTCTCCTGATTGTTGAAAGCAAAATACTTGATAATGTAAACAAAATATGTGATAACTTAGATATGCTTTTAAAAAAAAGGGAAAAAAATCTGCTAGATTTAATTAGACTAGATTTAGTTAATTCACCTAACAAGGTGCTTCAAAATGATTTAACATGTGATAAACAGCTAGGTGTAATATGACTAAAAAATCTTGTTTGAACTATGCTTTGCATCTTCTAACTTTGTGGATCTGTGCAGTAGCAATTCTTGGGACAATGATGTGACATATTACTGACAAATACATTTTATTTATTGACTACATTAACACGCAAAAACTATCACCAGTTACTGCTTCAGATTTAAACTACTGATTTTATGGCTCACCATACTTACTGAAATCTACACTACTTAAGTGTAAACGGATGACCAGACTAGTCTTGAAAAAATTCTCCTCTTTGGTATAATCTTTTTGGTATAATCTAGTTTGATCTGTTGCAATTAATCCATTTGCGGGCTTTGCTGGAGTATATGTGTAGGTAATCCGTTTGTAATAATGAGCTATCCTTTTTCAGTCTTTAGGTGCATTTTTTACATTCACTGTTATTGTTTTAGCGATGATTTAAATTTTGCGAGTGTTTTTGATCTTTTAAAGCCAATGCATACACTAGCAAAACATTTTAATACAGCAACTTTTTTCACTGTACAGTCGAGTCCCGACTTACGCGAGGGATGCGTTCCAAGACCCCTCGCATTAGTCGAAATTTCGCATTGTAGAAAATGGTATGCATACAATGTTCTTTAGAAACATACCAAACTCTTTTAGACACTCATTAGCATCCCTCAAACTACTTCAATCCATTCCTCAACTATACACTACAGTTTCTTACATAAAGAACCAAAATTTTACTGTATTTAAAAATAAAAAAATCTGACTTTATTCAACATAAAATACTGTGAAGATGCACAAAATGAATGATTAATATGAGGGAGAGCCATAAAATAAAGCAGCACGGAATATACAGTATGTAGTAATAATAAAACGCTGCACTTTTATAGTACTGTACAGTAGATACAGTAACAATATTTATGAATTAAAAATGAAGATGATTATAATCTGTGAATTTCAACATTGAAACTAAGTTCTGAATTTTCACGGATATCTTTTTTCTTAAATTGTATGTATGGAAGTTTCACGAAAACTAATTGTTGTGATGCCACCAACGCAGTTTTTAGTTCACATCAAAAACTTCAGGTTCTCTTTATTTGTCAGAAACTTTCTTTTTCTTTCCATCTTCACAAACTTTAGGTGAAACAGCGCAACAAGGTATTATTACATTTTATAAACTAAAATATTTGGAATGAAAGAAATAAATGAAAAATACTGAGCATTTTTATGTCTCACTAATAAAGTGCTATGTAGACTAGCATGGTGTGGCAGCTTCTGCTATCAGAGATGCTAAAGGGATGTAAGCAGAGCCGTGTCCAAAGGGAGGGTTTTAGGGGTTAAACCCCTCCCATTGGTGAAAAAATAATAAACCAAATGAAAAAAAGTGCAAATTTGGCTTAAAATTAACTTGAATGTTGAAGTTTGTGCACGGCATTTTTTTCTTTTTTTTTACCATTCCCTTTTAAATTTCCTAGAAATTTAGAAATGCCTTCTCTTTATCGACTAAAATCATATTTTGGAAAAAGAGAGATATCTTTTTTCAGAGAGTAAACTATTGAATCACATTAAAATTGCCAATAATGGGAAAATGACATTAAATTGAAGTAAAAGGAAGTCATGTGATGCACATATCAGCTCGTTTGTAAAAGGAAGTAAAAAGAACTATTTATTGGATTTTTTGGAATTATAACCTATATCACTCAGTAAGAAAGCACTTTTCATATAGTGAAGGAATTTTTCAAATAGGTGCAGTGGTTCCAGAGATCACCTCGAACATATAAACACACAAAAATCCGCCCTCTCTCTTTATAATATTAGTATAGATTAAAGCAAAAAAAAAAAAAAAAAAAAAAAAAACGTTTTCTAGCAAATCTAAATAGTACCGTTTCTTGAAGATACTTTATCATTTATAGTTCAGCTGCAGCGGTGTCAGTGTGACGCTCCAAAATCTCCATAGTTGTTTGTTAAATTAATAGTTCTATACTTTATTGTATGTTCTATGCAGGAGTTGTATGTTTAATCAAAACAAACACCGAATATTTGTCGCATTTATAATTCCGTTCTTGCAGCAATCATAATTTACAATTATAATTTAAGTGCATATATATTTTTTGAAGCCCAGTGGCTCAGTGGTAGACTTCCACGCCACAGGTCCGGGTTCTATCCCTATGTGTTGACTTAGCCGTTCATCCCTTTGGTTTTCCGATAAAATGAGTACCAAGCGCGCTTGGGAACTAAACCCTGGAGGTTACGCGTTAGGCTGACCACCTAACCGGAACATATTCCTAGCACCCCAGAGCCCTTGGTCAGGAAGACTGAGATGAGCACAGTAGGCCTTAGTCCCCATGGGCTGTCGTGCCACTGGGTTTGGTTTGGTCTATATTTTTAACTCTACAAATTTTATCCGGTTAAATGGGGCCGGGTAAAGGACGTTCCACCGAAAAAATACAATAATAGATATGGTAATATTACTTAAAGCGAAATATTCTAGTAATTTGACTCCCCGCTTTGTCCCTCATTGTGACCATCAAACAGAAATGAATAATTTTTTGGCACACTGTTGTTTTCCTGAAAATGCAGAAATGAATGAAAAAATATTGAAACTAAAACCCCTCCCTTTATTAAATCCTGGACACGGGCCTGGATGTAAGTTTATTCAAAAAATCAATACCAAGTTGACAATAACGAAGCTGATATACTTCTTTCCAAAAAAATTCGTGTTGTGAGGGAGGAATTAGCGTTAGCTCTAAAATTCGTTAGTGGTGAAAAACTTGCATTATTGCCGTTTCATGTAAGTTGAATCACATTGCAGCAGGAGTCGACTGTATCACGTTTTATGTATAATACAATCATTTTAAAGCAAAACACAATTTTTATTTTCTTTACCCCTTATTTTAAACTTTTTTTATTGGGGGGGGGGGGGGGCTATCTGTGGTTTTTGTTATCCGCGGTATTTGTGCCACCCATTTCCACAGATAATCCTTTATGTATGATATTTCGTATGAGTTAAAAGTCTGATTAGATGAGTTGAAATTTATGCCAAGTTTTCACTTTCAAAAACTTGGAGTAATCAATTATGGATAGTAATTTGAAATGTTAAACCTTCCCAAAAAAAACGAACCCTGGCTGCAATCTTTGATTTATTTATTATATATTTTTTTAATTTTTACTGTCGCCCATGAGAAGAATATTCAATGTTTAAACGGATTGAATTTCTTTAACAGGTCGGACAAAAGATTTCGGTACCAATGCTATTGTCTTAATGTTTGTTGAACCAATAAAAATTGAGCCAGAACCAGATGCAATATTCATAGATTCTCACCAAGAAGGTTATTTTACTATGCATGGTCTACGAGGAGAAATTTTGTATGCTGATCAAAGGTAGGTTTCAAAACGAAATTTTCCTGAAGGAGTTGAATTATCAGTTTTTAGAAATTATTAGATAAAAGTGAAGTCTCAAATGTTTGATATTGTCATGCAAATGGTATGCATAAAAATGTATTTGTTTTACAGTTGATACCAATTTTAGCAATCTTACAGGCAATTCTTTGGGAATAAATTTATGTTGTTTAAACTGTTTTTTTTTTTTTTTTTTTTTTTTTTTTTTTTTTTTTTTTTTTTTTTTTTTTTTTTTAATTCAGATTTTTTAGAAGCATTCTAGGTACAGACACACACAAAAAAATGCATTTAATTGCTCAACGTTGTTGGAAAAGTTTTAAATAAATAAATTAAAGAAAAGAGAAATTATACAGACAGCAAATAAAAAAAGTATTTTTCAATTGATTTAAAGTTCCTATGAGTTGTGAAATACAGCTCTCACTGGTTATTTAACTTGTGTTTAGTTCAATCAACTACATGTTACACTGCAAGAATGATGTGTTGCTAAGAATGGCAGTACTCATCAAGTGTTTTTTTTTTTTTTTATAAATATTTTAAACTTAGAAAGATGTTTTATAAATTAAAAAATATCTTAGGGGTTTTTTTTTTTGGAAAAGTAATTTTTTATTTGTTTTTAAAATCAATGGTCTGAATTTTTCTTTGGAAATTTAGGGTTGACATGCACAAGGAAAATAGGAAAAGCATGGAATTGTGTGGGGAAAGGAAAATGAACTAAAATGGTCTGGGAAAATCACAAATCGCTGAAATTTCTGTAAAAGTCGTGAAATTCTATTTGATTTTGAGACATTCGGGAAGCTGCCTGCACAACAAATCTGCAAATTTTTTTACAAAAAGTTAAAAGAGATGTTCTGATTTTAAAATGTTTCATAAGTGAACAAAAATATTTTTTTCACAAAATAAAGTATTGCCAGTATTAAAATTTGAAGTTCAAAACTTATTCGAGGGTGGTTTGATAAGTCCATGACTTTTAAATGAAAAAATCAAAATAAATATCAAAATGCAGTTTAATTATATTTTATAGTTATATTTGGCAATATCCGTGAAATTTGTAGACAATATTTAAATTATGTTGTGTTTTATTGGCATCAGAAGAACACTGCAGACAATTTTGTTTTCGTTATGGAGAAAAAAAATTTCGTGTGTTGATAAAGCATTACTTTTTGTGCAAAAAACATTTTCCCAAATGGAAGAAAAGTTGAACAAATATTATTGCGAGTCTGCTCCATCACATGGTATGATTCACAAGTGGTTTAAGGAATTTTCGTTGTGGCCGTACGAGCACGGCAGACACAGAACGTTCTGGATGTCAGATAGATTCTGGATGTCTTGTCCATGACGGACAAAGAAATGATCAACAAGATCCATGATATTGTGTTAGAAGGTCGCCATGTGAAAGTGCCTGAGATAGTTAATGTTGTAAACATATCACCTAAACGTGTATGCAACATTTTACACGATAATTTGTGTATGAAAAAGTTATCAGCAAGATGGGTGCCGCGTTTGCAGACAGTCTATCAAAAACGGAATCGTGTAAAAATGTCAAAGCAGTGTTTAGACAAATTCCAGCGTAATGCAAGTGGATTTTTGTGACGTTATGTGACAATGGATGAAACTTGGATGCATTACTACATACCAGAAACAAAAGAACAGTCCAACAACTTCAGTCAACGTCAGTCAGAACAGTCAACTTCTTCTTCGGAAACTGCTTCGAAAAAAGCAAAACAGTTCCATCGCCCAGAAGGTTATGACCCCAATTTTCTGGGATTCAAAGGGCACAATTCACATAGGCTGTCCTGAAAAAGGAAAAACAATCACGGGACAGTTTTATGCTAATTTATTAAACAGTTTTAATGCAAAATTAAGAGAAAAACGACCCTTGTTCAAGAAAAAAGTTCTATTCTATCACAATAACGTGCCAGCTCAGTCATCTGCAATTGCAACCGCGGAATTGCTTCAATTACGCTATGAATTGGTTCCTCATCCACCATACTCCCTTGACTTGACCCCCAGTGACTTTTTTCTGTTTCCAAATTTAAAAGAATGGCTTAGTGGAAGGGAGACTTTTTTTTAAATTCAAATAATGAGATCATAAATGCCGAAAATGAGTATTTGTTGACCTTCAGACATCTTATTTTTTGGAAGGGTTAGAAAAGTTGGAACATCGTTGGAAAAAGTGTATAGCTGTGAAAGGAGATTATGTTGAAAAATAAACTGCACTTTGGTATTTATTTTGATTTTTCATTTAAAAGTCACAGACTTATCAAACCGCCCTCGTAAGTCCTAATTGTTAAAATCTAAAATACAAAATGTACCCTCACATTCTTTCATTTATTTCAAATGTATAGCTTTTTGTTTGATTTATGACCACTTTACCCCATTAGACCCTAACATTTACTGAGTATATAATTCAGGTTTAAGGTTGTTTTAACTGAAATTAAATTTTGATAACATTATTCCACTTTTGTAAGCAGTTTTTCGTTATTGAATTAAGTTTATTTATAGGAAAA